>NW_027225567.1:2788125-3145000 GCF_038994185.2 Dermacentor albipictus | reverse complement strand
TCCATCCATCCATCCATCCATCCATCCACGACCACGCGCTGCGATGTCGTCTGCTCGCCGCGCAGTAATTAGACCGAATTTGCCGACCTGCCTTTGAATTCCGGTGCGTTCTTTCTGCGCCAACTTTGTGTGGTGCCGATGTGCATAAAGACTTTTGTAAAGCGATTTTTTTTTCGCCATGAATTTCGTTGCTGCAGATTGCTCTCGGAGCTCGCGCTTCGTTTGCATGCTTCTTTAGCATGCTTATATATATACAGTACGGATTCCAAGGAGCCCCAACTGCATTCGCTGGCGCAATGGAACTTGTGGCATTTAGTTGAAATGGGGATGCGGTGCCGCTATCAAAGGTGACGCAATTTGCCAAGGTCTCGGCGCACGAGAAAGAAAAGTTGGCAAGTTCGCTTCGAACCGAGCTGTTGCAATACGATCTGGGGACAGTTGTATTTTTGTTTGAATGGTCATCGCACTGTTTTTCTTCTAGAATCAAAAGATAAATCTTTGCTACAAAAAAGTTTTACTTGGCAAATAAGTGGCACTATAACATTGAAGAAATTACAAAAATGCAGGGAACACTCTGGATTTTTTTTTCAATTAGTTCAAACATGTTCAACTCTACTCTTAACAGGCTGGCTTTCTACATTATCGAGGACACAAATGAGTACACGTACGTCATACGTCCAGCATAAGCTGTTGCCATTCAAGTGGTTCTCCTTATAAAGTTTCAGGTGTTTCCTTCTTTCGCTTGCTAACAGCCTATCTTTATTCAGGGACTTGGTGAAAAAAATGGAGCCTAGTCAGAAGAAAGAACTTCATTATGTTGCTCGTAAGTTCTTCCTGGTGTGCCTGACACACCAGAAAAATAGTCGGAACAACGCCAGGCAAAAGGACTGGCCTCGTTCTCTGACGGCGCACAGTTTTGCCGTCAATGGCATGCTCGAAGTGACGAGACACGAACTGTATGTCAAAGTGGAGCTCGCGGGCAGCTGCGTTGCGCTCAAGAGGCCTGTCTGCTCTTGGAATATTGCACTGTCATTGTTGAAATACGTCCTCTTCTTTCGGCACACCAAACAACGACAACTTCTCCTTGCATGATTTGTACCCGATTTTACAGCCGGGTACAAAACAATAACTTTGTCGTCGACTCATCACGTACCTTCAAGGAAGCATTTGCACGAAAAAAAAAACATGCATAAAGCCCGCGCCACGCACGCAGCCGATGATACAAGCATGCGTTTCATGCGGCGACCTGACGTGGATGGATGGAATGGAAGGTAGGAGCGTCCCCTTCGAAACAGGGTGATGGCAGTTGCCACCATGCTCAGCTTTTTATTTTAGCTTTTATCTTTATTTACCTGTGCTGTGTGTTATTGAAATTCTCGATTTTCTTTAAATACGTCTTCCTACCCTTTTAACCTTATGTCACCTCTCTGCTTTTGAGCCACCAATCCTCCAATCACCTTTTGCTAATTTCCAACGCATATTTATTTACATGAATATTAGTATCTCTGAACCCTAGGGCCTCAGGAAGCGTGACTGTGGCCACATCGACATCGGGATTGATACCATCACATTTTAGTATGAGGTGTTCTATTGCTTCTACAGATTTACCACACACCGTACATGTGTCTTCTTCGTTAAATTTCTTTTTATGGCTCCGCGTTCTAAGACATCCTGACCTAGCTTCAAAGAGAAGGGCACTGCCTCTTGAGTTATCATAAAACGTTTCCTTCCTGATCTGTTGTTTCCAGTCTCGATATAGTTCAACACTATGCTTCTTTTCCATTGAATTTATCCTATTTTTACCTTCCGCGATTTTAACCTGTCGTTTAATGCTCTGTCTTTCTTCGTCCTCGTGTCTGGCATACTTACTGGTTAGCTTCCTAGTTCTTTTCTTCATTTCATTTATTAAGCACAAGTAATTTCCCCTATGTTGTCCTTGGTGTCAGTGTTTGTTGGCTTCTCATGATATGACTAATGAAAATCGGGCCCCTCGGTTAACCCCCTTTCTTCTCGTATATATATATATATATATATATATATATATATATATATATATATATATATATATATATATATATATATATATATATATATATATATATATATATATATACTAACACTCCCAGGGTTCTACTAGTACACATAAATACCTAAGAAAGTGGATGGGGAAACACCGCCGCAGTAGCTCAATTGGTAGAGCATCGCACGCGACATGCGAAGGCTGTAGGTTCGGTTCCCTCCTGCGGCAAGTTGTTTTTTCATCCACTTTAATTTCCAATAATTTATCGTTACTTTATTTCATTTATTAGGCACATGCAATTTCCCCTATGTTGTCTTTGGTGTCAGTGTTTGTTGGCTTCTCATTATATGACTAATAAAAAATCGGGTGCCTCGGCTAACCCCATTTCTTATCGTTTATTACTTAACGAGGGTCTCGAATCCGGCAACATTGATGCCTTCAGGTAGCATATGTGGGTTTATTAACCAGTTGCCTTCACCCGAAAAGATCACGTTCTCGTGACGCCTGCGGCAAAAAAGACGTTCCACGTCCGCCGCCTAGGTCTGTGAGTGGTGGCGCTGGCTAACACTCCCAGGGTTCTACTAGTACACCTAAATACCTAAGAAAGTGGATGAGGAAACGCCGCCGCGGTAGCTCAATTGGTAGAGCATCGCACACGACATGCGAAGGTTGTGGGTTCTGTTCCCTCCTGCGGCAAGTTGTTTTTTCATCCACTTTAATTTCCATTAATTTATCGTTACTTTATTTCATTTATTAGGCACATGCAATTTCCCCTATGTTGTCTTTGGTGTCAGTGTTTGT
This sequence comes from Dermacentor albipictus, assembly GCF_038994185.2. Lineage (NCBI taxonomy): Eukaryota > Metazoa > Arthropoda > Arachnida > Ixodida > Ixodidae > Dermacentor > Dermacentor albipictus. The sequence continues at coordinate 3,142,179 of NW_027225567.1, read as the reverse complement.
TGGCTTCTCATCATATGACTAATATATATATATATATATATATATATATATATATATATATATATATATATATATATATATATATATATATATACGCCAGATACGTGAAAAGGGAAGGCCACCAGAGAAACACGAAACCAAAATGTACCGCAATGTGTGAATGAGCGTCTACAACTTGCGTGGAACACGATGCAGATAACATGCACGGATGACAGCGCAGCGCGCTGATCACCGCCGCGAAGAAGCCTTCAGGGGACACACACACAAAAGCTTCAAACGGTTCACCACTGCTCGTAATGCGGAACGGAGCGTTAGCACCTAAAAAGATAACGCTAGAAGTAAGGAAATCCAAAGATGACCGTAGACAGTTGGCTGAGCGAGGTAAATTTTAAGTCCTCCAGCGCCCGCGTTGCAATCCCTGAAGTCCCCGCAAAGATGGCGGCGAGCGCCTATCGCCTCTTTTAGTCGTCTGCTAGCCAGAGAACTTCCAGAGAACAGCCAGACCAAAATCGTCCTGGCAGGTTCTGGCAGCCCGCGGGTAGCCAGAAGTGGAAAATCGAAGAAGCCCAGGTATTGCTGTTTTATCCTTTCTAAGCAACATGTCTGAGAAGTGCAACGAAGCTGTCTCCAGTACATAACCAGAACAACTTGTTTGCACTTTTGCGTTGGTAAGGCAGGAAGACGGTGCTCACCTTAAGTGGGAAAACTTGCTTTTCCAGAAATCGCCTTCCGAAGGTTCACGGTCATTTTGTGCCTGAGCGGGGAAACAACAATGCTGGCGCGTGCGCCTAAATGTAGTAAAAAAATCCATCACGTGACCTCGTTAATGGTGAATGAAATAGGCCGGCGTAGGGTGCACCACGTTAGTAGGGTGCCTCGATGCGCGCGCCCTCTCGGAGGGTGGAGTCATTCTGTGAAGGGGCCAGTGCCGCCTTCCGACCGCCGGCCGCCGTTGCGCTCCCCACATTTCGTTATGGTCGGTCGACATAGGCACGTGCACGGCGTTTTCTGGTCCGAAATTCCCGGGTGTTGCGTGCTCCAGTGCACGAACCACTCACGGAATGACTGGAAGATGTTCCGATTTCCTAAAGAATTGAAAAGACGACTCCTCTGGCTGGTTAAAGTCAAGTGCGACAAGTGGCAACCCAATCAAATCCTGATCAAATTGCTCATGCCAAATGCACAACTACGTGGCTTCTATACATAGCAGCAACCACCAAATAATTGTCGCTCAATCAATGATGAAGAGTTGTCATGATTGAATCAAACATGACATGGTTGTCACGACCATACATGCGTCATGCGTGGTCATAGGTTTCATCGCCCCCACACACAAACACACGGACCGGTCGTGTGTGTGCAGCCTAAGTTATGCCATTTCTGCATTCGTAGTTATAAGTTCATTTCTGTGCTTTTTCCTGCAGCGTGTTCGACTTGTATTCTTGATATACGGCACATATGCATGCGTGTGTAACTCGTTTATTTTTTAATCGCCTGTTGCACACCGGCTGCAAGAGCGTCAAGATGTACAGTACGCGTACGTTGTGCGCTCTTTGTCACCGGCGCCTCGTACAATTTGATTTTGTACTTAGCTGGAAGAGCATACGCATGGCGCAGTAGAAGGTAAGGTGAGCTTTAAGCTTGCCTTTCATGTAATGACATACGGATCGTGTTGACGTGTTTTCCCGGCGTTAAGGCCAGAATACATGGAGCGAACTTTCACGACGATGTTAGGGCGGCAGAAAATCAGCCGCGGCGCGACACCGTGTGTTCGTCGGGCTGCGCTACATGGAGCGAACACACGGCGGCCGCCGCCGGCGAGCCGCGGCGTTGTTATCAGTGTGGCTAGATGAGGCAAAAGCGCTGTAGTGAAACACATCACAAAAAAAATACTTTAACGACAACTAGTCTTGCTTTTGAATTGCGGAACACTCTAAAAACGCGTAAAATTTTGTTTAGAAATGTCCCACAGGATGGCACGCTTCTGAACAGCCGAAATTAATTTGTCGTAAAATTCCAGCCGCGCCTCTTTGGATACCACGAACACGAAAAGCGGGAGACCAGCGTGAACGATAGAGCGGGATCGGGATACACGGACAAGCGAGGAAGCCAGGTCGGAAGTCGGGGCGGATAGTGAGACCTGATTGGCTCGCTTTGGGGCGCCGCTCGTTTGCCGCTTCCGGTATCGCCGACGCCCGACGAACTTTTCTGCGCCAGCTGGATCGGCGGCGAACGACGGTTTCTCCGCCGCCGCGCGTCACGCGTACGCCGCCGGGCGTCGAACGCCGACGATTCGTCGCATATTCGCTCCATGTATTCTGGCCTTTATTCTTGTGCCGCTGTCTAACTCGGGCGGTACTTGGTGTCCGTGCGTGTGTGTGTTCATGCGTGTGTTTGTGTGTGGGGGGATGAAACATATGACCACGCATGACACATGTACAGTCATGACAAGCATGTCATGTCATGACTCATCATGACTGATTGAGTGACAATTAATTGGTGGTTGCTGCTATGTATAGAAGCCACGTAGTTGTGCATTGGGCATGAGTAATTTGATCATGCATTGTCTGTGTGTTCGCCCTTTTTCTCCCCACCCGATGATCGGCGAATTATTTTAATATCGGATAAGAGATGATTGATGAGGATTTCAAGGCTACGTGTCCGTTTAACGACAGAAATTTGTTTTGGGCGGTGGCAGAATTAGACAAAAAAGAGAGTTGTTGTGGTGCTGTGTACTAGTTCGGTATCGGTGCATGTTAATAAAACGTCAGGTGGTCGAAATTTACGATACCCGCCGTGGTTGCTCAGTGGCTATGGTGTTAGGCTGCTGTGCACGAGGCCGCGGGTTCGAATCCCGGCCATGGCGGCCGCATTTCGAGGGGGGCGAAATGCGAAAACACCTTTGTACTTAGATTTAGGTGCACGTTAAAGAACCCCAGGTGGTCGAAATTTCCGGAGTCCTCCACTACGGCGTGCCTCATAATCAGAAAGTGGTTTTGGCACGTAAAACCCCGTAATTTAATTAAATTTCCGATGCCCTCTACTACGAATCCATCACACCCGATGCTACGATATCCCAAAGAAAGGCCGTGGATGTGATATTGGTTGAAATTTGCGACGTTAAAAAATTCGCAAATGTGAGCACAGGTGCACAAACAGGTAAGATAGACAGGTACGATGATACAAATGAAAAGCTGTCACATTCACTGGCGTTTCCATGACCCCGAAACAAAAATTCAACATTGGTCGAACATCACTTACACACGGCCTCGTTTCAACCGCAGAGTGGTTATTTGACTGTTACGATCATTGTTTTCTACTCAGCGTTGCAGCATTCAGCCCGTAAATGTGGTAACTGATGACTGATTTGAAAACAAGACATGAAAGTAGGGTGTGCAATGACAATTATTCGTTTGTCCCGTGGCGGCACGTGGTTTGTTAAATAAATTCGGATTTCAGCTGGCAGCCAAACGGTCTTTACGCTTTGGTTAAAGGCACGAAACTCATACACAGACACAGCGAAAGACGGCGGGACTCGTGCCTGCGTATGTTTCGTGCCTTTAACCAAGGTGAACAGTCACCAGCTAGCCCAAAAAGACGTTCTTTTAAGGTCTGCGCGGCTGGCGTGGACGGCAGTTTTCTGGTGCCAGCAAGTCCAGTTGGAAGTTCCGCTTTAAAAATAGAAATGACAGAATATTAAATTAATACCTTCACGCTGCTGATGCGAAAATTTCTTGTTCTCGACATATCATTAAAGCAGCACACGCTATCAAAGCGAACTGTGCATGCAGCTGCGCGACGCCCGTTGACTGCCTACTGAGCGGGCATCATAATGGCGGACGCCGTAGCAGACAACGTGGTTGTCTTCACCCTACACAGCGGCAGAGGGGAGCGCGCGCATCGAGGCACCCTACACCACGTGGCAGCCGACGAACCCAAGTGAAGTCCGCTGCTGCCACGCATGATGACGTCATAAAAAAGTTTAATAGAAAGTACATAAAATGCTAACATTATCGTTTTGTTGTTAAATGCACTACGCCTAAATAAATAAAGCATTTATTTTATGCTGCGTTTTCAAATCGAAAATGTCTCTCGGCGCCTACAGGTGTTCTGTCAACTTCTGTGGCCTACTTCTGTATTTATAGGAGGGGGAGCAAAAGGCTAGGTGGCGCCAGCCGCCACCCGTTACAAAGGGTGTAGCCGCCATCCATCCATCCATCCATCCTACACGCGCGTTGCCACTGCCGCGTGCTTGCAGTGGGAGCCTTGTGGCACGGCACCATGTGGCTGTGTCATAGCACAGCCTCCTAAATAAACTGTGAAGTAGCCGAAGCTTAATGTGGGCGAGTTGGCTTTGGCAAGCGCCTTGTCCGGCGTACATGTTCCTCTTTTAGTCCGCGTCTTCGTAGCGCTCTTTTCTTCCAAGTATATAAACTATGCCTACCGGATGAGCGCGAAAAGGCCACCCTCTAGACCTTGCGCAGTTCTTCGAGCCCAATGGCCCTGAAGCAGATGTCACGTGGTGGTGACGTTGAAGAACACAGTAGCAATACCAAGGTCGATTCAAATAGGTCGCGAAGCTTCGGGCGAAAAGAAGTTCAGTACAGATTGTCACCGACATCAGCATGGGGGGTTATGGGAGCAGCGATTGAAGCGCGACTATGTTTGGAGGGAACAAACATTGGGAAAGAAAAACGCGTTTTTTAATTCAAGCGAGACAGTTAGATTCATTCAACGAAAATAAAATTCCTAGTCAATTTTATATATTCGTTATAGTTAAGAAAATACTAGTTTATTTAATTTTATTATTATCAATAAGTGCACTTCTTTTCAGCGCCCATCGCTACAGGGGGCGTTGACGCCACTATCACTCGCAATGCAATGCACGTCTTGAAATGGGCAGAAAAGCGCACTCGTAAAGTTCACCTGTTGAAATACGCCCCCCTCACAGTTTGTGCTTTCTTGCTTGTCGAAGTTTGTCTGAATTAGGTGACGCGGGTAGCTTCATCACTTCTTAATCTGTTCAGTCAAAAGTAGTGAGTTACGACCGGCAGATAATTGTGTAGTTTTCGCGTGACTCCGCTGGCCGACAGGCTTGGTGTCCAACAATAGGATCAGCACTCTACACCTAAAGCTTCCGTCGGCCTCCAAAGAAAGTATGTTCTGGGCAGGGATGCGATTTCGACAACCGTACGGCTGGCCTTTTCCTGCATCGCTTTCCACGTTGAGAGCTCGAAACGCCCATCAAGTCGAATGGCGGGGAATTTGAATATATAGCTCCAAAGGCAGGACAAGAAAACAAATTTCGCGCCTTCGAAAACAAAATGACGTCACTTCTGCATTTACCGGACATGGCGTCACATTATTTTTTCTTCCGCCGGAAGTGTTCCCACCACATACAGATGGCGCTAAGCCCCACGAACCGCCGATTGACCGCCATGTTTTGAACGTATGGGCTCCTATGCAAGCTTCGCTACCAGGTATATTTACCTTGGCAATACTGTGAACGACAAAACTAAGTTTTATTGGGCGAACCTGTGCCCACAAGAACAGGCTACACTTATAGCACAACGATAGCGGCGAACACGGTAGGCGATCGTCAAAAATCTGATCAGCGGGTCAAGCGCGTCGGCTTTTATACAGCAGTCGTCGAACGTTCCAGACTAATCGTTGGGACCCGCGTGCCTTCCACAAAGTTCTACACCATTCGCGTCACGCGATGAAATCAGATAACACAGGGTTCGGCGACAGACAGAGGATAGAAGCATCGATAACTTTCCATAAACTTCGGATACATGCAGGCGCGTCCAGCGCTGTGCGATAACATTTTTAGGCGGTGAAACGTGGTCGCCCAATAACGATAAGTACACGTGTCAATATCAAAAAGGTAGCAACCTTTGACTTCTTTATTGTCAATTAACAAATTATCCCAATCAATGCCCCCTCTCACAACTTATTAACGCCACACCAGCACGGATTCCACCATGGATTGTCAACCGTCACGCAGCTTACGGAAGTTGTGCATGACCTCGCATTTAACATCAATAACTGCAGCCAGACTGATATAATATTAATAGACCTTTCGAAAGCATTTGATCGCGTATGCCACAGTAAGTTATTAACAAAATTGCGAGGTTTTATTGGGGATGGGGAAATTTTAGACTGGGTAACAGATTTCTTAACAAACCGGACACAATTCGTACTATTTCAGCATGTGGAATCTGCGACAGTGCCTGTCCCATCAGGCGTCCCCCAAGGATCCGTGTTGGCGCCACGGTTATTTTTAATTTTCATTAACGACATAACCAGAAATATTGACTGTAACATGAAACGGTTTGCTGACGACTGCATCCTCTACTAAACAATTAACACCTACGAAGATCATGTTTCGCTTAGCAACTCACTAGACCAGCTAAATGAATGGTGCAAAAGATGGCAAATGACGGCAAACACAACCAGATCAGTTTGCATGATGGTATTAAGAAAAAAACAACCTTATGACTTTCCGTACTTTATTAACGGCACAATGCTAACGAAAGTTCACCAGCATAAATACTTAGGCATCACTCTAACTTCTGACCTGAGATGGGACGCGCACATTGCCAACGTGACGTCGAAGGCACTACGCAAGTTATTTCATCTCCGAAGATGTCTCCGTCTCGCACCAACGTCGATTAAGCATCTCGCGTATACTACGTTCGTTAGACCGGTTTCGGAGTACGCTAACACAGTTTGGTTTCCCCACTCAGTAACTAACATAACGAAACTGGAAAAAGTACAGCGAAAAGCACTGCGGTTTATTCACAACAAGTATAAGCGCACAGATTCACCCACTAACATTGCGGCTATATCGGGTTTCGCGACGCTTTCATCAAGGGCGAAGCACGCTTGGCTCCAATTTTTATTTAACTTGATTCCCAACTATTATAAGATTGACCTAACAAAATACATATGTTTTTTGTTTCAGTCACGATCATCGAGACATAAACATGCACACGCTTTAACAGAATTCATGCCATAATGACACATTCATGTACTCTTATTTCCCCCTCGTGATAAGGGAATGGAATCGCCTCGATCCGTCAGTCATTTCTGCAGACTCATTATCTCAGTTCACATCACGGTGAGAATCCACATCTAGTAATCAGTAACGCAGTCTTATTCACATAATATGCTTTGCAACTCTTGTAAGCCATGATGGTTATCGTGAAGGTGTTTACTGCTATTTTTGTTCCAGTGTGCTGTCCTTTTCATGATGTATTCTCTGTGTTGCTGCGCATGTCTCCTAGAAATGTGATATCAATATTAGTTTTTTTATGTATTCTTACCTTGTTCCTTTACGTTCCTTGTTTGGCTTATCGACACGCAATTTGTATGTGCACGTTTATTACCATGTCTTTCATTTCTGTATGTCCACCTGCTATGGTCCCTGATGGGACTGGCAGTATTGAAAATAAATAAATAAATAAGTAAATACATAAATAAATAAATAAATAAATAAATATAAGACATGGGATCGTTCCCCACCTGTGGGAAGTTTCTTCATCCATTTTCAATTTCATTAATTTATTATTTCTTTATTAGAATTAGTACGTAAATACAACCTTAATGTAAGAAGCCAACAAAGACACGGAGGACAACATACGGGAGATTACTTGTACTTACTAATTGAATTAAAGAAATTATAAATTAATGGCAGTGAAAGTGGTTGAAAAACAACTTGCCGCAAGTGGGGAACGATCTCACGACGCATCGCACGCGAATACGAAGACGTGGGTTCGTTCCCAAGTTGCGGCAATATTTATGTCTATATATATATATATATATCGCTTCATCGTCTAACATGTCGCTCAGCGCAGGACGCGAATGGTGTAGAACTATCTGGAAGACACGCGGGCGCCAGCAAACACTCTGAAAGCTTCGGTTATCGACTGTTGTATAAAAGCCGACGCGTTTGACCCGTTGACCAGATTTCGACGAGGACCGACTGTGTTCACCGTTATTGCTGCGCTTTGAGTGTAACTTGCTTTTGTGGGCACAAGTTCGCCCAATAAAGGGCTAGTTTCGCCATTCAGTTTTGCTTTCTTCACCGCCACTACCACGTAACTAATACGCATGCGCACACGTGATGAGCAGTTGTCGAGCAAGGAATGTGACTCGAACTAAGGTTTTGCAAGGGTACTTGTCGTCGTCAAGGCAGCAAGTGCTTTCATAGGGAGAGTTCTCAAATACGCGCAACTCTCACACCCCTACCCTTGGTTGGGGCAGGTAGGAGGGATAAGTTATATCAAAGTACTAAAAAAAAAGCAGACCGCCCGAAAGGTGAAGCATCGATTGCGATTGCAAATTCGTGAACAGCCATACGAAGTAGACAGTAGTTTTATTATTCTTGCAAGGTTGTCAACATAGGCCCACTAACTAAATTAACATGTTGCCACGCGCGCACAAGCAAACATAAACACATCTGACTCTATGACAGCAAAAACTCGCTGTCAAACCATTGGCGTGATGAAATGCGGCAGCAGCAGCGAGCGAAGTGACATTCGTGCTGTCTATCCCTTCAACGCAAAGTGAGCGGCGAGAACACAGGGCACACACAAAGCTGTGAGCCACCGGCGCATCTAGACTGCAGCGTAGGGCGCGCGGTGACGGTGTAATCGCCCTTGCACTTTGTACGGAACCTCGAGGCGACGGCGCCGGGGTGCGCTTGGAGTGTCCATATAATTGCTATGGCAATGAAAGAGGAGGACCTAGGGGAAGATTAGCATTGTGATACAAATGGAACAAGTAGGGGTGCTGCTGTTGGAATCATTCAGGCAACAGCGACAAAAACTAGGAACACATAATTTACATCTACGAGTATACCCGCTATGAATCCAGTGTGCGTGGTTATATAAAAGCAGGAACTATGCATGTAATTTCGGTGGGTTTTGGAAAAAAAAGGGGGTGTGGGAGGAAGGGAGCAGTGTCAAAGTAACCGACTTCTAGAAATCTGTGTTCGGTTAAAAGGATAGATTGAAACCAGAAGCAAAGAGCATGCCATATACATAAACTTCCGGTTTTTATCTCTGCTGCTTGAATGAATCTAACACCAGTACTCCCACTTGTTCTTATTTGCATCATGACACCAAACGTCACTCTATCATTAAATTTTTCGACACATTGACATGATTTTCTATACGCTGGCTTATTCTCCTCGTCGCCAATTGTGGGCGGGGGAGAGCTAGATGTAAATAAAAAAATCAGAGCCATTTCGATGGTTGTTAAGAACGGCCCGCTGAGGTGCAAGTTTTGCCAGCCAGGTGCGAGAGCAGCGTCGACTTTTCCTGGAAAGCCACCACAACCCTCTTGCCACACGGCGTCACTAAGTCTACTGTGTGCAGGGAACAATACGCCACGTCCTCGACTCTCCGTCGCAGGAGCCGAGATGAGTTCGACGAACTAGGCTTTGTGATGGAACACGCCACCGCCGACCCGGTCTGCTGTGGGCAAGGGAGTTCCCGAGGGAATGTAGTTGGAGGCCCCGTCCCACGCACCATTCCTGACGTAAGCCCCGAGTTCTGCGAAGACCGTCTGACCTCGGATGGGGACCGTGAGCCTGTGCGGAAGTGCGTGTGTGTGTGTGTAAGCCCTCCCGAAAAAAGGCGGCTCGTCTACGTCTACTGATCGAACGTTTCCCTCACCTAGGGATCGAGGGAGGACCGAATGTTTATAAACCACTGTTGTGCGGCTGCTCAGTGTACTTTCTCTCGCAGTCATGCTAGACTGATGAACTACAACGCCCTTATGTAGATACTGTAAATAGACCCATATTCCTCGTTCTCGATGAGAAGCAGTCCTTCCCTTCAACGACGTTCTCAGCGTAGATAAGTTGGACGACGGCATTTGCCAGCTACCATCTAATTCATTCCCGACTCCAATCTTGATAACAGGTTACGAGCGGTGGGATTTACCTCCCGTCCTTACAACTGGCTGACAGCGGTGAGACGGAGTTTGCGACGTGGTGCTGTGCCTGCGGTGTGTGCTTGGTTCTTGCTTTGACTCTCTAGGCTTCATTTTGTGGTTGTTCTGTTTAGAACAGTAGGTAAGCTAGATTGTTGATTGTTAGCTAGGTTGTGTGCTAGGTTGGTTGAACGGAAACAATTTCCGTTCAAAAGGGGTTCGCAGACTAGACGATCGAAGCCTGTAGACGGGGAGGAAAAGGCTGCAGAAAAAATGAGGAGAAGACCAACGGGGAAACCGTAAAAAAGCTAGAGCAGAAAAGAAAATTCGAATCTTTTAGACCGATCCGCTGCCGTAAGTGCCACAAACTGGGAGATATTGCTGTGAACTGCGGAGAGCCTAGCGTAGTTTTTTCCTACGTAGATGAAAAAGACGAGAATATGGAACCTTTAAGCCCATATCTGCACGACCTGCAAATTAATGGCAAACCATGCTGGGTGCTAAGAGACAGTGCCGCCACGATGGACATTGTCCATCCGTCTTACGTGACAGTAGATGACTTTACCGGAGAAGTAGCATGGATCAAACAGGATGTAGAACACAGCGTGTGTCTGCCCATGGCCAAAGTCAAAATCAGTGGACCATTCGGGGAGCTAGTGACTGAGGCTGCACTTTCCACATTTTTGTCACTGCAGTACCCTTACATTTTTTTCGAATCGTTCGAATCGGTTACTGCGTTAAAAAGGGCTTAAACTGGGAGAGGGCGTTGTACAGGCATTGACCCGAGGCCAAGCTCGTAAAATCGCGTCGTTTTCGGCTGAAAATGCACAAGCTGCTCCAGCGGAAGCAGCAAAAGAGATAACTTCAATACACGAATCCGAGCTAGGCCCGCGAGACAAAAAAAACAACAAAAAAAACAAAAAAAAACAGTTGAGGAAAGCATGCCAGCTGACCAGCTCAATGAGAGCGTATCACTAGGGTGTCAAAGTTCACGCCTGGAGGAAGAGCCAGCTGACGTAATCGCAAACGAGACGGGGTCGTTGTTATCACCGGCCTCAAATAACTTTGATCAGCTCTTACGTGTGGACAGAGAGTCACTGGCAGCCAAGCAAAAGAATGATGACAGCATAGCTAAATTACATCACACAGCTAAAGAAGGCATTGCTAGGCGCAACGTGACGATACATGAGAGAGGAGGATTGTTGTATCGGCACTACAGAGATCGAAAGGGTAGGATTTTAGATCAGTTAGTCGTACCTACTAAGTACAGGGAGTCCCTGTCATGGAAATGGGTGGTCTGGCCACCTAGGCATAAACAAATCAAAGGAAAGATTGCTTACGGAATACTACACTGTAAACGGAAATAACTCCGAGGTGGGAGTATACTGCTTGTCCTCTTGCGACCCCCCGGTTCGGAGTTTTTTTTGCTCCGTATGATCGGAGTAGAATTTTTACTCCGTACGAGCGGAATGTTTGCGTGGAATTATGGGAGTTTTTTTCTGTCTTTTCTTTATTTTTTGCTTTGCTTTTGACGGAGTTTTTTCGAGGTGCAACGGGAGTATAAAAAGAGCCATCGCGTCAGTTTGCGCGACCATGTCCACATGCAGAGGCTGCTGGTCAAATTTCGAAATATGCACACGAGACCGCGTCGAATTCGACGGAACAAGTCAATGTAAGCACATATATCATGACATACATAAACATTTCAGAAACGCCCAATGCAGAAACTTGGAAGACATCACACGTACACGCGATACTCAAGAAGCAACGGTGCCAGTATATATAGCCACCTCGAAGCCGCCTAGGGAGCAGCTGTGCTGTTTTCAGAATTACGACTCACATGCTCATTCATACGAGATCTGTCTCTCTGAAATTAACAGAATACCTTAAGCAACACAAAACTGTTAATTCAAAATAGTGAGAGAAAAAAAGTTAATGGCATAATTTTTCAAAATTATCATGCCATTCTGTGAGTGCTGAAGCGACTTCGCACACTGCCGGCGTTCGCGGCCAAAAAGTAGTGCGTTAGTTACAGTAAGCAAGAAAAATGTAAGTGCATGTGTTACATAGCAAAATTACATTTTTGCGATATAGTGGTAAGCGTAGCAAGAAATTATTACGTTTGAGCATGGCCTGCAGCATCCGATATAACACCGAGAAATGCGCCGTCATACATTTTATACACCGCACTACTTGCTCTGCGTCCGAGCAATCTGCCTCGGTTGCGAAAAGGAGCTACATCGCTGATCTGTCGAGTGAATCCCTAAACTCGGAGCCAGCAGGCATGCATCTAAATCAGTGTCTCGGATAGAGCGTAATGTTAATGCAATATCGGAAGCAACGACGTGACCAAAACATATATGCGCGATAACAATTCGATTCACATCGCTCAATAAGAAGCTTTATTTTCAGTACGCATACTTATGTCCTACCGTTTTTCTTCGGGCGTGGATATCCGTTCACAGATACATAAAAACAGTTGCTTGCACTCCGGTCTTTCTCACTGGCAACACAGCACCGCAACGAACTTGGGTTACACCATTCATGCGCGACTAACACGGATGTAGTCGCTCGAACAGTGGCTACTGCAACAGTTGCCATTGCTACGCGGTCCTTTCAAACACTACACTGGACGTTGTCAGCATGTACTCAAAAGGACATAGAAGTCGCATTTCACGTACTGAAGAACACAAGACAGGGTGACACAGCACGAAAACACAGCCAGAACGTGAGCCGACATCACGAGCCAGTGAGCAGCTTCGAGGTACACCTAAGCCTTTTTCCGCACTTGAAAACGTGGTTCTTGCAATCATCGTCGTCAGCAAAGCGATCACAGCTAATGTACTCGATGCTGCGATACAGTGAGCTTCAGGCATGTCTATAACACTTTCTGGAAGGAAATACGGGAAACAAATTGACTTAAACGCTGTCACGGAACGACATTTCACAGACGTAAACAAACCGTCAGCCATGAGCACTGCCCGCTCCGCCGAACGCGCCCGGTCGCTCGCGAGGCGTACAGCCTCATGGGAAGCGCCACGTGACCAACCTGTATCGGCGGAGGGGAGTTTTTTAAAACTCCCTGTCGGAGTTTCAAGGGAGAACAAGATTTTTAAGCGGAGTAAAATCGCGTCATGTCGCCTAAATACTCCCGCAGCTAGCCAGCGGAGTGAAACGAGGGGATGGCGCTGTTTTGCTCCCATACAACGGAGTAAATACTTGAGGAGGGGAGGTTTTAGGGCACATCACCTCTTAAAAACTCCCAGGTGGGTTTATTTTCGTTTACAGTGTACTGGCCTGGCTGTTTCAAAGACGTAGAAAACTTTGTAAGATCATGCGACGCATGCCAGCGCTCGGGTAAACCAGCAGAGACATGGAAAGCTCCACTAAAGGTAGTGCCCTTAATAACAGAACCTTTCAGATGACTTGTGATAGACGCGGTAGGGCCTCTAACAAAAACAGAATCGGGTTACAGGTATTTGTTTACCATGCTGTGTCCATCTTCAATGTTTCCAGAAGCAATCCCTCTGAAAGAGCTCACCTCCACCGAAGTAGTAGACGCGCTTTTGACAGTATATGCACGAGTTGGGTTTCCAGCCGAAATTCAGGCGGATCAAGGGCGAGTATTCACCAGCGTACTGACTTCCTCATTCTTGCAGAAATGCGGGGTAAAGTTGATACACATTTCCGTCTATCCCCCTGAGTCAAATAGTGTAGAGAGGTGGCATTCAGTGCTTAAGCGAGTTTTGCGAGCGCTCTGTTACGAGCACACGGAGGACTTGGAGAACTGTCTGCCGGCAACTTTGTTTGCTTTGCGAACGGTTCCATATGAGGCTACAGGGTTCTCGCCAGCAGAACTAGTGTGTGGGAGGACACTCCATTCTCTACTGAGAATGTTAAGAGAAATGTGGGAAGAAAGAGGAGAGAGTCCAACAGTGGTTGAATACGTGCTAAATCTGCTGGAACGGCTAAGCGCAACCCAAGAACTAGTTGAAAGGAACATGGGAGTGGTGCAAAAGAACGCCAAATTCTATTACGAGAAGAATGCGAGGCTTCGTACGCTTAACGCCGGAGACCAGGTAATTCTCGTCACACCTTCAAGAAAGAACAAGCTTGAAGTTCACTGGAACGGGCCCGTAAAAGTGGTGCACAAACTTTCAAATACTAACTATGCTCTGAAAATGCCCGGTCGCAGGAAGGAGGTGAGGATATATCACTGCAATTTGATGAAGCCGTATGTAGAACGGAGCGGAGTCGTTGACTATACCATCAAAGAGCAGGATGGCACTAGTACCGAGTTTAATTAGTATAAGACCTCCAACTCTGAAATCGGCCTAGAAGAAGTAGTGAAACATTCGGTAAGCTCACACGCTCTTAGACCCGAGCAGCTAAATCAGCTAAAATGTGTGTTAGGGGAATATCTCGACAGATTCAGCGATCGACCACGTACGTAGAACCGAACTAATAACGCATGAAATAAAGCTGACATCAACCCAACCCGTAAGATCAAAGTCTTGCAGGCTGTCTCCAAGACAGAGAGAAATTATGGAGGCAGAGATACAGCGCATACTAGAGTTGGGAGTTATTGAGCCCGCTGAGAGTGACTACACGTCACTGCTAATACTGGTAGAAACCCCTAACAAGGACCCTCGTCCGTGTGTTGACTACAGGAAGTTAAATGCCATCACTAGGAATCAGCTGTATCCGATACCCAACATTGAGGAACGAATTGAAAGAGTTAGCGCTGCGAAATACATTTCAAGTATAGATCTCGCGCGGGGCTACTGGCAAGTTCCCCTTTCAGAAAGTGCCAGCCGCTATGCCGCATTCATCTCACCTGTAGGTGCTTTTCACCCTGTCGTACTCAGCTTTGGGCTGAAGAATGCGCTGTTTAGCTTCTCTAAGTTAACGGATATTGTCCTAAAAGACTTGCAGGAGTTCGCCTTGCCATATCTTGATGATGTAGCTATTTTTTCGCATAGCTGAGAACAACACGCATCGCACCTCAAACAGGTGTTCTCACGGTTGAGGGAAGCCGGCTTAACGATGAAAGCGGAAAAGTGTAAATTTGGTTGTTGGCAGGTTAGTTATCTGGGCCATGTTGTCGGCCAGGGCACGAGACGGCCGGCTGAGCTGAAAATAGCTACGATTGGAGAATTTTCACAGCCGCGCACAAAAACAGACCTTCGTTCATTTTTTGGGACTTGTGGGGCACTATCAACGGTAGATTCCGAATTACTCGCAAATGGCAAGTCCTTTAACGGACTCCCTCGGAACGGGAGCACCGAGTAGCGTACACTGGGATAAGGACAAAGAGAACGCTTTCCAAAGTTTGAAAACGCTATTGGTTTCTCGTCCTGTGCTTCGCGCGCCAGACTACACAAACGAATTCATAGTTCAATGCGACGCAAGCGACAGAGGTATGGGCGGGGTACTTAGGTTGCCGACGATAACGAGGAGCATCCTATCATCTATGCCAGCCGTAAGCTAACTGTAAGAGAGGAAGCCTACAGCGCTTCATGGAAGGAATGCGCTTGTTTAGTTTGGGCCGCCCAGAAGTTGTCGTGTTACTTTTACGGAGCGAGGTTTATCTGCGAGACTGATTGATTGATTGATTGAAAACTTCATTATTCCACCGAGCTGGGGTGCCCGCCTCTTAATCTACACGTAGGTAGGGGGGGGAGGACGAAGCAGTCCCCGCGCGTTGAGGACGATGAGTCTTCACGGCCTCAACGGCCAGGCGGATTGCTCGACGCTGGTCGTCTTCAGCCGCGCTCTGGAGCAAGGCCTCCCAGGCTTCTCTACTGTCAATGTTTTCCTTGGCCCTTGGGGAGCCAGCACACTTCCATATTATATGGTCTAGCGTACCTTTTTGCTTACAAATTTTGCAGAGGGCGTCTTCATCATCCCTCGTCTGTGTTAAGTAGATCCAATGGGGTGATGTATAATTGTTTCCCTGGAAGCGTCGCCAAATGCGAGCGTCCTCCAGCGAGAGAGACCGATGCGGAGGCGGAAAGATTCTCCTTTCGGCTTTGTAACCGACAATTTCCCTGTACGTGATCATGCTATCTTTTATCCGTGGAACTGGCTGCTCTAGAGTTGCCCGGTGGTAGAGTGCTCGGGCGAGCTCGTGAGTGGCTTCGTTGCCTGGGACTTCTTCATGGGCCGGTATCCAAATAAAAGTTATGTCCCTTCTGGGAGGGTTTTTGAGTAGAATGTGGAGGGCTTTTCCCGAGATTCTCCCTTTGTTAAAATTTCGTATAGCTAATTTGTTATCGCATAATATTACTTCCGCTTTTGTACCCGCACAAGCGAGCGCTACTGCAACCTCCTCGGCTGTACAGGCGTCCCTCGTGCACGTGGAGCACGTTATCTTAACGCACCCGTCGCCATCAACCATCGTCGATACCGCAGCCCCGTCTCTGCCGCAAGCGACGTCCACGTACGCTACGTTATGCGCAGGTGTGTGTTTAAGTTTATTTACTAGAGCCTTAGCCCTGTGAGCTCTCCTCTCTTTGTTGTAGATAGGATGCATATTTTTAGGTAGGGGGGCGATTCGGAAGCGTTTACGCACGTCCAACGGAATGTCTTTCTTGTCAATCGGAGCACCCCTGTCGCATTGGATTCCTACCCATTCCATGATTTTTCTCCCTGCTTTAGACTGGCCTAATCTTTCCGACTGAGACACTCGTACTGCCTCAGTGAGTTCAACTAGCGTGTTGTGAACCCCCATTTTGAGGAGGAGTTCTGTCGAGGTCGAGTCTGGGAGCCCTAGGGCTCTCTTAACGCTCTTCCTGATGATCGCATCTATTTTCTCCTTTTCTTCTCGTTTAAACACAAGATATGGCGTGGCATACGCTATATGGCTGGTAATGAAGGCTTCCACGAGTCTGAGGAGGCTGTTCTCTTTGAGGTCCCTGGCTTCGAGTGAAATTCTCCTAAAGATCCCCGTGACCAGCGCCGCGTATCCTTCTAGCTTTTTCATTGTCGTGAGGTTGCATCCCCCTGTCCTCTGACGTGGCTGAATCAAAAGTCACACAAAAATGGCCGCTTGCTCCGACGGAGCTTCACTCTCCAAGAGCACAACTTCTCGGTTAGATATAAGAAGGGAAAGTTGCATAGCAATGCGGATGGTTTGAGCGGTTAATTTGGATTCTGCGTTTAAGGGTACCGCCTAAATTTTAGGGTTATTATTGTTAATCTTGTTAAGCCAAGAAGATCCCCTCTCATTTAGCAGGATTCCCTCCATGATTGCTGAATTTGTCAGCACGAAATTGCTTCGAAAATTGGCAAAGCGAAATGCAGCATTTTTCGTTTCTGCACTTATGTTTTCTTTGAGGCCTAGCGAGTCTAAAGTGGGATCCAAGGTACGTCATCTCGGCGCAGAGCCGTATTGCGAGGTTCGTTTTGCAGTTGCCTGTCCTTGTTGGATGTTTTGGGGCGGTGACATCATTACACAAGTGGTCGCTGCGAGCCAAGGCATCACCCGCTGGCCACCAGCCGTTCTCTTCCTGCCCAGCGGTTGTCAGCGCTGGACAGTCGAGATTTTCCGGGCCATGGAGGCGCTGTTAAGAACGGCCCGCTGAGGTGCTAGTTTTGCCAGCCAGGTGTGAGAGCGGCGTCGACTTTTCCTGGAAAGCCACCGCAACCCTCTAGCCACACGGCTTCACTAAGTCTGCTGTGTGCAAGGAACAATACGTGGCGTCCTCGACTCTCCGTCGCAGGAGCCGAGATGAGTTCGACGAACCAGGCTTTGTGACGGAACCGGCCACCGCCGACCCGGTCTGCTGTGAGTAATAACTGTGTCACACGGGCACATTTGGAAGGCCTTGCAGTCAACGGCCTTTGAAACGCCACAACTCTATCGACTCAAAGGAGTTGTCGCGGTGCTACACTGCACTTTTGAAAGGCCGTTGAGTGGTTCAGGCGCTTCTCGCAAAATTGTTTGGCGCTGCGGATCTTTATTTTCTTTTTCATGTCACGAAAAGTTAAACAACATTAAAACAATTTAAAAGCAGTATAATTTCTTTTATGTTTGTTTATACATTAAAAAAATTTGTGCGTACATTGCCATACATATATGTTTAGTTTTTAGGTTGTTTAGTAGCGAAACTGCGGCAACGTTTGCGGCGCTCGATGCGGCTGCCGTTTTCGTGTGTGTTCGCACATTTCAAGTGGCAAAAACACTTTATTGAATAATGATTAACACCAATATATAGTATTTTCAGAGCATTTGGTTTGATTTGTTCTTTCTAACTGTGAGTACGAGCACACTGTGAACGAGAGGGCATGTTCGCGCTGTTTCCGCTTCCGTTGCTCAAAGGCCATCGAGATTTCGATAGAGTTGTAAGGTGCTCTGTCGACTCGATAGACTATTGACTCGGCGGCCTTCGAAACCGCCCGTGTAGCAGCTCGAACTTGACCTCTGGTTCAACTGACTATCGGTTGGAAGGCCTTCCAAACGCCCGTGTGACACGGGTATAAGGGAGTTCCCGAGGGAGCGTAGTTGGAGGCCCCGTCCCACGCACCGTTCCTGACGTAAGCCCCGAGTTCTGCGAAGACCGTCTGACCTCGGTTGGGGACCGTGAACATGTGCGGAAGTGTGTGTGTGTGTGTGTGTGTGTGTGTGCGTGCGTGCGTGCGTGTGTGTGTGTAAGCCCTCCCGAAAAAATGTGGCTCGTCTACGTCTACTGATCGAACGTTTTCTTCTCCTAGGGATCGAGGGAGGACCGAGTGTTTATAAACCACTGTTATGCGGCTGCTCAGTGTACTTTCTCTCGCAGTCATGCTAGACTGATGAACTGCAACGTCCTTATGTAGATACTGTAAATAAACCCATATTCCTCGTTCTCTATGAGAAGCAGTCCTTCCCTTCAACAACGTCCTCAGCGGGCATAAGCTGACTATGGCATGGGCCAACTACCATCTAATTCATGCCCGACTCCAATCTTGACAACGGATATGAGCGGTGGGATTGACCTCCCAAATCTTACATGGCGGATGACCAGCGGAGCTGTATATAAGTGTAAAGAAAGTAACATAAAACAGCAAAACAAAACACAAATATACACTTTCTGTTACTTTGTGTTTACGCTTATCTCGTCACCACAGCAATTAAAGCTTTATGGTCACTATGGTAGATGGCCATAGGCTCTGTGACGACACTGGAGATGTTCTTAAGGCTCACTCACACTACGCCGACGCGACACCGATTTGCGTTTGTCGACTCTCTGCGACAGCGTTTTTTACCTTCGTGTCCGCGCCTCTGTCACACTGTACCGATGCCGACAATCTGCGGACGGTTCGCGGAGATCATGGCGTCGGTACAGTGTGAAAGAGGCGCCGACACGAAGGTAAAAAAACGCTGTCGCCGACAGTCCATCGGCAGACTGAAATCTGTGTCGGGTTGGCCTAGTGTGAATGAGCTGCAGTAACGTGCGGCTAAGAGCTCTGCTCTAAAATATGTCTGTGCACGACCGATGGCGCGTCGTGGAGACATTGGTCTTGGTGTAACCTTGAAGGCCGAACCTTCTCAAAAGAAACGCCAAGAACCACTTTCCGTCTTCAAGTCACCCATATTGATGATGCGATTGGGGTCCATAGGGAGGATCCACCCAAATGTGTCGATCGCAAAGTCAAGTGCCTCTTTGACGTTCCGGGATGAACGTATACGGTGGTGACCACGATCCTACCCCTATAGTCTGTACGGCGCACGCGTCGGCACATTCCACAGCAAGGCTCTCGCCCGTCGTCGGTAAGGCATAGGGCGCTACGACTGCGCTCTGGTTGTTAACAACCAGAGCGCAGTCCAGTTTGATGCATTGCGAACCAGTTTGATGCATTGCGGTCTACGCTAATTAGCATAGACCGCAATGCATCAAAACATCATCCAACACCGGTTTTGACACACCCGCCCTCAAACGCAGCTGGGACATATACACGGATACGATTTTGCCTTATGTTTAAGCTATTTTAGCTCCAAAGACACCGCCATCGTTTTTGCCTACCCACACCACGAAACGCTAGAAAATGTTTACAGGCGTATCTATCGGGTAGACGGGGGGAGGGGGGGGAGGCTATGTACGCCTATAATAGCAGCTTTGCAATTTAGAGTTTTCGGATCTGGATAAGTGTCGCGATTTTAGTAATCTTCTCGATAGATTTGGCGACTTTCTCGCCTGTTAAGCGAAAAACTTTTCTATTTAGCCACTGGCGTGTGTTTTGGCGACATGAACAAATCAACTTCGAAGTTGTGAAAGTTGCTTTAAAACTTTCACCGACGAGTTCAATAATCCCTAACGCGAAGTTTGAGCGCAGCTATACAGTGTTTTCAGTTCGTGATATATTGAGTGGCGCAGACAATCTGTCTCGTACGGCTCGTTGCAAATGGAGCGAAGTGTGGCGATACTACCTAGCTAATCGGGACATCGCGAGAAGCAGAGCGTGGGTGACCCGTGGGCGCGATTCACAGCAACCGCCACAGATAGACCTTCACTCATTCAGTGCTTTGTTTCCACACAGACGACGCGCGCTAATGTGGCGCCATCTCGTAGCCATGGTCGCCGCAAAGCCTTCTTGCGGGGCACTGGGCTTTTCTCACGCTTTCGCCATAACACCTCCTCCTCTTTTCGCCGCATGTTTCCGCTGTCCCCTACTCCTACGCTTTCATCCAAGCGCTCTCTTCGCTATCGCTGTCTTTCATCCGCGCTCCACTTCCGCTCTTGCAGTCTTCGCGGCGCTCGTTCGCTCGAATGCGAGGGCGCCGAGGGTCGACGCCGACGCTCGCTGCAGGGACGGGCGCCTAAGAGCTGCGCTCCAAAGTGACTTTCTAGAGCGTAGTTCATTATTCATAAGCTACATGTAAGCGACCGAAACTCGATGTACGAAGCGTAGGCTCCATGAGCACTATGAAGCCACATTTGCCTTCACATCGGCAGTCTTCACATTGTAATTGGGCTCTGCAGCACAGTCAGTTATAGACTTCACATTGTTCTCACAAGATCGATGTTTTCTTACTTTTACAAAACCAACTTAAATGGGTTAAAATGCTGCACGTTCAGAGGAATGGCTAAATGAACTTGGTTGATTTAGTACGCAGCATTTTTTTTCCGGGGGGGGGGGGCGCAAGCCAAGGTAACTTTTCTATGAAAATGGGGAGGTGGGGTAGTTTTACTAGTATAACCGTGAGTAATTAATGCCTACCGTTCGATATAAGAACGCGTAAACCCGCAAGAGAGAAATGAAATAAGGTATATCTCACAGGCATGCGTGCAAGATACACCTCTCCTTTACTTGACAAACAAGGAACAACATCAAATGGGCTCGCGCAGAAAATAAGCGCAGGAAGAACACTGCCAAGAACAAGTAAACAAGCGAAAGTTAAAGATTTCAAGTAGCGTTTTTTGAATTAGATCTGGAAGAATTATAGAGAAATATATATTTGCGGAATAGTCACATTTCTTTTGAATCCCTCGCTTACTGCTCTACCAAGCGCCAAAACCGACTCGTATCGTTAATTGGGAAGTTGCGTAACGATGCGAGGCCTCCGCTCCCGTACAACCACGTAGAGCGCCGGACGTTGCGGTTCTAGGTGTCCTGAGCCCACCGCGAAAGGTTAGAATACCCACATAAGCGCATCAGAGAAGTGGCTATATATGTCAGGTGGCTCGACTGATAACTGTAGAAGCGTCATTCAAAACATACGGAATTATTCTCCACTTCTGGCGGCGTTTTTCCTACTTCCTTTTTCAACAAAAAGATGTTGACCCATAAATATGTTCGCAAACTATGGCTAAATTTTTTATTTTCGCTTTTCCTTCGTCTTTGGCTGTTGCCTTGGCTCTTTCCCTTCGTAGATCACGTAATTTCTAAACTCCTTGCGGCTCTTGTTCCCAGTTGCCAATTTGCGCAAAAAGTGCTGTACAATTAGGTTAAAACCAGACGAGGTAACGGATGACATTCATATTGCTTATGGGTTTAACGGCTATTACAGGTTTTGATGACGGACGCTGCTTTGCATGATCTTATTTTCCACCTTTCTAACCTATATCATGGGTATATGGTTCCGAGGATCCGCCAGGGTCGCGGCGAGCCGTCACTCGAGGAAGTAATGTGGGAGAAGGAAAAGTTAAACATAGCTGGCGTTATCTCCGGCCGCATCTCGTTCCAAGAGCAAACAAACCAGCTTACTACGAACTGAATCCCTTTGCTGGTCCCTGGATGAGTGTAAACACAGAAGGTTGAACTAACGAAGGAACAGTGATGCGCGTGACCGTTGCAATAGATGGTGACATCTGAACGCATCTCGAGTTAATCGCGCGGGCACCGACTCGATGAGAAAACTCCTTGCCTTCACACCCCAGAAGACGCCGGTAACTACCGCCATCCAAAAGGACTGAAAGGTGCAGCAAAATGTTGACCGCCGAGTAGCTGTCATGTCTCAAGATTGATTTGGCGGTGCTTTAAGAATGTGTGTGAGGAATGGGGGCGTGGGCGGGGAGGGGGTGATGAATGCCACCTAATTTCAGGCCTTTGGGGGAGGGGGGCACTCTTGGGTACGTGCCTGGATCAGGCCTTGGGTTTTGCCCGTTAGGTTGTAGATCAGGTGAGCCTTGAACGAAGACACCCCCACAGTATGCCAAATGAATCGGCGGGTTTGGGGAAGAGTTGGTTTGTTATATGCCTGTCGTAGTTGAATGACGTCAAGAGATTGACGAAATGTGGTCTGGTGTGGAAGTAACGGCATAATAGGAAAAAAAAAACATAAAGCCGACCAAATGGGGTCTTCTAAAAATTCCTAAACGTTCGGCTTCCACGCGGAATCCTTTTTCACTGAGTTGTCAATGAAGAAGGCTTCCGTGTGGAAGCCGAAATGTTTAGTAATTTTTAGACAACCTCATTTTCGTCTGAGTTTTGTTTTTGGTCCTATTATGCAGTTACTGACGTTAGGTTTTTATTTTGTCCATGGCCCCTGCATAGTGCAGGTGTCCACAGAAAGACGCTCTCTTCCCTTTTCCTTCCTTTCACCTTCGTATTTACAAGTTACCAAGGTTTCAGTTCGCAACACATGACCCAATATAGGCAGCATAACGAAATGCACACTCAAGAAAGTTACACCTTCGAGGGTAGATTGGGTGTCTAAACACCCCTTCTGCACTCTTCTTTTCTCTTAATAAATTTTAAAATGGGCGCATTTGCGTTCGGAAGTCCCTCCGAGCACCCTTTCTTTAATTTCAAGAAACTGAACATGTGTTTTGTGTGAAACGTACACATTGTAGAATTTCAGGGTGCTCGGACACCACAGCATTTCCAGCAAGTAAAAAGCCATAAGTGTGTATTTCCTAGCGGCTTGCGCAAGTCATTATTCGGGTACGTCATATGGTTGGTCAATAGCAGGCTATGGATGTAAACCTCATGCTTGGTGTGCATGGCATCCGCGGTGGGGAAGCGCAAGGACATACTTTTTTTCTTGTATTTCGTGACTTGCATTTCGCTTTTTACCACTGATCTTGTATAAGTTGTTTAAGCTCAATGTTGTTCACATATCAGCTGCCAATCATCAGCGAATCACAGCGTACCAGCCATTCATAGTTCTCCACGTGCGCATTCTTTCTGGTGTATCATTGCTGCCAGCGCAATATCATGTACAGTAAGTCCTTGCTAGTTTATGCAGTATCGGTTGCAATAAAAATTCATAGATGCGTGAGGGAGCAATCTTCTAGCGATAAGAACACAGCGTCTGTTGTGGAGGTGGCGCGGGCCCTGTTCGTAAAGTGGAAAGACGCAACTCCTTTGTTCTTTTTTCTTCTGCCTTTCTTGCAGATATTACTGCTTGCTTCGCTTAAATTGTTTGGCATCACCTTGGCGTCAGTTTATAGATAAACTGAAGCATTCAACTAAGGGCGTTGCCTCAGCCTATCAGAGCAGCCAGTGGCGCTACGGCTTTCATAAGGTGCTATATTATTCCCATTACTAGTGTCGCTAGAGTAGTCGAGAGGTAACGCTACCACTTTGCACTCTGTCGGTGCACAGTTCAAATCCAGACAGCGCGGCTTATTTTTTGGCTTTCTTTCTTTATTAACGTCTCGAAAAACAGTTGGGGGTTACTTCGGATTACGTCCGAAAGACTAGGATAGTTAAAGAATAAATGGTGTCGCTGTATATATAAAACGCAATGTGCATTATGGCAAAATAAGCATTGGGAGAAAGATTCGATTCCACAAAATAGCCCTTTAAAATATGTGCAATAAGTGGCTTAAACAGACTTTTCAATGGATGCAAGGGGCTGAGTTGTAGACACGAGAAAACACTGTTAAATAGCAATTTTTTCTGAGTGTTTATAGCGTTCAGAGTCGTAAACATGAAGCGGCATTTATTTCTCTTTTTCGTTTTTTTTATTGAATTTCTAGTTTTATGCTACTGAAAGAATATCAGGAATATCGGAAAAAAAATTTGCTATTTAGAGTGGGTAGATTTATACACTCGCTTTCTGTTGAGAGCTTTTGTTGTAAAGCCTAAGCACCCATGGATTGGGCATTAGCAAGAGCCTACAACGCTCTCCACAAGTTTCAACTTTGGCATTGAATTTGTGGAAACTTCTACAGCCCCTCTGCTGAAAAAAAAATAGCACACATCAGCGTACGTTGCTCATACTGACACTTTCAGAGCACGAAGCAATCTCTGGACCCAATACACAGATTTCCTTTCGCGAACAGTCTGACAAAAACTGAAAGGTTATTGAAAGAGGCTGCTGCAGGTCTTCGTTGTTCATGCTGAAAAATCGTTAGTCTTACCTCGCGCGCACTCTGCAAAGGCAGCTGCGTGGAGTTGCCACGCCGTCCGTGTCGCTGTTGCTCTCAGCCCCGATGGCATTCAGCGTCGTGAACGCGCACGGCCGCGTGTCACGCGGGTGGATGCGTAGCCTGCAGCCCAAGACGCCGAGGATGTGCTCGGGAGAAGCCGCTGCGTCACACACGACGACCTGGTGGTTCATCCTCTCGGCAGTTTCCACTCCACGCGTACTGCGTTGAAAAATGTGACGATAATGAACACTGCTCTTAAAAGGCACAGTCGTTAAGCGATCAAATTACTGAGGACTGCAGCTCTTCCAATGAAGTAATTTAATTCTGTTTATTCAAAGTACACAGCGCCTCCCTATCAGAACAACGAAGATATCACCCATTCGGGAAAACCAAAAATATATCCTGCAGTTCTTGCTCAATTGTTTTCTTTTCTACTATGCGAGTATGACAAGAAATAGTGATGGGCAGAATATAGTAATCTTTGTTTTTCAAATGCAGCTTCCGTGTGGTAACATCGGTAGTAGAGAATGCAGTAAAAAGGTTTAGACATCGCGAAAAAAAATATTTTTTTAATGATCGACTGCTCACAGTCATCATCAATTATAAATAAAATGCATTTATTCAATCGATACAAACAGATTGTGCAACTTTATTATTCTTCGACGTGTGGAAGTTCGGTCACATCAATCGTCTTACAACGCAAACCCAACAGAATAACACCCTATACACGACTGTCAAATCGTAGAGCGTATAGCGTAAAACTATTCCAATGTGTTTTTATTCCAATCTCCTGACGTCAAATTTGCGTACCTGCTGACGCAAACATCGGGTGGTGACGCGCAGGGTTGTCTAAACAGACTAATCAAACGCTGGCCTCGTTTATAAGAGGTCACTTTTTTTTTGCTTTAAAAACGAATAACATTGTCTACACTGAGCGGCTTGTCTTATCTGACTTGCTGGCAAGAGGCGAGGAGCACGCTGAAGTCGAGACGGATTCTACGGGGCTGAACCAGGGCACTGAAAATCAATGACCGGGTGGAAAAGGTGGTGCCGGCTTCTGCGATTGCTTCGCTTTCCCTTATTTAGCTTGCGGTGGCTGGTCGAAAATCGCGGCGGCATGCAAAGGAATGTTAAGAATAGCAAGTTTTAGAATAGGGGCCCCAAAGAGCTTTGTCGGTGTTATTGTTGGGGTACACAGGAGTGAAGAGATTTAGAATAGGGTTTTGCGTTTGCGGATAGCGTCTTGCGCTGGCAGCGCCACTACGGCGTCAAAGAAAAGCTATTACGAATAATTAAATAAACTATACCATTTTATGATACGAATAGTCATTTTGACTTGCGTGTATTCCCGTTTAATTACAATTTAGAGGTTATTCTGTAAGCAGCAAACAATTAGTTGCGCTTAGTTTTGAGCAAACACACTTTACGTGCCTTCACCAGCCAAGCTTAGCCGTGTTAGGCCTACGAGCCATAAAATCCACAATCGAATTCGGAATCAGCGGCGTCTAATGAATCAATCTTCATAACACACGCTAGTTGAGAGAAAGCGATAACCGCAGTCACTTCTCCTAGCTTGCGAACTTCACGCGTTACCACGAATCGAACCCAGTTTGGTGCTAGGTTAGAGCCGTCGCTTCGATGGGTGCCGCCATGTTTGCTGACGCAAAGCTTTTGGGGCCGCTATTTGGGCTCCCGGTAAATCGGTGAAATAGCGTTCTCAACGCAAAACCCAAACGCAGTTTGCGTCTCGCGCATGCGCAGTGGCTTCGACGCTATTTCTTTGGGGCCCCAAAACGTTTGGGTCCCCTATTCTAAAACTCTCTAATGCCACTAAAACGGATCCTCAGCAAAGAGTTGGCAGACTCAGGTCGTAAACGTGCCGAAAGTGCTCGAAAACGTTACATGGCCACGCAAAAAGCTTTGTTGTACGCAAATAAACCCATGCTCTCCGGCAGATGAGAGTATCGGTGCCCGAGTGATCGGCGGCAGCCATCTTTTATTCCTTTCGCAACGGGGCAGCCTGCGGATATTCAGAAGAAAATTCAGTTTTGTGTGGCATATTAATGAACCTTTAACGCGTAGGCGTCACTTTGACGGGGTGAGCCTTCGCGGTTTTGTGACGTCGCGTGATAGCAGGTGAAGAGGATGCAGCCTGTAAAATTTTGACTGATAGCCGAGGGCTAGTAGTGAAAAGGCGTCGAATCAAAACTAACTGTTTTTCTCTTGTTCGGTCCAATCAGGCATAATCAGTGTGTAATGTCATATCAGATGGGGAGTTATCGCGGTTTGCGTAATGTCGTGTGACTGACAGGGGAAGTGGTGCTGGTCTAAAAAGTTTTTTGCCAATCGTGGAGGGCTGGATGCAAAATTGCAATAGAAAAGTTTGCAATAGCTTTATGGTATAGCACCCCTACAGCCAGTCCTTGTTTGTAGGAATCTGTAAAAACATTAACGCCCCTATTTTTTCTTCACAAGACAAAACAAGCCCTAAATGTGATTTTCTCGAAAGTATTAAGATAAAATTATTTGGGCCGTTCCCCTGAGTTTCGGAGCTGCGATGTCATACAAATGAGAGATAATTTTCTGAAACGGTAATCCGAGTCAGAACCCGGTTCACCCTAAATGGGGAGATTCCTTATTCCAAGAACCTTCTGGTTTGAGCTGCCTCCTTCGCCCGGGCGACGAGACTGCGTTGGTCGTCCAGGTCATCAAAGGAAAGCTTGGCCTCCCACGTTTCAGTTGTCGTATGGATCTGCGGTGAGTTAGGGCGCTCTCCTTGTGCTTCTATGGGGCGGCCTTCTTTAGAGTCGTCTCGTGGAGCTTGTGAGTTAGGGTCTGTGAATGTGTCACGCAGTGGGCAACCCTGGACCATGTGTTGCAAGGTGTCTGGAACGTCGCAATGGGGGCATGTGTGCGAGTACTGCGTGCGATACAGTCTGTGCATGATTATTTCGTGTACGTAGGTGTTGGTCTGTAGGCGGTGCAGGATGACTTCTTCCTCTTTGCTCCAATTATTGTGTGGTGAAGCGTACGTTCTTTTGCTGAATCGGTGGTGTTGCAGAAGCTCCGAGTACTTTAGGGCGATGTCATCAACGTTGGTGGCTGGCCAAGTGCGGGATGGCAGGAAAGCCCGGCTGGCATGCTCGCGGGCAGCGGCGTGTGCCGCCTCAATTTCTGTCCTGCCCTGCTGGCCTGGAATCCAGTTGATGTGGGTGTCAGGGAGCGGGCTGCGTGCGATGTGATTTCTCGGTATTTTGAGTGCATTTTCTGATATGCGTCCTTTTTGATAGTTGCGAGCTGCTGCTTGGGAGTCTGTTAAGATTACTGCTACTTCAGGGCAAGTTGTTATTGCCAGAGTGATTGCCGTTTCCTCTGCAGTCTCGGGTGCTCTTGCTCGGGTGGGACAGCTGCAAGTTCTTTGCCTTGGTGATCCGTGAGGCTTAGGACAAAGGCTTGTCGTTTAACATACCTGGCAGCATCGGTGTACCTCTTATCAGGGTCTCGCCCTTATTTCTTGCTGAGTGCGCGGATTCTGCTTTGCCGACGCTCCTTATGGTAAGCTGGATGCATATTACGCGGTATACTTGCAACGCTGATACAGTCCTGGACTGCAGATGGGATTTTTGCTTTCTGGCCTGTGTCTGCAGTGAAGCTTTCACTGTAGTTCCTCGAGGTAGCGCAAAACTGCATGTCCGGTGGGTGTGAGCTCGACCCGCTCTAGTTGGCTGATCTTATTAGCCTCAACAAGCTCTTTCCACGTATTGTGGACGCCGAGCTTGAGGAGTTTCTCCGTTGATGCCATGGGTGGGAGGGTCAAGGCTACTTTGATTGCCTTCCGAATGACAACATTAGGTTCTTGATTTCTGCCGGCTTGAGCATCAAATAGGGAGTTCCATAGGTGATACGGCTAGTTACGAGAGCTTGAATTATGCTTAGTGTGTCATGCTCGTTGAGTCCGCTCCTTTGGTTGTGATAATCTTGACAAGGCACGTAACTTGCGACAGTGTGCGTTGGAGACGCGGGAGAGTGGCCGGCCCTGATCAGTCCTTGTGAATGTGAAGTCCGAGTACGCGAAGAGAGTCGAATGTAGGGATTTTGGTTCCGTTGAACGAGACGCTAGGATCGGGTTCAATATACTTAGGTGGTCTTCCTCGTGTTCGTGCTCTCCGGACGAGAAGCTCCGACTTTGAGGGTGCGCATTGGAGACCGCAGTCTCGGAGGTATCTTTCGATAGTATCGACGGCTTCTTGTAGATTGCGTTCTTGTTGTCCAGTCGTAGGTGCTTTGGTCCAGAGCATGACGTCGTCGGCGTAAAGGGCATGGCATAGGTTTGGGATGGCGTTCAGTTGTTTCGGTAGCTTGATCATTTCGATATTGAAAAGGAGGCCCGGGGTCAAGAATAAAATAAAATACTTGTATATCATCAGGGCTCCAGTGCCCGCCGATACGAGCGCCCTCTGGTTCCGGGCTACTTGCACGGTGCATGGCGCTTGCATAGCGTTGCACTGTGACAGGGTGTCCCTGACGCCCATGTCAACCAACAGGTCGCACTCCGCCCTCGGGAACAGTCTCCTCCGAAGTGTTATACAGCTGTCACACGCGCGTTCGTGGGTCTTAATGATTCCTGGCTTGAGCACGAGGTCCCTATATTCCGGGAGGAAATCCTCAATGGCGAAGTTGCCGGACACGTAGGACACGTCGTCTTTAGACCCCCCTGGACGTGCGACGAGGACCATCGAGGAAGGCTTCTTGTAGGATGGCGACACTTCCAAGAAGGTGGACACGCAACCGTGAAGGAGACGGTGAATTTCGATGACGCTTTCTACATCTATCCTCATGCGTGGTACTAGGCCAATGTCGTTCCTTTTCCCGATCTCTGCGATGTGAGCCCCCATAGCTAGCTACGTGTTCTAAACCACGAGAAAGATTTTCCTATGCCACATGAGCCTGTCGGGCCAGCGAGTTGCTTGTCGTGTCTTGTATCCCAAACAGTGGCTCATGCCCACTATGGGGGATTGGTATGGTCGTAGCCACCGTGTCGTTCTTCTTTTCCTTCGACCCCATTTTGAGCTTTGCGTAGCGGTGCTTCTGCCTCAGCGACCGACGTTCCTGCTGTTGTCCCTGGTTCCTGCTGGCCTCGACAGAGAGACCGTTTCGTTGACCTGCAGTGGTGTTTTGGCTGAGTATCGGGTGGTTTAAGGTGTCTCCAATAACCGTATTTTAGTTCCTGGTTGATTGGCATTCCTTGCTCTTCCTGACAGAAGAGCATGCGAATTCCCTTCTCAGCTGCAAGTCAATCTCAGGGACTGCAATATCAGCACGAGTGCCCAATTCGTACCTGCAAAACACGTGCATTATTAGAGGAGTACCGAAATGGTACACTGACGAGGAACTGCTGCTATACCTAAAACCACAAGGTGTTTACCATGCAAGGAAAGTCACGCGACGGGTCCAAATTTCCGAAACCGATTGGGAGTCCAGGCGAACCAGCTCCGTGGTTCTTACGTTCGCTCCAAATACAGACCGTCCAGAGAAGATCAACTTGGGCTTCACAAGACACGAGACCATTGACTACGTTGAGACACCACCTCGGTGCTTCAAGTGTCAGCGCTATGGACATGTGGCCAAGTACTGCCGTGGTGAGCAGCGGTGTAAGAGATGTGGAGGACCGCACGATTTCACAACATGCGCATGCAGCGAGAACTTTCTATGTGCAAACTGTAGTGGTGGTCATCCAGCTAGTTATAGCAAGTATCCTACGCGTGCAGCGGCAATAAAGCGTAAGAAAACGTTTATCTTGGGGCCAACAGGAAACGATGAGAAAAATACGACGAAGAAAAAGACAGAAAGTCACAGAGAGTCGGACGAAATCAAATGGAGCTCAAAGAGTGAAACTGATTTTCCGAGCCTGAAGCCTTCTCCAGGAATCCAGGACACAGTGGTGCCATCGCGCAGCGGACCGGCTAAAGCAGTCAAATCAGTGAACAGAGGCCCCGTAGAAGAGAAGACTGCTGAACAACCGGAGCAGCGAAGTTATGTGTCTGCACTGCAGCGACCCCAACCGCGTTGTGATGAAAAAAAATCAACAGGAGGACTGTCAGCAGGTGCTACGTGCTCTCTTCAAAGCCTTGCGATCACACATAGAGAAGATGCCGGCGAGCTCGATGAAGGAAATGCTCGAAGTAGTCCTGGCTCTCGAGTCAGTGATTGTAAGCTCTGCCTCTTCTTAAAGCACCAAGCAATATGGATGCGGTCAGGACACCATGTTCACCATCTCGTCCACAGGTGCCACTTATTATGCAATGGAACTGTGCGGGTCTTGCGTGCCACTTACCTGAACTGTCGCTTTTCTTACGCAACATGCCTGTGCCAATATTGGCCCTGTCCGAGGCTGGTCTTCCAAGTTCCAGATCAATTGCTGGTTATGTCGCACATGGAAACCAAAGTATTCCGACATTTCCGAACGGAAGTGCCATGCTATATGTGAGACGGGCAATACCACATTACGTTCTACCAGTTGAAGACCTTTGCAGCAGTGCTTTGGAAGTCACTGCTGTACAAGTGCGGCTGGGTAACCGAAGTCTCAGCGTGGCCTCCGTATATGTGAGCTCTCGTCAGAAGGTCCCGATGGGAGAAATTATAAGAGACCTCTGCAGCCGCTGCCCAGCTCCGAGGATTATATGTGGGGACTTTAACGCGCACCATACTCTCTGGGGCGACAAGACGACTGATGCACGTGGAAAGCAAATTGTTAGAGCTTTAAACACCGAGGGACTCTGCGTGGCAAATGACAAACAGCCAACGTTTTTTCGACCACCGGCCTCTTACAGTGTCATTGACTTGACGTTACATTCAACGGACATCCTCGCATCGTCAACGACTAGCAAAGAAAGAATGGACAGTGATCATTGTCCTGTGTTCGTTAACATTGCTGGATATAGAACCAACGGCCGAAGATCCTGTCCTGTGACGCATTGGGATACGTACAGGGACGGCCTAAGCGAATCATCTGGAGACCTGTTCGCGGACATGCTACGTAGCAAGAGATTGGCTACCGCTGAGCTGAAGTTACCGACCACTTCCCCGCTCCGGATCTAAAGCTAAAAAATCTATGCGCTGCCCGTAGAAGAGCGGAACGGAGGCTGATGAGGACGAAGGGTGACCCACTAATGAAGACTATATACAACAGGATTAACGCAGTGATTCGGCGGTATACAGGAAACTAAGAAGAGATCAATGGGCATCATTTTGTGCAAGCCTATCGGTGTTCACACCAGTTCCAAGGATATGGTGGGTCGTTAATAACCTTGCTGGAAACTTTCGACCACACAAGCCATTTGAAGCCCTAGCATTGAAGTTAGGCAAGACACTCGCTTGTCTTGCGAATGCGTTCGCTGAAATATACTCTTCCGGCAGGTCAGCCGGCACAACCGACCCGCCTCCGCCGCTATTGTCGTCTCTAATGGATGCTCCTTTCACACTCAGAGAGCTGGAACTAGCCATGAGCAGCCTCCGACGTCACTGTGCGGTCGGACCTGACCTTATCAGTAATCAGATGCTGACTAACCTACCGGTTGAGAGGCGGCGTGATTTGCTGGCATTTTTCAACCAAGTCTGGGCCAGTGGGGCTATCCCACATTTATGGCAGGTAGCATGGGTGGTACCGGTTCTGAAGCCTGGAAAGAATCCCGCAGCTCTGGACTCATACAGACCGGTATCACTGACCTCGTGTGCAGCGAAGCTAATGGAGAAGATGGCGTGCACAAGACTCACTTGGTATGTCGAGCAGGGTCCAAAACTACCGTCGTGCATGACTGGGTTTCGGCAGCGTCTAAGCGCTCAAGACAATTTGCTGAACCTGCTAAGCCACATAGAACATTACAGTGCGGACGGCCTGTCGACACTTGCTGTTTTTATGGATGTCTCTAAGGCTTACGACTACGTGTCTCAAAGAGCCATCATCAGCCAGTTACAAGTTATAGGCGTCACGGGTCATCTCTTGCACTACATACATACGTTCCTCAACGATCGTCGCATCAGAGTTCGTCTTGGCGACACTTTGAGCGATGAAACACGTATATTTCGTGGTGTGCCACAGGGGAGTGTTTTATCTCCCTTATTATTTAACATTGCCATGAGTAGCCTCCCAACAGTACTAAACCGTCGAACACCAGTGAAGATATCTATATATGCCGATGATATCCGCATATTGGTCTCCGGCTACCAGCATCGCCGCCTCGCACGAATACCCCAGGGAGCAGTAAAAGCAATTCAGGGTCATTTGGCAACGATTGGATTAACACTATCAGCAGAGAAATCATCATTCATACTATTTCCTGGAGTGAAAAGAAAATCTACACGCTTGACGCTGACTTTGGACGGATACCAGATTCGACAAGTCACCAACGTCCGATTTCTGGGCGTTACCTTAGACCACAGGCTACTCTGGCTCCGCGGTGTTGACCACGTTGTGGCGTCATCGTCACCCAGGCTACATGTGCTGAAGCGAGTCGCTGGCATACGCTGGGGCCACCACCCGATGTCGATGCTACGTCTACATACAGCGTTGGTTACCAGTCGAGTCCTGTATCAGCTACCTCTGATGTCACCCTCAGACAGCCAATACGAGCACTTAGAAGCCATCCACAGAAAAGGTAGCCGACTTTGCCTTGGAGTCCCTCAGCCAGCGTCAAACAAGAAAGTGCTCTACGAAGCTGAGTCACGCCCTGTACGACTTCAGGCTTCCGAGGCTCTCATGATCCAGCTACTACGATTGAGTGAGTCTACGCCCGGTAGAGCCCTCTTACGACGCATAGGTAACAGGCCGCGCTCACATTTTTATGCAGCATTGAACACGCTTCGCGTATTAGGATTGCGCTGCTCGAGACCGAGGGAAAGGATAGAACCACCCTGGACATTCGAGGACATCATATGCAACTTAAGTGTACCACGATTGCAATCAAAGAGCTGCATTCCATCTGCAGAAGCCAAGTCATTAGTCCTGGAACACCTGAACACGACTTACCCGAATCACCTACAAGTATACACAGATGGCTCTGTCAAGGCAGATGAAGACCGCTGTGCAGCTGCATACTACATTCCCTCTCTAAGATATACGTGGTCTGGGCGTCTGGACTGTATAGCCTCGTCGACAGTTGTGGAAGGCGTAGCGATAGCTTCTGCTCTGCGCAAATTAAAGACTTTGCCTCCGCAGAATGTGGTTGTCCTTACGGACTGAAAGGCCGCATTACAACAAGTATACCGTGGTTTGCCATCCCTCAAGTTCCCACGCAAATCCCTAGCCATCGTGAAAGAACTCAACAACAAAGGCTTCACAGTAAAGTTTCAGTGGATTCCCTCCCACATTGGTATCTCAGGAAACGAAAAAGCTGATGCGCTTGCATACGCAGCGCTCTATCATCCTCCCAAAATCAAGGCTCCAAAGAGTAACCAAGTGCAAAAATCTGAAATTCGAAATCACTTTGCGTCGCTTTGGGTTCCACCGCATATGCCCTGCGTAACCAAGAGATTGCACCGAGAGGAAGCCTCACTTCTATATCATATAAGGACAGGATCTGCTAACACACCGGCCTGGTTATTTAATACGGGGTGAATAAATTCCCCGAACTGTATGGCATGCAACGAGAAAGGAGACATTGAGCACTTTTTGTGGTCCTGCCAGCAATTCCAAGATGAAAGAGACACTCTCCTGAAGAATTTGCAAAACAAGGACCTTCGGCATGCGTGCCTGCAACACCTTATATTTCCCGAGGGATCAGTGATGGCCCGCAAAGAAACTTCACGTCTCCTGATCGAATTCTTAAGAGACACTGGGTTGATGGACATATGGTGAAACCCATCAGCGGTATTGTGCGAGACGCTCGGGCGGAGCAATTGCCGGCCTTGTTCGCCAGGCTAAACCCGCCTGTTGCTACAATCCACCACCACCACCACCACCATTGGCATTCCTTGCGTCAGCCGTCTTGAGCTGATGTCGACCAGTGCTCCTGGCCAGGCGCGATCCGCCTTGTCAGCATCCCTGCCACCTAATGAATTGCCCATAGATTTACTTTTCGCAGTGGCGTCAGCATCATTCCTGTGGCGCTTGTGCCTACCAATGGAGGTTCCATCAGGATCACGAATCCACAGGCTGTCCAGAAGGAACTTAAGGCCACGTCCAACCACGTCCAGGCCATCACTGATGTGCGAGTGTTCGGACGGGGAGGTATAGTGTGTCGTTCACCCGACCAGACCTGTGTAGAAGACCTCTTGAAATGAACTTCATTCGCTTTCACCCCGGTGAGTGCTTTCAGTCCGCCACACCTTGCGTGCACAAAGGGTCTTGTACGGGGCGTAGACTCCCGATTAAGTCCTACTGAAACCCTGGACAAGCTATCCGCAACAGGCGTCATTGCTATCTACCGTTGCAATCGACTGGCAAATAACGAGAGGGTTCCGACAGAATCTGTTATTGCAAGGTTTGTGGGCACATCATGTCCATTTGAAATAAAGGTGTGGCCTCTTGCGTTCCGTGTAGAGCCGCTTGCGTCATGTCCAATCCAGTGTAAGAATTGTTGGAGATTGGGGCACAGCGCAGGAGGATGTAAGTCTAGCTTGCGTTGCCGCACCTGTGGCGATGGTCATTCTTCAAGTGAATGCTCTACGCAATCTCAAAAATGCTGCCTCTGTGGGAGAGAACGCCCAGCAGACTATTCGAACTGCTCAGCTCGCGCTCAAGAAATACAAATTCTTGAAATAATCGACCACCGTTACTGCTCCCGAAGAGATGCAATTTCAGTTATCAAAGACAGGGCCTTCGGATACTCTGGTGTTACAGGGCGCCGTGTTCCAAGCATGGATCTTAACCTCTCAGAAGCAATTGAATCTGCTGTGGAAAAAGCGATGGCTAAAGCTATGGATAAATTGATATCCAGTCTCTCTGATTGCTTAGCGCAAATCATTTCCAGTCACAAGATGCAAATAATGCAGCCCACTAAGACACCAATGCAGTGCCCAGTACCTAACGCCACACCTCGAGTGCCAGCAACGAGGTAGAGACGCCTTCCACAGTTGCCGAACATTCCACAGACACTACGTCGCTAGTCCAAACACACGAGGATGAGCCCTCTTATTCAGACACTGTTAGTGTCAGAGACATGGCACTTGACACTCGAGCTCCCAAACGTATTTCCCCAATTTCAAAAACTATGAAACCAAAATCAAAAAAGAGTCAACCAACTCCTGTGCTTACAGAAAGTATTCTAAAGGCGGCAGTTGCCGCTGCTGTGCGTTCAACACCATTGGACAGTTGAAAGTGCTGCAGTGGAACTGTCGTTCTATATTTTCAGCTTCAACAGATTTACCTTGCCTATCAATTCAATTCAATCCAGATATCTTACTTCTTCAAGAAACGTGGCTTTCACCAGAGAAAAATTTTCATTTAAAAGGTTTTCGGTCCTGCCGATTAGATATAGACTCGCGAGGTGGAGGATTAATGATACTTGTTTCCAGTAAAATTTGTCACAATGCAAAAATTTTTCAAATCATGAACTGCGACTGTGAAATTTTGGCCATAGATTTATACACTAGGAAGCACCGGCACTCCTCAAGGATCGGTCATATCCCCGCTCCTTTTCAACCTCGTGATGCTGGGTCTCCCGGCCTACCTCGACGAGATCGATGGCCTCCATCACGCCTTGTACGCAGATGACATCACCCTGTGGGTCAACAAGGGCAGTGATGGTCAGATAGAATGCACCTTACAAGCAGCGGTCTCTGCAGTCGAAACCTACCCCCAAGACACAGGTCTCCGACTATCTCCACTGAAATCGGAGCTGCTCGTCTACCGTTCGCGCCGCCGGCCCAAGCCTACAGCCGAATCGCGCCAATGTGACGACATAATCCTCTATACGCAAGACGGCTCCTGCATTCCCCGAGTCCCGAAGATACGCATCCTAGGCATGCATATAACAGCCAACGGGTCAAACATAGAAGCTATTCGCAAAATCGAAGGCAAGGTTACAGCGGCTACCCGCCTGATCAAACGCATTACAAACAAGCACACGGGCATGAAGGAGGACAGTGTCATGCGCCTCATACACTCTTTCGCAATCAGTCACATCACTTATGTGGCTGCCTTCCACAACTGGAATGTCACTGAAAGGGAGAAAATCAACACCCTTATACGCAAGACTTACAAGATCGCCCTTGGCCTACCGGAGTCCACAAGCACTGCTCGTCTGCTACAGCTGGGGGTATACAACACGCTTGAGGAAATTGTGGATGCGCAAAGAACCTCTCAACTCGAACGCATGTCTCTGACAGCCACGGGCCGCTACATCCTGCAGAAAGTCGGCTTCAACTACCACGTCCAACACGGTCAGAAACAGGTCATTCCACCTGACCTCAGCGACACGCTGATTGTCGCCCCTATACCTCGAAACATGCACCCCGAATTTAATCGAGGCCGACGCCAGGCCCGTGCCAAGGCACTGCTGCGCTCCTTGGGTGGAA
This sequence comes from Dermacentor albipictus, assembly GCF_038994185.2. NCBI lineage: Eukaryota > Metazoa > Arthropoda > Arachnida > Ixodida > Ixodidae > Dermacentor > Dermacentor albipictus. The sequence goes on along the minus strand of NW_027225567.1, from coordinate 3,104,923 downwards.
AGAGGACTACGCGCTTTGTATAACGCCGCAGAATACACACGAGAACACCGGTTCACGGCGGTAGTCGTAGACGTTAGCTCCCGGCTTACGCACGCGTGTAGTGTCGCAACAGAATACCCCGAAACAGCAGAAGAGGTAGCAATTGCGCTTGCGCTTACCGACCCCCTCTGCGAGGTAGTTTTTAGCGACTCACAATCCGCAGTTCGCAACTACGCGCGGGGGCGCATTTCCTCCGAAGCTCTCCAGATTCTAAGGAAAGCTGGTCGACAGCACTTAGATAACACCGCCATCATATGGTTTCCAGCGCACGTCGCCACCCCCACCGATGAGGGCCTCATTAACTTGAACGAGGTAGCACACCGCTCTGCGCGAGAACTGACCCGCCGCGCAGAATCGGAGACCGCCTCTTCGAGTTCAGAACTGCTGGCTCAAAACACGCGAGAACGCCTGGTCAGGTACAATGACATCACCAAGCACTACCAGCTAGGCAGGCGGTTGCTTCCCCCACCTCATCCCATGCTGAAACGTCGCCAGGCAGTCATCTGGCGACAATTGCAAACACAAACCTTCCCCAGTCCGGTGCGATTGCAGCACATTTTCCCCGCGCAATACCCGACTGCTCTTTGCAATTATGTCAGGCAACTAGAGCGACGCTGTCACACATGTTGTGGGAATGTCGGGTTACATCAGCTACAATGGCAGTAGCTCCGGAGGCTCTTGCGTCGAAGTGGGCCGCCGCTCTGCGCAGCTCCAACCTCAAGACACAAGAGTAAGCTGTCCAGCAAGCCCGAGAGGCGGCGACGAGGCAAGGCCTCGAAGTCCCCTCATGGGAGACCTGAGCCCGGGTCGTCAAATTTGCCGGATTCAGAATAAAGTTGTTTCCATCCATCCATACCATCCATTTTCAATTATAAATGCTTATTTCCCCAGCGGTGTGCAAAGTACACTTCAACTTGATAGGGCTGTGGCTGCCTGTAGAAAAGAAATTTTGTTTGTAGGCGATTTTATTTCGCATCACGTGTCGTGGGTGCTAAAAACAGATTTGTGTGGTAAGCGACTTTGGGAGTGGATTATTGATAGTCACCTTTCATGTCGGAAAACAGGACAAGTAACGTTTGCTAGAGGACCCTTCCGTTCAGTGTTAGATTTGACATATTGTAGCGCTGGCGGCAAGGTTTTGTCCTGGGTAGCGGTTGACTCAGCAACCAACAGTGGTCATCTTCCTGTGTCATTTGAAATCAATTGTCAAATAATATCTTTAGAATACCAGGCATGCACATTTATGGACCATACGAAATTTAAGACTTTCTTGCGTTCTGCCGTTTCGAAACTTGCCAATACCAATGATAAGGAAATCGCTTCAACCATTTGCTCAATTCTAGGGGATTCCCGGAAGCAAGCTGAATTTGTCATCCCTTCGGCTAAAGGCACCGGTTGTTGTTGGTGGAATAATGAGTGTACGCGGGACTATAGAAAAAGAAAGGCCGCTTGGAAAATGCTTCTGCATATTCAGTGCCCGACAAATTGAAAAAATTATCAGTTTCATGCTGGTGTATTTAAGCGTACTGTTAATCGAGCCAAAGAGGAATACGATATTAGACATTACGATTATCTATCTAATTCAAAAAATAAGCTTGCTTTATTTGCATTCCTTCGTGCTAAGAAGGTACTACCAAAACCCTTAACATTAGATTCAATTGTTTTGACCCCGCATGAACTGAGCGCCTCCCTAGAAGAGATTGCCGAAGGCTTAGAAAATCGATTTACGGCCATGCTTCCGGCTAATCATTCTACATTAGATCCTTGGGATGGCTTTACTACAATTTCCTTAGCTGAACTAAATAAGACTGCACTATGTTTACCGAATTCAGTCCCTTGCCCTGATGGTGGCACAAATGCAATGTTAAAGATATTGTTACAGGAATCGCCTAACGTTCTTTTAGACCTGGTGAATTATTCAACTAAATATGCTTGGATTCCGTTGCACTGGAAGCTCGCCAAAGCAATATTGATGCCTAAGAAACAAGAAGGAAGGTATGTATTGGAGAACATTAGGCCCATTGCGCTTACATCAAACGTAGTAAAATTCATTGAGAAGCTTCTTCACCATCTCATCATGAAATTTATTAATAATAATTCCATTCTTAGTCCCTGTCAGATTGGTTTCAGGGCCGGCTGCTCCATCTGGCATGCACACATCGACTTAGAAAGCCGAATACAACTCGCTCGACGTCATAAGCAATACGCTGCCTTAGTGATGCTCGATATCGCTAAAGCATACGACACTGTGGAACACACTGTATTGATCAATCGGTTAACTTCCTGTGGTGCTCCTGGGTATATAGTAGCGTGGATTCAGTCATAGTTAGGTGAAAGAGAATTCTATTTCTACGAAAGCGGTGTTTCTTCTTCTAAACACAAACAAACGAGAGGCGTACCGCAAGGCTCACTTCTTTCCCCGATGCTTTTTAATATTCTCATGAACACACTACTTTGTCATCAAGAAATAATTACTTATGTTTATGCAGACGATATTGCGTTTTTTGCATCTGCAAACGACATCCACACGCTATACCAACGACTGCAAACTTACCTTTATGATCTGGAGCGGTGGTTAGATGCTAGTCACTTCACACTCAATGCCAGCAAATGTGCTGTTCTCGTTTTTCCGATACGTGACATAGTGCACATTTCGTTGTCTTACCACCTTCAAGACATACCACAGGTGGAATCTGTTAAATACCTCGGAATTATTTATAACGCCTCTCTCAAGTGGCGCTCACACATAGATCATGTGACTGGGAAAGGTACCCGTGCAATTGGCATATTGCGTAGGCTGAGCAGTCGTCGAATAGGATTGAGAAGAGAGACACTCCTAATGATATATCGTATGTACGTTCGCCCTGTATTAGAATTTGGTTGCATGCTCTTCTCTGGAGCTCCAGCGTACATGTCCCGTCCTCTAATCCTCTTAGAAAGAGAAGCATTACGTCTGTGTTTAGGTCTTCCTAAATTTGTTGCTAATTCTATTCTTTATCTAGAATCCCGTGTTCCGCCACTTTCGTGCAGGTTCCGGCTTTTGACGGTGCAGACGTTCTTAAGGATTTATGAATTACCACGGCGTCATCCCCAAATAATCTTTATTTCCCAACCTGCATTCTTTTTCGGTATCATCTGGCCGCGACTGCATAATTCGCAAATTATATTCGTGCAAAAATTACTTGACTCTTTGGGCGTGCGCATATGCGATGTACTTCCTATTACCGACAGAGCTGTTGCCACGGGTATTCAATTCGATAACATCTTTCCTAATAATGCAAAATTACTTCCACACCGTATTCTAGACGGTATATTACAAGATCACTTGAAAAACCTTCAAACAAACGCTGTAATTGCTGCAGATGCTTCACAATGTGAAGAAAAGTCAGGTGTAGGAATATTTTCCCCGATTCTCGATTGGACATTTTCCCTTCGGCTGCCAGATTTCATACCGATCTTTTTAGCCGAATTCATGGCCGTGGTGCTGGCATTACGCAAATTAGGACCATCAATTACGTCCGCCGTGATAGTCACTGATTCGTCATCATTGTGCTCATCCCTTACTGCTTCTAGTGATTCTCGCGTGGTGAGGACATTTCAATCATTCGTACCTGGTTACTTGAGAAGCGTGCGTTTGATTTGGGTGCCTGGCCATAAAGGACTAATCATTAATGAAATGGCAGACTGTCTAGCCAAGGCATCGATAAGTGGCCCGATTCTCCCTTGCTGCCCTTTGACTGCTTATGTTACTGCTGGTAGATTTCGCAGGAGTATCATTATACAGTCAGTATCAGGCTCCGCAATTACTAACTCTGTGGATTATGGGCATCTCCTACACCCTTGGAACAGAGATTTTTGCCGAACACGGAAAATTGAAGTGTCCATCACGAAGCTGCGCTGCCGTATACCTGAATTGCACTTCTACCTCCACAGGTCTGGTCTGGTCCCCTCACCATTATGCTCATTCTGTGGCGAAGCGGAGACAATCGACCATATCTGGTTGTCGTGCCGACGTTTTTCTATTATAAGAAAACGACTTCTCGAAATCCCGCTTCGCTCTATTGGTCTAACATTATCAGTGCCTGTGATCCTATCTTTTGGAGCCTCCATTGTTGGGTTCAGCCACAGAAATGTTTGCTTGGCGATCCAAAATTACCTCATTGAAACCAATCGATTTCCATGTTAGATTGATCGTTCTCCTTCCCCAACCATAGCTTTCTTTTATTTCTTATCTATTATTATTATTGTTATTATTATTATTATTTTATACCTGGTTTTCATCTGATTATTTCCTTTTTTCTCCAAACACAAAAAGTTTACATTTAAAGTCACACGCTCAAATTGTTAACTCCCTTGTTATCATTATTATTCTTATGCACCTAATTAAACCACCCGATTCTTGGCCAATCCCCTACTGTGGGTATGTGCCATGGCCACTCAGGACAACAACAACAACAACAAGACAGACAACGTGTAGTTGGCATCCTGAAGGAGGAGTGTTGCCTCTTTGACGTCTTGAAAGCGTAAAACAACTTGTGGTTTTATCCTTGTAATTTTCACCCAGAGAGTATCACGATTGATTGACTGATTGACTGTTTGTATAACAATGGTTTAATGTGGGGAAAGGGGCTGAGGTTTTACACACTAAAGCTACACAATGGTTATGTCAGACGCCGAGTAGTGGAGAGCACAGATAAGTTTTGCATAATTGGAGTTCCTGGCAGTGTACTACGAGGTAAGGCAGGAGCGCCGACTCGGCTCATCTGGAAAGGACACATCATGGAACGCTGTTCGTTGGCTCACAGCACGTTCATCAGGTGGCACCACACAAGCGAACACCACGATCATCATGCATCACTGTCGCCGTTAGGAGCCGCAGTGAGTTATCAAGGTGTCGGGAGAGCTGTCACCGGCAGCTACCGTCGCGGCTTAGCACAGTGTCGGGTACGATAGCGCCCGTAGACACCGCAGCGTCTGACCATGGTGCCGCGAACGTTGTTGCTTGTAGACACCGATGCGTCTGAACAGTGCCACGAACGCTGTCGCACGTAGACGCCGCAGTGTCTTAGCACCGCGTCGGGAACGCTACCGCTTGTAGACACTCCAGCGCCTTAGGACAGTGCCGCGAACTCTGTCTCGAAGATGCCACAGCGTCTTAGCACGGCGCCGAGAACGCTGTCTCTTGGAGTGAGAGAAAATAAAGTTTATCCTAAAGTGAAAAGATTTATGTGGTTGGGGCCCTTAGTCCAGGGCCCCAAGGGCTGTCACTACCGCTCGTGCTCGTCGTATCAGGGCCAGCCTGACCTGAGGTTCGGAGTGATGGAGGATCGCCTACCACTGCGCATATGTTGGTTGGGGGGATTGTAGAACACGGATATCCTTTGGTAGTTTTTGGCACTCAACCGCGACCTGGAACGTCGTTGGTGGTGCACCGCAGCCTGGGCAGGTGGTAGGATATAAGGTTGGGGAGAACTTTTGAGAAGGAAGGGGTTCGGATATGAGTGGGTTTGAAGCAGTCCCAGGGATACGGCTGCATTCCGGGAGAAGGATTTGGGTGGAGAGTGATATCGCAAGCGCCCTAGTCTGTAAAAGTCTAGAGTGTCACGGTAAGTGTTGGACAAGTTCTGGGAGGCTTGATATGAATTGCACGCCTCAGTGCCACTGCCCGGCAGGTTAGCTCTTGGGCAGCCGCATGAGCGCAGTCATTGCCCGACAGTGAGGCGTGAGCAGGTGTCTAAATCAGCCTGATGCGTGGTATTGAGGGATCTGGAATGGCGGGGAGCTTACGTGTGCTGGTGAGAGCGCGATTGGCTTCCTGAGGTATATGACCCCTGAGGTAAGCTCAACATGCGTTTTGGGTGTCTGTAATGATGATGTGATCCTGTTTCGCTGATCTCTTCATGCGACCGACAATGTGGTTGATGGCGAGTGTTATGACCAATGTCTCCCCTGTGAGCGTAGCCTCGGTTCGGACGCTACACGAAGTGACGATGTTACCCTGATCATCCGCCCCCACCGACACTTGTCTTTCTTTGTTTTTGATCGCAAGAGCATAGCGGGCACCGTCCATATATAGACGGTGCCCTCCGGCTGGGCGTTGTGGAGTTTCCGGAGGTATCTAACACATGCATCCCGGCGACCATTATGATGCTCTGGATGCATATTGCGTGGTATGGGTGAGTAAGGTTCCGATGTTTGAGGGGACTGGGACAAGCTCTCGCGTAGAGGGTGAATGCTGTGGGTAGCCCAGCCGTGAGAGCAAATGCTTGCCTATGGCGGTCAGTCTCAGTCACTCGAGTTGCGCCATTCTGTGTGCTTCGATGTTTTCGTAGATGGTATTGTGTATCCTGTTGCGACGCCGGTTGCTTAAACCTCGACCGGCATTACTACGGGGAAGCATTGCATTGTCTGCAGACTGCAGGCGTCCAGTAGACCATGGTGACCAGGCAGGGGCGCGATGATTTCTAGTGTAAAACTTGCACTGTTTATTCCATGGTTGATGAAGGATATAAAGGAAGAGAATTATTGAATAAAAAATACATTGCGGGGCCTGTTAAATAGCCCGCCAAAGTCGTAGGTGGGATTTTGTTCACGTCAACGTCACGTGACATGTACTGAGTCCCGTCTGTGCTTGGCGGCTGTTCCTTCTCTCCTAGGCGATGTTGCACGTGCTTGCCTCCTCTGGCGGCAACCCGTCGGTCCTGTCTGGTTCGCGGAAAGGGACTTCCCTTGAGTCGCACAGTGTGCGGAAAGGGTTCACCCCTAGAGTCGCACACACACAAAGGGGCCCGAAATCACTGCGGGGCGCCCGCCAGATCGGAAACCTTTCGAGACAACCATAGCAACTTGGGGATCCATCCTCCGTTTTGATTAGACATGGTCCTTCGATCATTCTTTTTGCACGGGGTGTTAGGCGCCAATCGTAACAGCATCTCCGGCGGCGGAGGAAGATCCCGACGCGTAGGGGCCAGCAGCCACTGGGCGACGGATCGGGGTTTCTGCAGCGGAATTTCTCTCCGGGGTGAGTAACCCTAGGTACGTCGCTTGTAGATTCCTTGGAGTCGTTTATCAGTCCTCGTGGCGCTCTTGTACGCCTTTTCTCTCCGGTCCGGTACGGTGAAACTGGACTTGCAAACCGGTCTCGCAAGTTTTCGTCTCCTGTTTTGGCAAGCAATCGCACCAGAATAGTGCCGGCCCCACAACCACAAAGCAAGCGCGCACAAGGCCACCCTCCCCCAAGACACACCAGGCTTTAAAACAAAGAAAACCCTCTACTGCTTTGCCATCCCTTTCACGCGTTCTCTCCCCCTAAACACTAAAAACAGCCATTTCTGGAAAGCGTTAAGACGTGGTTACTAAAATCAGCTAACAATCAACTACAAATTCGCGAAAATAAAAAAAACCTATGAAAAGATACCAACGTAAAAATGACACGGAAACCAGAGTGAGCATGAGGCTTTCGCTACTCAAGGGGCAACGACTCAGACCGTCGGCATTGCCGCCAAATTTACCCTTTTTATAGCGAATATCGAAGGTGCACTGTTGAAGAGCCAAGCTCCAGCGCAAAAGACGGCCGTTTTTTGTAGACATTGACTGGAGCCATGTGAGGGGACAGTGGTCACTCTCTATGGTGAACCTTGAACCAGCATATGGCAAACTAGCTTCTGGACTGCACATACCACGCAGGCGCATTCCTTTTCTGATGCACTGTATGCTTTCTCTCGAACTGAAAGCTTTCTACTGGCGTACAGTACGAGGTGTTCATTTTCGTCATCTCTCTCTTGACAAAGCACCACCCCCATACCCCGGTCGCTGGCATCACACTGAAGAATGGATGGCTTAGAATAGTCGGGCGTGTTCAACACTGGCTGACTCGTTAGTGCTTTCTTCAGCATACTAAAAGCTTTTTCTTTTGCGTCATCCCACTTTACCGTTCGCGGTTCTGTTTTTCTGAGAGCATCTGTTAAAGAACTTGCAGTCTTGGAATAACGCGGGATGTAACTTTGTTAATAACCTGCCAAACCAAGGAATGACCGGATGTTCCACTTGGTGCGTGGTTGCGGAAAGTTGTCTATTGCGGCCAGTTCAACCTCTGAAGGCCGACGATGGCCGTGCCCTATTACATGATCTAGATAAGCTACCTCCGCGCGCACCAATTGGCATGGCTTGCATACAGTCCGCCCATTATGAAGAAAAAATTGCTATGTCATCGAGATACCGAAGCGCAAGGTCCTCCATTCCCCGTAGCACCTGGTCCATAAGACTAGAGAAACAATAGGCAGCATTCTTCAATCCAAAGCTCAGTACTATAGGCCGAAAGGATTCCATCGGGGAAATAAATAAAAAAATTAAATTAAGGGGGTTTACATGCCAAAACTGCTTTTTCATTATGAGGCACGCCGTAGTGAAGTACGCCGGAAATTTTGACCACCTTGGGATTCTTAAACGTGCACCTAAATCTAAGCACACTGGTGTTTTCTCCCCCATCGAAATGCGGCCGCCGTGGCCGGGATTCAATCCCGCGACCTCGTGCTCAGCAGCCCAACACCATGAGCAACACCATAGCCCAACACCATGAGAACACCATAGCCATGAGCAACCACGGCGGGTGGGAAATAAATGCCACAAGCCTGCTAGCCCTCTCGGTCAATGGAACCTGCCAGTACCCTATGACTAAATCGAGCGTAGAAATGAAATTAGCACTGCTCACTCTCTGAAGCCTTTCCTCGATATGCGGTATTGTGTAGGTCTGGTCCTTCATGATTAAGTTGAGCCTGCGGTGGTCGATACACGGTGACGGCTCCTTTCCTGGAACCTCAACCAAGATAAGAGCCGAGGTATAATCACTCTCTCCTGCATCGATTACACCTAGCTCTGTCTTGTTTATTTCAGAGGCCATGACTTGACGTTGACGAGGTGAAGCGGGATAAGCTTTCCAATGAACTGGGTCCGATGAGGTTAATTCATTATCGTGAACGATCGCAGTGGTCCTGCCTGGTGCGTCCGAAAATATGTCTTTAAATTCAAACACGATTTCCATCAGTTTGCCCTTTTGATTGGGATTCAACTCCGCTTGCTCTACTAGCTTGTCAATGGCCTCGTGAATGTCTTTTGTTCCCGTTATTGATGTTAACTCCGGAAAGTCGACAGGCATCTCCTCAGGTTGGTTAGGCGACATGTTCACAATGCCCTCGCTCTGCCGGTAGGGTTTAAGTAGATTGCTGTGGTACACTTGCGGAGTCCTTTATTTTCCTGGTGCCGGGAAAACGTAGTTTTTATCAGATAATTTCTGAATTATGTCAACCGGTCCTTCCCATTGAACCTGTAGTTTGTTTTTTAAATGAGGGTTTCAGAGTCATTATCTTTTCCCCAACTTCAAAGCCTCGAGTTCGACCCGTCCTGTCATAGTAATGCTTAGCATTGCTTTGGGACTTGCGCATTTCCTGCTCAGCAATCAATGTGACAGCGCTTACATTCAATAACTTTCTTCTGCAGTCTGCCTCTCGAGACATTTTAGTATCCGGTGCTTTCCTGAACTCTTCAATAGGTAGTGTACTTTCCGCAATATCTCCTATAGGGCTGTCCTGTTTGGAGATGGTTGACGAATCCTCCGTCAAACATGTTTCCTCCACCACTGGACATTCGTACACTGCTTTGGCCGCGTGCTCCCTTGCCTTGGGAAGACTTTGGGCTTGTACTATGCTGTCACTAAACCCGATTCCCCTGCGTAGCAGCAAATCCTCGGATATGTTAGAAAACAAACATCGATACTGCGGCGGCAGATGCGCTGAGACAGCGGCTTTAGTGTCCGGTACTCCAAAAGGGCCTTCGATGCGAATCTTTGGCACAGAGAGACAAACACTGGTGGCCACCATGGTTTGCCTTATGCAAGCACATTCTCCCGTGAACTGGCCTTCCTCCACGTACGACGGGTGCACCATATCCATTGTGGCTGCCAAGTCGCGAAGCCCCTGACATGGTTTGCCGTTTACTATGAGGTCTCGATTATGGGGTTCTAGCAATTTCAGATTTTCCTCGTTATTACTTAGTGACGTCAACACTAGTTTGAGATTTTTGCAGCCCACAGAAATGCGCCCCGTTTACTGGTAGTTGTAAAAACTACTGGTTTCTTTACCTCGAAAGCTTTTTCTTTTGCCTTTCTGCCCTCTGTTCGGGTGACTCCTCCTTTGTCTTGCTGTTATTGTCCCTATTTTTCACCGAATCTGACCTTTCCTTTGATTTATACTGACTCGGCTTTGACCATCGCTGTGGCTTGTCGGGTCTGTATTTATTCATCTCCTTTTTAGGAGCTTCGTTGCCTTCGAACGCACGGCGATTTACGTACTCCTCAGCGAGATCGGCCGCTCTCGTGACAGTCTCCACGCCTGGCCTATATTGAACCCAATACTTGATGTTTTCTGGGAGCCGGCGCAAGAACTGTTCTAATGCAACGTACTGTAGTGTCTTTTCGGCATCGCCGAGTGCACTCTCTTCTCGGAGCTATTCTTTCAGGTTTACCTCCAAGGTGTATGCGAAGCCTGAGTATGACTCTCTTTTGGTCTTCTCGACCTCCCTGAATTTTCGCCTGAATGCTTTTGCTGATAATGTATACTTTTTAAGCAGATTGCTTTGACTTTATCGAAGTCCTCTGCTTCTTCTTTCCTCAGGCGGGCAATGACATCACCTACCTCACGTAGCTGCAACGTAAGCAAGCGTTGCGGCCACGTTTTTCTCGCGAATTTTGATGCACTCAAACTGCACCAGAAAAAGACTTATGACCCCTCCTACTGCGTAGGATGCCATCAAATCTGTCATTCTACGCTCGCTTTCTCGTGCCTCTGTGCTAGGTCTTTTAGTATTTTTACCCTTTAGAAACTCAATATGTAGGCGCCTCATTTCGGTGTAAGTGTAAGTGTAATCGCGTCATCTAGTCGCTTACACTCTTGTTTTTCTTCTAAGCGCTTACGCTGTTCTTTTTTTTCTAGGCGCTTACGCTCTTTCTCCTTATGCGCAATACTGTCTAGGCATTCCTTTAGTTCATGGTCGTCTACCCGATCGCTTCGATCGCCTCAATGATCTCCGGCTTTCTCTTTGATTCGGTAATTTGGAGGCCCAACTCTCTGGCCAACTGCGGCTTCTTTACCGCCTTCAAGTTCATGACTGCCCTTAGTGTTGCTAACTCTTCACTCTATAACAACCTCGACATACTCAAAACTTCCGTCAACGGTTAAAGCAAAATCACTGCATTTTACTTCCCCCAGAAATGCGTAAAACCAAATGATATCTAAGTGAAGAAAAGCCATGCACTCACCATGTTCACTCGTGAATCCTGACACCTTCCTTCTGCAGTTGTCCCCAGGACAAAGAGGAGACGATCTCTTAGATGTCATCCAAAGTTGGGGCCTCCATGGTAGCGTATCCCATCGCTGCCAACCAGTTGTTGCGACGCCGGTTGCTCGAACCTGGACCGGTGTTACTACGGGGTAGCGTGGCGTTGTGGGCAGGCTGCAGGCGTCCGGTAGACCATGACGACGAGGCAGGGGCGAGACGATTTCTAGTGCGAAACTTGCACTGTTTGTTCCATGGTTGGTGAAGGATATAAAAGAAGAGAATGAATGAATATAATACATTGTGGGGCCGCCTAAAGAGGCCTGCTAAAATCGCAGGCGGCATTTTGCTCACGTCAACGCACGTGACACGTACTGAGTTCCGTTGGTGCTTGGCGGCTGTCCCCTCTCTCCTAGGTGACGTTGCACGTGCTTGCCTCCACTGGCGGCAACCCGTCGGTCCTGTTTGGTTCGCAGAAAGGGACTCCCCTTCAGTCGCATAGTTTGCGGAAAAGGTCTCCCTTTGAGTCGCACAGTTTTTGGAAAGGGTTGTGCCCTTGAGTGGCACATTTCGCGGAAAGGGTTCCCCCCTAGAGTCGCACACACACAAAGGGGCCCGAAATCACTGCGCGGCGCCCGCGAGACCGGCAACCTTTCGAGACAACCATAGCGAGTTGGAGACCATCCTTCGTTTCGATTAGGCATGGTCTTTCGATGATCCTTTCCGCACGGGGCGTTACACGCCAATCGTAACAACCCCGAGAGCAAGTAGTCGTTCCGTGGAAGCATATACAGGAATTCCGAGTGCTTGTTTAACGGCTTTTCTAATAATTGTATTCAAACGGTTGGTGTGGGAGAGCGTGAGGTTGTGGTGTGGGAGGTGATAGGTTAGCCGGCTGATGATGCATGCCTTTACCAACCGCAGCATATCGGCTTCCTTGAGTCCTGAGCGGCAGTTACTGACACGCTTCATCACTCCTATGATTTGCTCGCGCTGTCATCCAAAGAGATCTACCGTGAAGTGAGCTTTGGCATTGGATTGGAGGTGATAACCAAGGAATCGGACCCTCTGTGCAGTGGGAATTGGTATGCTTCTTATTTTCACTTCAATCACTGGAATTGGCCTTTCAGAGCTGCTTCGGGATGGGATTAAAAATAGTTCTTATTTATGTGGTAGACATTCGAGGTATGCAGTCGCGAGGTACGCCTGCACTATATCCACCGCCGCCTGCAGACGGTCCTGAATATCTCCGTCCGAGCCGGCGATCGTCCAGACAGTCAAATCTTCAGCATATATTGCGTGGTATAGCCTCTCAATCTTCGCCAGGAACTGAGGTAGTCTCGCCATAGCTGTGTTGAATAGCGTCGGAGAGAGCACCGACCCGTGAGATGCCTCGCTCAGGTAACTTTAATGTTTGATTACCGATGTGGGCCCATTCCCACTGTGGCTACATGGTCCTTGAGGAAGGCTCGCACGTAATTGTACATACGGGAGCCACACTCGGAGCGGGCCAGGTTCTCAAGGATGAGACCATGGGAAACGTTATCGAAAGCGCCCTTGACATCAAGTGCCAAAAGAGCTCCCGTCTGCGCCCTGATGGGGGGGGGGGGGCAACAAGATGCTCTTTTATCTGAAGAAGCACATCGTGAGGGGACAAATGGGGCGAAATCCAAACTTTTTGCGGGAGAAGAAATTTTTCATCTCCAAGAAAGGTTGAAGCCGTTCTAGGATTACACACTCAAGCAGCTTTTCAATGCACGATGTGAGGGAAATTGGCCATACATTTTTGATCGACAGGGGTTTTCCGGGCTTGAGCAAGAAAGTGATCTCGGCGTGTCGCCATTGCAGTGGGAAAGTGCCGGCGTGCTAGTGCTGATTGTACATAGCACAGAGCCTTTCCAGGTCATCATGCGGGAGTCTTCGCAGTAGATTATACTGCATCCCGTCCTCACCGGGTGCCATGCTCCTATGAATGTCTGCGAGTGCGGCTGTGTCACTTTCTTCTCTATACGGATAGCCCGGATAGCTTGGCTTAGAGCCACGGGAGAGATATTTTTGTCCAATGTCTGTCAGGAGCTGGCCTCGGTCTCCATCGCACTGGTGGAGGAATATTTGAAGCTGCCGATATTTATGGGATTTCGTGTTTCTCGGATCTACTAGTGACCGAAGGATGGCCCAGGTTCTGGCGGTGCCCAGCGTACTACTTAGCTTACCACAAAACGTTTGCCAGTTAGCACTGGTTAGCTGCTCCGAGTATTCCTGGGCTGCTCTCTTGATTTGGGATATTCTAATGCACAATTTCCGATTGAACTTTGCCGCTTCCATCGCTTCGTGAGACCTCGGCGCGCGTCCCACAGATGTAGGAGATGCGGGTCAACCTCTGGGGTTTCTGCCGTCGTAAGTATGCGGCTAGTCGTGTTGTTTAGATCGCTGCGTAAATCACTGAGCCAACTGGCATAATTTTTGGGGCTTTCATATCCTGTGGCTCGATCTCTGTGGATTTTGCGGAGTTTGGTCCAACTTGTAATGCAAGTTTTCTTTTCCGGGCGTTTTTAACTTGTGCGATTGATGCGGATGATGAGGATGTGGTGATCGCTACCCAGCGTCTCACCAGTGTTCAGCCACTTACCCTGGACCCCCTCGTGAAAGTGATATTCGGACAAGTGTTTCTTTCGACACTAGTTTCCTGGCGATTAGGCTGGGTTTGATCTGTTATGAGGGTGAATCGGTGATTATGTGTGAGGTCCTAAAGTCGGGTGCCCTTTCGTGCTTTACTACGAAAGCCCCAGGCCACGTGTGCGGCAGTGAAGTCACTGCACTTTATGGACTCTGGGCCCATCTTGATGAGTTCTAAGAGTTGGTACTGAAAATTGTCCCACCGAGCACGAGGTGCACCGTATACACTTAAGATGTACAGGATATTTTGTCGCTTGTCCGCGAGGGCAATCTCAATGATTTGATGAGGGATGTCTAACGTGAGAGTAATGTGGGTATACATAAGTTTCCTGGACACAAGCGCGCACACTTTCGTCTCGTCCGAGCCCCTATGGTCTCGTAGCCACTGATAGGAGCAATTGCGGCGCTCTGCTCTTGGAGAAGTATGATGTCTGGTGGTTCTGACGCTGCGGCAATGTACTGCTGCAGCGAGCCCCATTTAGATCGGTTCTTCCTGCAAGTCCATTGCCACAGCGTCAGTCCCACCGCTCTAGTTCGCATTTGCATTGCAGGAGCCATCATTCTGTAGCTGGGCTGGGTGAACGTACGGTTGAGCGCGCTCGCTTGTCGCTAGTGAAGGCACTGAGGTTGGTGTAGCGCGTGCGACTAGTGAGGATGAGAAGGATGATGATTTAGCTCTCTTACACTCTGCTTGAGTTCGTTTGTAATTTCATGTAGCGTTGGTTTCAGCACGGTGGTTTGGAAGTCTACGAAGGCGGCTCGGATCATTTCCTTGACCTCCGTGAGAATGCTTTCTCGCATATCTTGTATAGCTCGATGCAATTCACGTCGAAGCTCATGCTTGAGGTAGCGGCACAATGCAGTTGTGGACTGGGGAGGGATCTTGGCCAGAGGCGCCTGTGATTGGGATACGGTTTGTGGCAGGGACACAGGTTTTGATGAGTGTGAGGGAGATTTCCGCAGTGAATGTGGCAGGCTCTCCGCCCAACTTACCCCTTTAGGTCCGGCTGGCGTTTCGGGCGCTGCTAATGGTAGCTGTTGCAGTAGTGGTGGCGGCTTATTCTTGGCCGGTGGTGGTGCCACTGGTGGTGGTGATGACGGTGGTGGTGAGGATGAGGATGATGATGAAGATGATGGTGGTGACCTCTCGCGGTTCTTACAACAGTCGTCAGGGCCTCGGCTCCGAGATCGTGACCGGGATTGGGACCGGGTTCTGGACCACAATCGGCTTCGTCGCTCTCTAGATTGGGCCAGTGCATGATGCTGTTGCCGTTTTTGTTTCTCGAGTTCCTGACGCACTCGTTTCTTGTTGAGTGGCGTTCGTGCCCGGCCCTGAGAGCTGGGATCGGTTGTCGGGTGATCCCCTTTGCACGTCAGGCACCGGGGCTGGCGCTCGTGAGGTTCGGTGTTGGGTGGGTTTTCAGTCCCACATGTGGTGCAGCGCTTGATGCTTTACGTGGGGCAGACGTCCACACGGTGGCCCACTTTAAGCATATGCTCCACACCTGGGCCCTCTGGGTGTGTATGTAGCATCGGTACTAGGCCCCATTACACGTCACGTAGCGCGGTACCTTGAGGACAGCAAATGTAATGATGGCCGTGGTTGTTCGCCCCATTATGCGAACATGGAGAATTTCCACCCCAGATGCCAACAGGTGGTCTTAAAGTTCGGTCGATGTAGTCCCTGTGTCGGGACCCGTGATGATGCCTTTGCAGGAATTATCGGGGGAGGCGATGAATGTGGAGATAGGGTAGCGATGCGGGCAAGGGCACGCGATGTCATCTTGTTAAGGCTGGTCGCGATTCTTTCGCTTGGCGTGTTGATGAGGGCGCTGTTTTGAGCGCGTTGAACACGTAGGTGAATTTCGTCGACCTCTTGTTCCTTGGGGCTCGCCTCGATGCCGACGGTGCGAGTCAGAGAGTGTCGAGACCGCTCATCGAACGTGAGACCGTTTCTCGGGCGCAGGGTGAATTTAAAATCATCAATGGGCGGAGGTGGGGGCCTCTGGGGTCGTCGTGGTACAGTTTGGTTCAGATGCTGCGTCTCTTGGCGGCGGGCTGCTTAGTCAGACAGCGTCGGCGCAGCGTCCCCGTCGGCCGCGAGCGGTGAGCCATGATCCATCCTCCGGGTCTTCTGGATACCCTTCTGTTGTTGGATCGCCGCCATTGGTACCTTCCACCTCCATGATCGTGGTCAATGGGTGTTCGCGGTGTTGGACAGGCTCGGCAGTCTCTGGCAACCGATCCTGACCACGCTGAGACTTAGCTCGAGCACGGCCTGCATGGTGGCTTAGAGACGCCGCGAGCGTCCCTGCTGCATCGGTGGTGATCTTAACGTCACCGTGAAAGGTCGCAGGAAGCGTCCGTTGTCGTGGTCGGAATAGGGCGAGGAAGAGCGCGTGAGACGCTGTAGCGTCTGCTGCTGACGCAAGAGCTACAAACCTCACGTCCGCACATGGTGGTAGCTTCGAATGAACTCTCTGTCTCTTGGAGATGCCGCAGTGTCTTAGCCTTGTCACGAGCCTGTCGACTGTAGACACCACTGCGTCTTAGCACGGTGTCAGGAAAGCTGTCACCCGTTGTTGCCGCGGCATCTAAGCAGTATCAGGAACACTGTTCGCTTTGGTCGCCACGGCATTTTACCAGGAACGCTGTAACTTGTAGATGCCGAAGCATCTTAGCACGGTGTCAACAAGCCTGCGCATTGTAGACGCCGCAGCACCTTAGCAGAGTCCCACGAACACTGTCTTTTGCTCACGCTGCAGCGTCTTAGCACAATGTCATGAACGCTGTCGCTGGCAGACGCTGCAGCGTTTTAGCGCAGTATCGGGAACGATGTCAACCGTAAACACCGCAGCAGGGTGATTCTACGTCAGATCAACACAGGTCAAAAATTTCATATTTTAGATTTCATTGAATATTTTATATTTTATTCGCATATCACTAGGTAGCACTGAAGTGATCGTGGCTTCTTTGCCAAATGAATATTTTAGGAGGAAAAAAATAACGAGATTTTTCAGTGTGGAGGTGCGCATTTAATGCACAAGGCATTTACACAAATTCACAACGATATCAAATACAACATGTTACAGCTACAAGGTACATTCTTGTGTGTAAAACCTAGACGTAAAAAAGGGTCAGCTAGCACGGTTTGAGGCTTCCGTGCAAAACGGAAGTGTTTTAGAAAAATTCCTTAATTTGCTACAATCTTCAAAAGTTGCTATATTTACGATTTTTATCAACTAAGCCAATGCATGTAGCCTTTTGAAATTTGCTGGACTGCGAAAGCTTAACCTATTCAACAATTGTGCATAATATTCTTGCTGCATCACAAATTATCATTTCTACAATTCGCCTCAAATTTGAAGTTTTTACAAAAATTAATGCTATTAAAAAATCAAAAATAAAGGAAACTCCCATCGTAATTTTGTCTCAAAATCTCGTAAACAGCTGTTCACAGGCACGTAAAAAAGAATAATAAAGAACGTGTTGCATTATTTTGTTTGTAATAACAATACAGGTGGTAGAAATGAGAGCTTTGCCAGAATGCGGCAAGGTGCTAAGAAAAAGAACATCGGGATAAAAAGAGCGTGCATAAGGCTCTGACGTGCCTAAACTTGACCGTAATTGCGAAGTAAAGGCAGTTTTGGTAAACTAGAAATATTATTTCAACGACGCCCTTCTAAAATGTCTCAATTTCCGATATAAATTCATGGAGTCATGCCTCTCCTCGGCCATCATTGGCGCCCATATTTATTTCATGCTTTCAGATGCGACTGCTGTAAAAATCGTCTCTTTTGTTCGAGTTGGTAGAGTGTAGAAGAATGGGAAGTGAACGCACGGGAGGCGATGAATTCTTACCAGAAGACGAACTGGGAGGTAGAAAGAAGTGCCTACATCCACTTGAAACCTTGCCTCACGTTCATTAGCAGAAGTCGGATTCGCGACTAAAGAACTCTCGCCTGGTGCTAAAGCAAATTCAACTCGGTGGCACTGCTAGGTCAAAATCTCAATTCGTAGAGTAAGCGCCATTCGGACCCCTCAGGTACCAAATGCGGCAAGTGCACCGAA
Source organism: Dermacentor albipictus (assembly GCF_038994185.2). Taxonomy (NCBI): domain Eukaryota; kingdom Metazoa; phylum Arthropoda; class Arachnida; order Ixodida; family Ixodidae; genus Dermacentor; species Dermacentor albipictus. The sequence goes on along the minus strand of NW_027225567.1, from coordinate 3,086,809 downwards.
CGGTTTACCAACTTTACAGAAGCCTATGACATATGGTCTTCGTACCAAGAGCGGTTGCGCTTGTTGTTTCTGCTGCCAAGCCAACTGGAGTGCCGGAAAGTTGAAGCTCTCATTCCAAATTTGTCAGCCTACATGATATACAAATCCCAACGTCGCGCGAGAAACGTGGAATATGGTCAGAACCAGACGCGCCTGAGAGAACACGGTTGAACCCAACAGACGTCCAGACCACTGTGGAATATTATACCAAAGACAAGCATGGATGTTCTTGCAGAGTCCCAACAGAAAGGTTGTATCTGTTTCGATTGATGGAAACAAACAGTATGCTGCCAAGAGGTTCATGACCCGCTAGGTATGGGAGACATATCGTCTCTTTAAGGCAGCCAATCCGGATACATCTATTGGGCTCTCAAAGTTTTATTCTCTCCGGCCGAAATGGGTTCGTCTTGCTCCACAACAAGAAGTGTACCTTTGCATGTATTGCGCCAACGCCACACAGTGTGTTCCCGCGCTAGAAGAGCTCACTGAAGGTGCCTACACAATTACTCACCTCAAAGAACTATGTCTCTGCACCTCGCCTACGACCGATTGTTTCCTGGGCGATTGTAATTATTGTGCAAATCAGGATGCTTCAACTACTACAACTTTGGGAATCCCTGAAGAGACAGAGGTAAACAATGTGGTGTGGGAAAATGGCGACCTCGTCAAAAAGACAACACACGCTACTACCTTTCTCCAGGAGCTTGGTGTATGACTAGCCAAGTGGATCACCCATGATTATATAAGGGACATTCAAGCATCAGCAATACACGACGCCAAACGGAATCGACAGCGTAGATGCCGTGTCTTTGACCTTGCAGAGAATTGGACAGCTGTTGTACCAAACGACGCACAACCATACCATTGGCACAAAAAAAGCACGTCTCTCTATTTACGTGTGTCGTCACGAGTAGAGGATCCACTCAAAGTTTTGCTCTCAATAGTGATGACGTATGTCATGACGCTGCACGCGCTTGCTTTGCACTGGAAAAAATCTATGAGTTCATGAAGGAAGAACTTCAGCTTGGCAAACATGTTACATACGTGTCTGACGGTGCCAGTAGCCATTTCAATATCGAGTATCAGTTTTACCAGCTGTCACAAAAGGAGCACGCGTTATTGTGATTGGAGCGGTCGTAGTTGTAGGGAGGACCTTGGGGCGGCAGGACTAGGCGAGCAGGATTTATTTACATTATTTACATCTTAGAGAAGACATACATCGACAGTCTAGCGTGACTCCCATATGGAGCCCGCAAGACTAACATACAGCAAACAGCTTACGAGCACACAGCTCACGAGTACATTTCGAGCATTACAACGAGCACACTGTTCACTAGTACATTTTTAGCACGGCAACGAGCACGTAGCTCGCTAGTACATCTCGAGCATGACAACGAGCGCTCACTAACAGCCGACAATCGCTGCTTATATCCTCTCCGCTCGACGTCATAATTCGACGTCATTGAAGATGACCCGCTCTTTTGGAGGAGGCGAGCTCACATACACATGTTGCACAGGTTTCAGTGCCACACAGGTTTCAGTGCCGCACACACACACAGGTGTAAAGGTCCGGAGCCGACGTCAGAGGGGCTTCGTAGAACTCTGCTCCATCCCGGGTGGCACGCCGGGTAGCACATTCCTGAGCTGACCCCGCGCTACGTGGCTGCCAGTTATTAGCAGTTCACTGAAGTGCGCCCCGTCCGGTTGGAATGGAACACGTGCAGCGGGCTGAAATAGCTGGCACGTTGTCACCCCGTACGGCCATTCCTAACAGCGTCAACAAAGTGGCTTTTTTCGGCCACAGGACATGGCAAAAACGCTTGCGATGGTGTTAGTGGCTTAGCAAAGCCCCAAGCCTCGCTGTACAATCTCAGAGCAGACCGCACTACAGTCATTAGGTCAGCCTCTGATATGGCGGCGCAGATGACCGCAGCGCTGAAGAACGTAAAACTGCTCTATGCAGATGTGGATGAAGTAGAGAACTTTCGCCACCTCAAAAAGAACGACTGGAAGTCTTTACCACGTGTTCCAGGCATACGGTCTTGGCACATTTGGTTAAGCGAGCCTGTCGCCACCAATTTCGATCGCGTTCTGTGTGTCGCACTGCTGCAGGTAATTGGAAAAGGATCAAGCTTTTCTGAGCGTATGCATTGGCTATGCTCAAAGTTCCTTGTGCCCGCTCCCGGCATCCATGCGACATATGTGGATCATCAACAAGTGTACACTGACGGGTCAGTAAGTCAACAGTCAAGCAACTGTGCCAGATCATATTAGATTCGCTCCATTAGAACTGCGTGATCTGGCCCTCTGGATCAGTTGGTCCTATAGAAAAATGCGGAAAGAGCTGCCAGTACGGCAGCACTTCGAAAACTTGGGACGTGTTCTCAGCACGGTATCATCGTTTAGCATTCGTCAGTGGTGCTTCAACAACTATCCCATACATTGTATACCAGCAAGTTTGGCCGAGAGTTCATCTGGTCCTGCGAATACTTCAATGAAGAAATACATGCTCCACTTGAGGCATTGTACAGAAGGCAATTTCCTCAAGAGTGCGCGGAACAGGTAATGTTTCGCAAAAGACCCTAGTATCTCAAAGAGGAAGTCTCGTGCTTCTTTCCAGCTTTTCTAAGAATCTGTGAGTTTTCCGACAAGTGGTGATCTTTAGGGACTGTGAACTTTTGATTATATAAAGTTCTAGCAGTTCCTTCTTTATTTTTCTTCAGAGGCGGTAAAATAAGCAATCGCTGGAACTATCTGACAGCTGACCTTGCCTTAACCAACACCATTCCCACTCCCACCACCGCCTCTTATGATGTATATTGACGTTCATGTAATGACCAGTACGACGTTTTTAGAGACATTTACCTGCCGTACATTCTGTTACCTGCGTACATTCATAAAGAGTTAACCATTAATTCTGTAGCACACAAAGAAATAGAAACGTACATTAACAGAAGACACAAATTATCTACGCTGCAAGGCGCACGCACTTGCTGTTAAATAAAATGAGCCACGTGATGGTTATGTTGGCACTCCTTTATTCCCATTCAAGCGAATAAGTAGTGTACTAAACGCACTTTTATACAGAAGTATTCATTATAAGGTCAACACTGGCTTTACTTCGCAATTACGGTCAAGTTTAGGCAGGTCAGAGCCTTATGCGTGCTCTTTTTACCCCGATGTTCCTTTTCTTAGCACCTTGCCGCATTCTGGCAAGGAGGAAAGAACTTTATTGGGTCCTGAGGAAGCCCTTCCCACCCACTCTTGGTTTAGTGGTCGGCAGGGGTCGCGGGCCGCACCCACGTTGGGACGGGAAGCCCGTGAGCCTCCGCCCTTTCGTGAGCCCTCTGGACGGCCCGAAGCTGGGTCTGGTGGTCGTCGCTTCGCAGGGCGTCCATCCAGTCTTCTTCTTTGCTGAACATGGGGCCGCTTAACGCTGAGCATTGCCAAAGCATGTGCGATAGCGAGCAGTACGATTCGCCGCAATCCGGACATTGCGGCTCTACGTCCGGTGAATAAAGGCTCATTCTGCCTCTCGAGGGGAACGACCTTGTTTGCAGCATTCTGAATATAGATGACTGTGGTCTAGTAAGTTTAGCGTGGGGGAGCGGGAAGGTCCTCCTCGACAGCTGATAGTGTGTGGTTATTTCGTTGAAGGTGAGCAGCGGGTCTCGGTGCTCCCCTCCCTCCCCACCACTTCGCTCGCCACGGTCGCCGCGGTGCGTGATTCCTCGCGCGCGTCCATGTGCCAGCTCGTTGGCGTTGGGAAAGTCGGGGTGCACGTCGGCCCCCATGTGGGCGGGAAACCATTTGAGGATGTGATGACCCGCAGCTCCCTCACTGCCGAGGACGGCCGCCGCTTTCCGCGATATCGAGCCCGAGGCGAATGCTCTGGCCGCCGATCGCGAATCTGTGTATACGTAAGGACGTTCGGGGTCCCTCATTGCCATGGCTATTGCCACCTGTTCGGCCACCTCGGACTTTACCCTCTTGACCGATGCTGCGTTGAAGATCGTACCATCCCAGCGTACCGAGACGTCCGCGTACCGGTCGCTGCGCCCGTACTGGGCCGCGTCTACAAATGCCGCCAGTCCCGGACAGCTGGCGTTCGATTTCAGCAGTGCTCGGGCCCTCGCCTTTCGGCGCCCCTCGTTGAATTGCGGGTGGACGTTTCTCGGAAGCGGTTCTACCTTGAAAGTGCCCCTGACCGCCGGGCTGAGCGCGACGCTGCGTGCGTTGCACTCTGCCTCGGCATTTATACCTGCTTCTTCTAGGATGCGTCTGCCGGCCCTGGTGGTCGACAGCCGCACGACCTGTGCCTTGGTCTGTGCTTAGATGATTTCTGCTAGCGAATTGTGGACCCCTAGCCGATCGAGCCGCTCCGTGCTTGTACTGATCGGAAGACCTAGAACCCTCTTGATGCTCTTGCGCATCAGTGTGTCTATCTTGGCCGCGTCTCTCTTGGTCCATTTTAGCGCCGAGGCTACGTAATTTACGTGACTCATGAGGAAGGCGGGGTAAAGTCTGATGAGATTGCTCTCGCTGAGCCCTCCCCTGCGGTTGGTCACCCTGAGTATCAGCCGGAGCATGTTCTCCTTTTTGGACGTGAGTCTCATGACCGTTTGCGTGTTACCGCCTTTAGCCTCAATTAGCAGCCCCAGTATTCTTATAGTGTCCACTCTGGGGATCGGCTGGCCGTCACTTGTGTGTAATTTGATTGGTATTTGATCAATCGGCATCAAATTTCTCATGCCTTGTTTCGAGGGCCTCTATGAGCAACAGTTCCGATTTGCTGGGTGACAGACGGAGTCCCGTTTCCTTCAGGTACTCTTCCGTTGTGTCCAGCGCCTCTTGAAGAGCCCGCTCGACTTCTGCGTCGGACCCTCCCGGGCACCACACCATAATATCGTCTGCGTACAGGGCGTGATTGACGTTGGTCACTCTCGTCAGCCGGTCCGAGAGCCCTTTCAATGCTAGATTGAATAATAGCGGGGAGAGCACCACCCCTTGTGGGGTGCCCCTCGCGCCCAGCGTGTACCAATCGGACGTGGCCTGTCCTATTTTGATCGTGGCTTTCCTGTCTCTGAGGAAGGAGCCTATGTAAGAGTGGAATTTCCGGCCGAGCCCCATCACCGAAATCGTTTCGATTAGAAATCTATGTTTCACCGCGTCGAACGCTTTCGTTAGGTCCAGGGCCAGTATGCCCCTGGTGTCTCTGGTTATGCCGTCGATTATGTGCTTTTTGAGTTGTAACATTACGTCCTGTGTGGAGAGGCCCGGTCTGAAGCCCACCATGTTATGTGGGAAGAGGCCTTCTCTCTCTATGTACCGCGATACTCGGTTATGTATGGCATGTTTCGCCGTCTTGCCTACGCACGAGGTCAGCGATATTGGCCGCATGTTCTTCGCCGCAAGTGGTTTACCGGGTTTCGGTATTAGTATGACCGAGGCCTCTTTCCAGACCTCTGGTACTTGTCCCGTTTCCCACGCTCTGTTGATTTCTTCGGTGAGCTTCTCGACCGACTTTCCGTCTAGGTTTCTAAACAGTTTATTCGAGACCCCGTCAGGGCCCGTCGCGGAGCGTCCGTTGAGGCCTTGTAAGGCATCCCAAATTTTCGATTCCGTGAAGGGCGCGTCGAGTTCTCCGACCTCTGTGCCGGCGTATTGTGGATAGTCGCCATCGCCTGACGGGCCCAGTGGCAGATACGTCTCCGCCAGCTCCTTTAGGAACTCGCTCTCCGTTTTGCCCTGCTCCTTTTGTTTGTGTAAAATCCTATCAATTGCCAATCTCTGATTGCCTTTGGATTGCTTGTCGTCTAACAGTTTCTTTAGGAGGTTCCATTTGCGCCCGGTTCTCATTTGTCCGTCTACCGACGCGCACACCTCATTCCACTGTTGCTTGGAAAGCTCGATCGAGTGCGCTTTGATTTCCCGGTTTAGTGCCGCTACTTTCTTTCGCAGTCTGCGATTTAGTCTTTGCGTTTTCCACCTTGCCGTGATGGAATTCTTTGGCTCTATTAGGTGTGCCAATCTCGCGTCCATCCTTTCCACATTCAGTTCAGTTTGGATAACCTTCGTCGCGGTGCTAACGTCCTCTTTGAGCCTTCTAAAAAGGCTGTCTAGGTCCGCATATTCGCTTTTGTCTTCCTTCCTTATTTTGCGGAAGGCGTCCCAGTCGGTGACCTTAAATTCTCTCGGTGGTGTCGCCTTGACGGGGATCGTCACCGCCAGTATGCAGTGGTCGCTGCCGAGGTTCTCTTGCAGGTTGCGCCACTCGGCCCCTCGCACGTTCTTGACGAAGGTCAGGTCGGGCGTCGTGTCCCACGCCACCGACGTGCCTAGTCGAGTTCGATAGCGGGGGTCGGTCACCAGCTCTAGCGAGCACATAGTGACTGCCTCCAATAGCCGATCTCCCTTAGGCATTGGCCTTGCATAACCCCAGGCTCCGTGGGGCGCGTTAAAATCTCCTGCCACTATTAGCGGGGCCCCCCTGGCCATTGAGGCCGCCTTCGTTATTATCGACGTGAACGATTGTCTGCGGTCAGACGGCGGGCTGTACACGTTCACTACGAATACGCTGTTTTTCAGCCAACTGTTCGGTATGATTTCGACCGGGGTTACCTCCGCTTTCGCGTTGCCTAATTCGAAATCTCGTTCCTGGAAAGAGCATTTGTTCGCGACGAGCGTTGCCACTCCGCGCTTACCTTGTTCGAATTTCGACGAGGCGACCCAGTAGCCGGGCAATGTCGCCTCGCTACCAAAAGTTTCTTGTAAGATTATGACGTGCGGTTTGTCCGCCTGTGAGGCAACGAAATGTAGCAGCGGAGCCTTGCGCTTTTTGATGCTAGCGCAATTCCGCTGCCACACGACCAGCTCTCTAGTTGGGTTGTTCGCCATGATTGATACATTGGATTTGTTTAGCACCTGCAAGCGCCATGTGTGCTTCGATGCGCGTCACTCTTGCCGCGAGCGCTACTATGCTTTCCGCTAGTTGCTGGACCATTAGCTGCAAAGAGCTAATCGACTGCTTATTTCCCAATAGGATGCTGCTGGACTCGTGTTCCGCCAGGTTTCCCTCCTCCGTCAGGGGAGGGGCCCTGCGTTTGACCGAGCGAACCGACTGCTCCCCTTGCGGGGTCGGTGTACTTTGCGCCACCTGCTGCTGCTGTTGTTCGGCTTGCTGAGAAGTGGAACCTTGTTTCCGAAACGATTCGAAATCCGCCCTCATTTTCTTAATCTCCTCTTTGAGGCGCGCGTTTTCTTCCGCTAGCTGAGCTATTCTAGGGTCTTCCTTGTTATGCTTTGGCAATGCTACCTGCGTTACCTTTGATTGTGATTTCGGTTGTGGCTTTGTCCTGGCCCGGTCCGCCCAGGTCGGCCCCTCTTGAATGCGCACTTGGGAGTGGGAGCGCCCCCTGGAGAGGGAACGGCCTCTCGATCCGCTGCGCTGTCGTAGTGTCGGCGTTGTAGAACGTCCCCGTCTGGGGGCGCTTGCCACGCTGGAATCGCGTGATCTACCTTCCACCTGTTGTGGCTGGCTTTGCAGCCGCGATTTCTTGGCATTTCTGCGTCGGCGCCTCCTGTGCCGCATGACGTAAGGGATTTGGTATCGTTGCTTGCACTTGTTGTCCGCCGTCGGGTGTTGGCCCCCGCAGAGGGCGCACTTGGGCGAGCACTGGTGGTCTTCAGCCGGGTCGTTGACTCTGCAGCCGCGGCACCTCTTCTTGTGAGGGTTTGGACACACGTCGACTCTGTGGCCCAAGTCACCGCACCCGTAGCACACGTCGTTTCGCCGCTTGTATAGCGTGCAGCGTATTAGGCTTACGCCACACATGATATAGTTCGGCACTTTCATGCCTTCGAAGAGCACTACCACCGTCGAGGTGGTTTTGATCCGTTTGGCTTCCAAGGCCTTGGGATTTCTTCGGTTCACGATCATGTCCTGAAGCTGGGCCTCGTTGATTTCGGGGTCCACTCCTCTGATGACCCCCTTGCACGTGTTGTCCGGTGCCGCAATGTATGCGGCCACATTGTATGCGCCTTCTCTTAGGTGAAGCTTGTGAATTCCGGCGTATGCGTTGGCGTTCTTCTCAGTCGGCGTGGACACGACGAGAATGTTCTGGGTTGCGTTCGGACAAACGATGTCTTCCTCGGTCTCGTTCGGCGGGAGCGAGGCCGCCATTGCTAGCGCTTGCGCCAGGCGAATCTGACTCACTTTTTTCACGTCGAGGCCGTCTCTCGGCCTCACTATGATGCGAATGTGGTCCCTCGGTAGCCGGGGGAGCCTCGATGCGTCGACGAGGCGCTTGATCGCGCTCTGCGGGCCAGCCGTGCGGCGGCCGCCCTTCGTCTCTGCTCGTCCCTCGTTGCCTCGGTCCGGAACGGTCGGTCCGGGTTTGTCCTTCTTGTTTCTACCCATGGCCTTCGTCCAGCCTGGGCGATGCGCTTCTTCTTGGGAGATGTCCTCTCCCTCCACGATGGTCTCCATAGCGGGCATCCTGCCGCGCACACGTACGAGCGAGGCCTGGGCCTGCTCGCTCCTCGCCCCCGGCGATAGGCCTAGTCGGGTAGGGCTAGCTGAGCCGCAGCGTAGTCTGAACTAAAAAGCCTCGGAAATTGAAAAGAGTTCACTGACCGGAAGAAAAATCGGACATCGGCGTGTTCCTTAGAAGAAAGTGCGTTGAATAGTGCACATTTCGTTGCTAGGAATCACATAAATCAGTCCGAAAACATGTACAGAAGTGGGAGCCGAAAATTCCACATCCGCACAGGTCGACTTCTTGCTCCCCCCAATCTGGCAAAGCTCTCATTTCTACCACCTGTATTGTTATTACAAACAAAATAATTCCACATGTGTTTTAATATTCTTATTCACGTGCCAGTGAACAGTTGTTTACGAGATTTTGAGAAAGATTTACGATGGTTTTCTTTTTGTTTTGATTTTTTAAAAGCCTTCATATTTGTGAAAACTTCCAATTTGAGGCGAATTGTACAAATGATAATTTGTGATACAGCAAGAATATTCACCACAATTGTTGGATAGCTAGGTTGAGCTCTCGCAGTGCAGCAAATTTCAAAAGGCTACATGTATTGGTTTATTTGATAAAACTCGTAAATATAGCAACTTTTGAAGATTGTAGCAAATTAAGGAATTCTTCTAAAACACTTCCGTTTTGCAGGGAAGCCTGAAACCGTGCTAGCTGACCCTTTTTTACGTCTAGGTTTTACACACAAGAATGTATTCTTTGTAGCTGTAACATGTTGTATTTCACAACGCTGTGAATTTGTGAAAATGCCTCGTGCATTAAATAGGCACGTCCACACTGAAGAATCTCGTTATTGTTTTACTCCTAAAATATTCATTTGGCAAAGAAGCCACGCTCGCTTTAGTGCTACCGAGTGATATGCGCATAAAATATGAAATATTCAATGAAATCTACAATATGAAATTTTCGACCCCTGTTGACCTCTCGTGAAATCACCCAGCAGTGATTCCCCTACACACCTCTTAAGCGGGACGGGGGGGGGGGTGCTGCACCCGCCCTTGTTTTTCTGAAAGCAGCCTCTTAATTTGTAACGAATGTGTTTTATCGCGGCGTCGGCATACCGCGTCGGCCGTTGCTTTGGGAAGAATTCTGAACTGCGCATACCCAACCACGCAGGCCCTCTGTGTCGCACAAGGAAGTTACCTAACTAATTGATTTTCTCAAAGTGTGTCGGAAGATCGCAAAATGCGACTTACAACCTACAGACATGAGAGCGCCGAATTGTAATTGGAATATAAGAGAAAACAATTATATTACGCGAATACTCGAAACACAGAACCCTTTTCCAGCATTTCTACCATTCGCTGAGCGCCCATGGCCTCTGAGATTTGCGCGCGCTGGCGCGCGCAAATCTGAAAGGCATTCAAGCGGCGCGCCCTGTTCCTTGACACACCTCCAGATGGCGCTCGCCTCCACCGCAACGCGAGCTTGGTGCCCACCGTCCCATTCCTAAGCGGACGCTCATAAGATCCATCCATCCATCCATCCATCGCGGCTCACGCAAGAAGCCGCGTTTCTACCAGAAAGCTCGTCTGTCTTTGTGCATAGCGTTCGCCGCCAGCGTTTCCCGGTAAACGTTACGGTTGCACAAACTGCAGTTGCCGGGAAGCGTTAGAAGCAAGCAGTCAGAGATTTTTGTATGGTATCACGTTCCACTCCTAAAGGCAAAACTTAAGCGTCATCCAAATTTTTTACAAGTTTATTCGGCCGATAAAACTACTAACCTTACTTCGTGTAGCAATCGCTGCTTCGCCTTTCGGGTGAAACTGGGACAGCTTATTTTTTTAGTTTTGCATGTTTATAGATACGACTTTAGTCCCTGTGTGAAGTAATTGTTCACAATCTTTATCATGAGTTTGGAAGTCAAAATCTTTGCTAGTTCTAAGCGGCACATCAACGACACAAATAAAAATTTAAAAAGACTACCGCTTTTCCGCTACTGCTAGACATCCCCCCTCCCCGCTACGTTTAATTCCTGGAAACACCCCTGCACCGCAGAGTCTTGAGCACAGTGCCACGAACGCTGTCACCCATAGACACGGCAGCGCCCTAGCACGGTGCCCAGAATGTTGTCGTCGCTAGACGCCACAGCGTTTTAGAACAGTGCCAGGAACGCTTTCGCGCCGGTACGCCGACACGTCCGATGCTATATATTTGCGCAATATCTCGCGACAATGATTGTATCCCCAAAAGTGAACGATCGATTACATAACATAATTAATAATTTGAACCGTTAGGAGGAAGCTTTAGTTCTGGCCAACTCCTATGCTCACCTTTCGAATACATGTAAAACGCAGAAATGCTTTTATTAGGCAACCTCTTGACGAATTTGAACGAAATTTGCTGTATTTTGAAAGTTAGATTCTAGCGACTCTTCGAACCATTATTTTGAGTGAAGCTCAGTATGTTTTCAAAAACATTCCAAAATTCAGTAAGTTAAAAGAAGTAGACGCACGAAGTTTAGAAATCCGTAATTCTGTGCCAAAAACAGATGCCACAGTTCTGTAATCTGCATGCATTAGATGATGATGATGATAATAATAATAATAATAATAATAATAATAATAATAATAATAATAATAATCCTGCTTTATGTCCACTGCAGGATGAAGGCCTCTCCCTGCGATCTCCAATTGCCCCTATCCTGCGCCAACTGATTCCAAATAACACTCGCGAATTTCCTAATTTCATCGCAGCACCTAGACTTCTACCTTCCTCTACTGCGCTTCTTTCTCTTGGTACCCACTCTGTAGCCCTCATGGCCGAACGGTTGTGTAACCTGCACATTACATGACCTGCCCAGCTTCATTTCCTCTTTTAATGTCAATTAGAATATCGACAATACACGTTTGCTCTCTGATCCAAACCACTCTCTTTCCGTCTATCAAAGTTATGCCTAGCATTCTTCGTTCCATCACTCCCTGTGCGGTCCTTAACTTGTTCTCAAGCTTCTTTGTCAGTGTCCAAGTCTCTGGCCCACATGTCAGCACCGGTAAAATGCACTGACTATACACCTTCCTTTTCAATGATAATGGTAAACTTCCAGTCAGGAAGTGACAATGTCTGCCATATGCAATCCAACCCATTTTTTATTCTTCTATGAATTTCCTTCCCATAATCAGGGTTTCATGTTATTAATTGACCTAGGTAAACGTACTCCTTCACAGACTCTACAGGCCGACTGGCGATCCTGAACTCTTGTTCCTTTGCCCGGTTATTCATCATTATCCTTGTCTTCTGCATATTAATCTTCAACCCCACTCTTAGACTCTGTCTGTTAAGGTCCTCAATCATTTGTTGTAACTCGTCCGCAGTGTCGCTGAATAGGACAATGTCATCGGCAGACCGAAGGTTGCTGAGGTATTTGCCGTCGATCCTTACTCCTAAGCGTTCCCAGATTAATAGCTTGAATAGTTCTTCCAGGCACGCAGTCAATAGCATTGGAGAGATTGTGTCTCCTTCTCTGACCCCATCCTTTATAGGTATCTTCCTATTTTTCTTGTGGAGAATTAAGATAGCTGTGGAATCTCTGTAGATACTTTCCAGGACATTTACGTAAGCGGTCTGTACTCCTTGATTACGTAATGCCTCTGTGATTGCTGGTATCTCTACTGAATTAAATGTCTTTTCGTAATCTATGAGAGCCATATATAAAGGCTGATTGTACTCTGCGGAATTCTCGATTACCTGATTGATGGCATGGATGTGATCCATTGTAGAGTATCCCTTCCTGAAACCTGCTTGTTCCCTTGGTTGACTAAAGCCCAGTGTTTCCCTTATTCTAGTGGATATTATCTTGGTGAATATTTGATATAATACTCATCATTATCATCGACTCATGCCCCCGTAAGCAAGCAGAAATGCAATGGCTCGTACCCCCGTAAGGCAGAGGCTATACCAACGCTCAGAAAAGTGAAGCGAACAGTGCGTACATTAATCGAAATCGCCCATGCACCAAACAGCATACGTTTCAATAAAGAACAAGCTCAAAACAAGCATCCTCACCATCAATAAAGCGTTGCATACCCCTCTCAGCAGTTGTGGAGGTGGTTTCGCAACAGCGTCACTAGATATCCACTTTCGCAGGGGCGGGATGACAAGTCAACTTTTTTTGTACACATCTCAATCTTTTTTTCTCTGCCTCAAAATTCCTCTATCTACCTTCTACCGCTACCTATGCCTGTGGCGGATCCGGTCGTATCAATCTCTGCCTTGCTTTTTTTAACCATACTCTTATTTTTCTTTTCTCGACTGCTGACCTGTTGATGCCTTTCCGTCCACTTTAAATCCAAGCAATTCTGGAAGGTGTACGTTACCTGCGGGTCTCACTGGGTGAATCACACTGCTTTACCCGTACAAAAAATTATTGAGAAGGCATTGAGATATTGTTTGTCAATGTTGAGTTTTTTATTGAGGAATTATTGAGAGTTTGTTGGAGAATTGTTGGGTTGAGTGTTCAAGACTTTTGAATATTGGCCACTGAAATTTGATTGAAACACCATTGGGTGCCTCAATGTAGAATAATTGTTAAATTACAATTGAAAGTCCATTGTGCTTAAACAACCCATCGTGTTTGTTTTGTTGAATAGTTGTTGAGTTACCATTGATTCTGCGTTGAACTGACGTTGTGGTAGTTCTGTTGACCTGTGGTTGAGTTATTATTGCCACAACATTGAAAAGCATATTGTGGCAAAGTTGAGATAACATTGAGATTTCACAAGTCGCCATTGAAATATGATTGACGTTTCGTTGGGCTGGTGTATTTTCATCAATATATTGAAATTGCTTCGCTGTTCACACTTGCATGCCCCGGTGCCTGCTCACAACTTTCCCAAACACAAACAAAATCAAAGGAGAGACTCATCAACTTGAAGTACCTTTATTTACACTAAAGATGCGTGCACGTGAAACATTACAGTACATAAGGCAGCACTACATCGAACCTGGAGACATAGGCTAGAACCTACAGCACTCTAGCAGTGTAAATACATCTGAAAAAACCTATACATATGAATCCAATCAAAACGATCATTGTGCTCTTCACTTTCGACTTAAGTTTATGACTAGAAGGCAAAGCAACTCAAAAGGCAGGGCTTAAGCATACCCTTGTAACAACCAACTTTGAACACATGAACACTTGAAGCTGCTTGCATGTGAATACGCAAGACATCTGAATATGTTACATTAAAATGTTGCGCACACTAACACATCACAGGAAAAGCTAAGGCTGATTGTGAGAAGGCAAAATAACAAACTTGAAACAAATGACTTCACGTAAATATATACAACCTTTAGCACACGTCTTTCGCCGGGATTAAAATTTAATGAAGTACCAAAGTAGACTTTCCTCAGCTTTGTCTTAGCTATATATATATATTTTCTTGTTGCCCAATTATTTTACAAAATAACATCACTCAACTTAGCTATTATTTGACGAGACATCATTTAGAAAGTTGTCGGGCATGGTGAACACCTGAATCATGTTTATGACAAGCCGGGATTGCTTTCTTCAGAAATAAACTTGTAAACGTTTTGTGTAATGAAAGCAGCTTATCTCACTGGCAGAAGTCAAGAACAAACAGTACACCATTGTGATAATTTGGGGTACAGAAGAGTTTGTTAGTGGCATTTCCTGAATTTAGTGAGCTCATTTTCTGGTAATATTTCTGGACTTGCACAAAGCTAATTAAAGCACTTTTGGGGGCCTTTTTCCCTATACCCAGCAACTAAGCGGTACCTCAGTCAATAAAGAGATAAGGCAAGGCTAATACCTTGAATGATAGGAGAAAAAATAATTATTGAGCACAGAAAATTGGTAGTAACACATGGCTAACACAATTCCAAACAGCCAAATAAATGGTCACCTGCACTTTCAGTATCAACCACCGCAAAAATAGTCATAAAGGATGCGAAAAGGTTCCAATGACTCGACAGCCACATTGCTGAGACAGTGAAAAACACAAATAAATGCATATACGAAACACCAATTACCTCAATTTTGCAGATAAAATGTTATTAAAATAGCACCAGAATTTTGCTGCATAAAACACATAAAGGTTGTATAAAAATTGCGACAAAGCAGTAACTGAAAGACAGAGGGAGCTACAGAACGCATGTTGAAAAAGATTACAAGGAAAATGATATATATGCATATTTAAGCTCACAATTTTTGCTCCAACATAGAAAAAGAACGGATGCACTTAGAGCATAAAAAGGTTCATGTGCCTGGAGAATGCAGCGCAGTACAAAGAAGCGTCATGAGAACCGAAAAGTAGAGCTTACTACGAATGCTTCTAACCTACAATCAGGCATGTGCCATGTCATGCCTTGAATGGATGAAATTCATTATTCTTTCACACAAGGGAAGTTACCATCACTCTTATTGGCTTCCTCAGGGGACTCCTTGAAGTTGAACTAGAAAAATGTACTCAGTGTCAAAAACAAAGAGAAGATAACACCCTATAGCGTTCTTCCTGAAATAAACAGCGCAAAGAACTTGATGTATCAATTCTATGGGCGCTTCGCCTATTCGGTGTACATTTATATTTGACAACCACCCAAACAGAGACGAGAAGGATGAATTAAGGTAGGAACACACATGAACGCTGACTCAACTAGAAGTTTATTCGTGAAGACGAAGATTTTAAACACACTGGCCAACTTCACAAAGAAAAGGCCATGGATGCGCAGCATAAACAGCCCGGCACAACAAAAAATGACCGAAATACGTCCTGTAGAATAAACATGTGCGTCAAAAACTAACAAAAACATGAAAACTGAAAGGTTTCTCCTGTAAGTGATATTAACGATAAGTACTGCAGCAACTCTTTCCCACTAAGGGTCACAGAAATCTTGCTTATGAATATTTCTTTGTGATCAATAAATAATGCTTCCATAAGTCCTCTTGTGTTCTGGTCTTTGTAATGAACAATCGTTCTTTCTGCTCTATACCGCAACACCAGAGGAGTTCCAGAAGCAATATTTATTGATCACAAACGAAACAAATGCATAACCAAGGTATCTGTTGCCCTTAGTGGGAAAAAGTTGCACTTCTCAAAAGAGTATTTCTCGTTGGGTAGTATCACTTATCGGACAAATCTTTCGCTTTTTCGAAAGATTTGACCGATAGTTCTCGTTTTTCACGCACGTTTATTCTACACGACATGGCTTTTTCATATTTTTTTCTTGTCGCACGTGGCTGTTTCTGCCACGCATGCACGGATTTTTACCTTTGCCAAGTTGACCAGTGTGTTTAATACTTTTGTCATCAAAAGCAAACTTTAAGTAGAGCTTGCGCTCGTGTGTGCTCCTACCTATTTCGTCGTCGGTCGTCCGCCTCTGTTCGTGCTGCTGCTCACAGTACGCACATATCACTTGGTTAGGCTGGTAAACATTCTCACAAACAAAAGTAAATGCCTCCCCTCAAAAGGTAGCCCATCCTTTACTACTAAACGCCAGAGCAAATCGAAAGTAAGCCTTCACGGCGTCCATGTGGCAGCTAATACACCACAGAGAAGCGCAAAAAATAGTTGAAAATCCCACTTGATGGAGAGTGGCAACAGAGATGCGAGCTTGCTAGTGAATCAGCCAGATATCAACGGGTGTCTCTTGCAGGACGCCAAGGTGCTTTTGGCGTAGAACACTTTAGCATCTGGGAATTTGCTGCATACGTAACCTGTGAGAAGGGAATGTGGACAGAAAATGAGATTGCGCGGATTAAGAATCTGCCACACACTGCACATAACTACGCACGAAATAGAAGTACACACTATACTGGCAAGTAAAAATTTGCGACTCTTTACGAGTGCCGTCGAGAAAAGGAAGAAATGGGCTGCTACGGTAAATGTTAGCTAAAACACGCACAGCGATGTTTCACAGTGGGGAAAATATTCCCGGCTCTCTCGCAGAACCAAAGACCACGCGACAGTGCATAGCCGATACCAAACAGATATCGAATCTTTGGGTAGAAGTCTAGTAGAAGGAATGACCTAAACATACGCCGAGAACGATGCGAGCGTGAGCGTGCCTGTACGAGTGAGAACATGTACCGCTTCTTTGAAGCCAGCCGCTCCGGCGTGGCTCCGATCATCCCGCGCGATTTGTGTGCAGAACGTCGCGTACACGCCCTTGCGCGTTTTGCGCGGTAGCGTCCGCCAAGTGAGCTAGCTTCATGCACGCGTCATTCTTCACCGCGCAAACGGTGCTCGAGTGCGACGCTTAGCTCGAGGCGACAACGCGCCGATTGGCGCTCCTTTCGCTTCTGGAAACAACGCATATTCGGATCGGTCCAACTCAAAGAGGCAGCAGAGAACGGTGGCATGTTTCGGTTATCGCTTATTAAAATTGTACAGTACGCCTTCAACGGCAAACCACCGCGCTAGATAAAGATGCTTACTGCAGTAGTTTTGGCGGTGATAGGCGATAAGGTGAGCCCGTCGGCGGCTGTGTTCTTTGACCACGTCACCACACCTCTGTTCATTTGTGCTGTGTATCCGTGTACAGTCACCGCGCGGGAGGTGTGACTAATCGGTTGGCTGTTCTCCGCAAATCCCAGAGAGGCGAAATATATTTCGCGGTGCGCCGCATCATTAGCCGCAACCTAAATCGAGGCGCGCTTAACCGGTACGGCACAAAAGGTGATCACACTAACCGCATGGTATGTGATCACCTACAGAAACTACATGAGCCACTACAGAAAAAAAAATGGCTGTGGCTTAGGTAAGGTTAAGCCCAGAATGCGAAGCATACTAGCCTTTATTTTAGTTGTTGAACCACTGTTTAGCTTGGTGAACTGCTGTTGCTTGGCTATATTTGGTTCGGCTAGACGAAGAAACAACTCATGCGTTACTCTGCTTCGCCTTGGACGCCCCGCATTGGACGCGGTGAGCGTCGAGCAACGCAGCGTTCGGCGCGGCAACGAAATGTGCGCCTGAGCAAGCGACGCACGCCTGAGAAACAGCTCGTTTCTAAGGCAACACCGCATTCACTAGAGGCGCTTTTGTACCGCTTTGAAGCATCGTACTCGTGGCTCAGTGGTAGCGTCTCCGTCTCACACTCCGGAGACCCTGGTTCGATTCCCACCCAGCCCATCTTGCAAGAGTTGAGCCAAAGCCACTTCTCCTCTGTCGTGACGTCACGGTGTCACGTGGTATTCAAGGCGACACCGGCGCGCCTGAGGAGCTGGGTTGACCTCTCGTGATATGCTTCGCATAAAAAATAATTGTGATGTTCCACGTGCCAGACCAACGATCTGATAATGAGGCACGTCGTAGTTGGGGACTCCGTATTAATTTTAGACAGTTTTAGTTACACGTACGTAGAGGCTTCACGTACGCAAACGTGAAAAGCCTACGTACCTTACGTGCACGCCATCTGAAACGCTTTTAGGTACACGTACGTGACGCATGCCAAGAGGGACCCCGTAGCTACATCTATCGGAAAATGTGAACACGGCGGTAGCCAATTCAATCCTGTCGCCGTGTTTCGATGCAAGCCGTCTGCGCGTGCGCGGCCCGCTATCGCTTGTTTGTGATCTCGCGGAACTCCCACGCTAAGCTGTCTACGTGCGCAAGAAACGCACGCAAAGAATTGAATCGCACGTACGTCCGTGAGAAGCGCCCGCGCCCGCTATGTTTTACGCATGCGCACTGCTGACACGTAGAAGTTCTACGTACGCAAAGCCTCTACGTACGTGTAACTAAAACTGTCTTTTGACTTCCTGGAAACTTTTTGCGCATACAATGCACAATGCACGAGCGTTTTCGCATTCCGCTCCTTTGGAATGCGGCTGCTGCAGGGATCGTATCCACGACCTCGAGCCCCAAATTGCCACGGAGGCCGCCATAGTTACGAAATGCGTAAGCGTGAAGTGCAACACTGCCTTCCGGTACGAGTGTGGTACAAGCGTAGCACAGCTGCACACCTGCTGCACGATTATTTGTCGCGGTTCTCCTAAGCTCGCAGTGCCTGCCTAAATACCTTGAAATGCAGCGCGCCTTTCACGTATCGGAACGCGATAACAAGGGCTTAGACGGCATACGTGAGCCCCCATGAAAGATGACGTGGCCACTGTACAAAATTATCACTGCGCAGAGAAGCCGATCCTTATGTTCCAAATGTGTTCTCTCATACAAATGAAGCAAACGTTATTAGACAGGAACAAATGAAGCAATGCAATTTTACGCACATGGGGCGCCGCTGCCTCTTCGCCTACCATTGTTTCAAACGAAGTGACGGCGGCAGCGAGAGTTAGTATCGCGCGCATTTGTTCCGGGGCATGCGGTTTGCTTCAAGAAAGTGAAGGGTGTGCTTAACATGTCACGCTCGTCAATGTCAAAATAGAAAAGAAGGCTACGTGCCCAAGAAAACGAGATTACTTACCTATCTTCACAAGTGCGGCTGCGACTGTTTCGGGGTGCCGTCTCTCCAACAGGCATCATGGCCTCTGCCGCGCAACTCACCAAAACCGTCAGGCTCGCACAACAGTAGAAGACTAGTAGCTGGGTGAGCCAACCACTTCAACGGATAAACGTCCCACTTATCGTCGTTAAAGCATTTCACTAAAATGTGCGTCATGATGTCCGAAAAGAAAATACTTTCATCAAAAAGCACGAGGCGTGAACCACCGCACAACTGCAACCGAATAACTGAGTCCGAAAGCCGTTCACAGCTTCACATGGCTTCACTATCGTATTCAAGTATAAAAACCTTTCAAACACAAAATAACGGCACTTAAGAACCACTAATTAATTAGCAATAATTTTTCATGAACTAACCTTCATAAATTTTTAAGAACTACCTATTTTATAGCGTAAACAGTAAATACTACGACCAAAAAATGCTACCACGAAACTAGCGGTAAGCGTGTGTACTGTTGCAAAAGTGTGCGCAAAATGAAGCTCGGTTGCGCTTGCTTGCGCGCACACATACACACCCAAATGCTCTCTTAACGTATGTCGCGCCATCTAGAAAGAAAGATTGCTACTAGTTTTGCAATTTTTACAAAAATAAAGCTTCCAAAATTGTCTGTAGCGTCTTCGCAGATGACGAGGTGACAAGTAAGGTATGATAAGAGTCCGTTACCTGTATTTCTTTCATTTCCCTTTGGTGTTCTTAACTGGACGTACGAGACCTGCAGGCTTGGGACATGAGATGATGACAGTTCGGCGAGGCTCAAATAAATCGCGTGCTTCTTGCGAGGCGAGAAACGGGAGCAGCCGCAGATACAGTGATTAGCTGTGATACTGTTGCGGCTGTTGCTGAATCTGAAGCTCTGTGAAGTCAATGGTTATAGCGGCTGCGCGCTGCGATCTCAAAGCGCGTTCATTCTTTGATCTCTAGTACCACGGACATTGGATAAAAAACTATATTTGCTTTACGGGCAGAGGGTACGTCGCAGGAAATTCGAAGACCTCACCCGTGTATGTTTGTAGCGTGTGCGCGCTTGCATCCTACGGTTCCCACGTGCGTCTGATGCTCGAGGGTAGCGTCGTCGCCTGTCGGCACCTGTCTTATCACCGGCCGCGCTGCCGCCGTGTCTACTTTTGGGGAACTCCACACGCGCGTAGTCACCGTGCTTGCAAGTGAATTTCACATTCTTCTGCTCCCCGAAACGTACTCATTTCGGATCGTACCAATGGTTATGTCATCTAGTGTATGGTAAAACGACGATGGCATTTGTACACCGGCGAAGAAATAAATCGTTATGAACTTGGGCGGTCATGAATCTAGTCTAACGTTGCAGTTTTTACGTAGCGAAAATGGCTACGAAAGTGGGGCGGTCCCGGAGATAGGCGCTTCAAAGCGCCAGCTGTAGCGACAGCACCAGGAAGTGGCACGCGGCGCTCACGCCAAGCATTTCCGAACTTACTGGCTTTCGAAGGAGAGGAGTATGCGCGCGCTCGTGGCCTACTGGTTAGAGTACCGGGCTCGACGGCCGACGTTCGATTCCACCCCATCGGTCACAGGAGGAGGAGGAATACACTTTTATTGTAGAACCAGCACTTTATGATGGCCGGGCCTAATCCTCCCACGAAGGGACGTCGAGGGCTTGCCTCGCCGCCGCCTCGCGGGCGTGCTGGGTTGCCCCGGTTTGGTCGTTGAGGGCGGAGCTCCGCAGAGCCTCATGCAACCTCGACGAGAGAGTCGTGGTGGTAGTCTGGGTGTACTGTGCTGGGCACTCCAATAGCATATGTGGAAGCGTAGCCGGGTGAATTCCACAGCACCGGCAGTTGGGGGTAGTGTAGACGTCCGGAAATATAAGGTGGAGGCGGGCGGGTGAAGGGTACGTGTTTGTTTGTAGTAGACGCAGGGTGGTAGCCTGCGCCCGGTTGAACTTTGGGTGAGGCGGGGGGAAGATTCGGCGACTGAGGTGAAAGGCCTTAACGAGATCGTTATAAGTTGTCAGACTGTCCCTGGTGTCCAACTCATCTCCAGTGACTCCGGCGCGGTTGACTAGACCTCGCGCAATGGAGTGGGTGACCTCGTTGAGATTGGGGAGGTGTGGGTGGACAGGGCCCGCATAGGCCGGGATCCATGTTAGGGAGATTATGCTGTCTTTAGAGTGTGGTGCCTGCCAGAGGATGCGAAGAGCTTGGGGAGAAATACGGCCTTTGCTGAAGTTAGTAACGGCTGAGCGAGAGTCACACACTATGGTGTGACAGGTGGGATCTAAAGTGGCCAGGGCGATGGCCACTTCTTCAGCCGTCTCGGAAGTGGGGGTAGTGACGCTGCAGGCGTGGTGTAGGGCTCCATCGCGTGTGGCGACGGCCACAAATCGTGTGCCATGGGAGTATTGGGCTGCATCAACAAATGTGACGTCAGGTACGTGGGCAAGGGCTTTTATGATAGCTCCGGCCCGAGCTTGGCGCCGGGCCCTGTTATATTCAGGGTGCATATTTCTAGGGATAGGGTCTATGTAGATCCAGCTACGGATGTCGGTCGGGATCGGTTGTTTGGGGCCCTGTTGCTGATGGTAGGTGAAGCCAAGCGTGGACAGAATAAAGCGCCCCGTTTCAGTAAGGGTGAGCCGTTGAAGCTGAGAGCGTTGTTGGGCTTCAATGAGTTCGGAAAGGTTGTTGTGAACTCCCAGTTGGTTGAAGAGTTCAGTGCTGGTGCAATGCGGGAGCCCAAGTGCTTGCTTGTAGACCCCTCGTATGAGGGTGTCGAGCTTGTTTTGCTCAGCCCGGTACCAGTTGAGGTACGCAGCAACGTACGTAATGTGGCATATGACAAAGGATTGGACGTGTCGGAAAAGGCTTTCTTCTTTGAGTCCTCCTCGTCGGTTAGATATACGTTTAAGAAGTCGTAGGCTGTTTTGCGATTGGGCACAGATCTTGTTGAGAGCCAAGGCGTTGGAGCCGTTGGTAGAGATGGTGAGACCGAGAACCCGGATACTAGGGACGTGTCGGATAGGACTGCCATCTTGAAGGCGTAGGGTGATGGCGTCACAGGGTCGGTGATCAGATTGGTGTTTGGAAGGGCGACCCCGCTGAATGGGCTTGTGTAACAGAAGCTCCGATTTAGCCGGCGAACAGCGCAGTCCGTTCCCTTGGAGATAGGCTTCAACCGAAGTGAGCTTTGTATGCTGCTTACTGTAAATAAAAACACTTACTAATAATTACCGTGTCAATCGCCGTTTGGAAGGCTGATTCCACTTGACCATCACTGCCTCGGTACGACCAGATGGTGATGTCGTCGGCGTAGATGGTATGGTTGATATTGTCGACTTGCTGTAGTTGCTTGGCAAGGCCAATCATGACTAAATTAAAGAGCATGGGAGAGATAACTGAACCTTGCGGGCTGCCTTTGCTACCAAGGGGAAGCTGGTCTGATCGTAAATCCCCGGCCGAGAGGGTAGCCGTGCGATTGGAGAGAAAGTCACGGATGTAATTGTAGGCTCGCTCTCCCAGGTGGAGGTTGGAGACCTGGTCAAGGATAGCTGCATGGGAAATGTTATCAAAGGCTTGAGTGAGGTCGAGTCCGAGGATGGCTTTCATGTTACGGGAACGATCGTTTAGCACTTGATGTTTGATGATCTTGACGATCTTGATCGTTTCACATGATTTTCTTTTAATGAAAGCGAGGCGAAAGAAGAACCTACCTGCCGCAAAGTGACAGGAATGAGGTTGGAACGCATCGCAAAACATGTTTGGAATGTCTTCATATGTGAGTCCTAATTATTGTATACTGGACTCAACTGCTACACAACAAAAGAACAACTAGAAGACTTAACACAAATTAGCCAATAAATTGTTTATTGAGAACACTCAACGGTAATATTATTGTGCAAAAATTGAGTGAACTCAATTGTTCTTGAAAATTTGTTGAAATCCGTTGTTTCAACAATTCCCCAACAATATATCAATGGTTAATCAACACTCATTTTTGTACGGGTAGGGCTTGTGTTATGGAACCCCTGGTAGTCAAAATTTATCTGTAGCCGTCTACACCTGCGTTCCTCACAGCCATTAGGCAGCTGCGGTACGTTTCAAACTCACAATTAAACTCACAATTAAATTAAATTTGAAGCGCACGCTGGCACAACATTTGGGACGCGAAATCCGGTCAGTGAAAGAAAGCGCAGCTCTATTTTTCATTAAGATGGGCTGCAGACTCTTCAAAGTATGAAGCGGGCATCTGTCCTTTCAAAAGCCGCAACTGCTCGCGTAAGCGTACGCGCATTGAACGACTCATGTACTAGCTTTTCGACGTGCCATTTTGTAGCCGCCTAAAGCAAAAGTAAGACAAGGGCGGATCAACAAGGAACCTTAACGCAGCAAGCGCGTTCCTTTATTGGGCCTTAGTGCTGGTCTTAAATAAATGTTTTCCCCTACCTTCCTTCCTTCCTTCCTTCCTTCATAGTCAATGTGAGTTTGCCAGCTGAAAATACTTGCTTAGTAGCTCCACAAGTCATATCTGATGAGCCTTTCTTGCAGCAGCACTGGATACCGGTTTCGCACAAACACTTCGTCTACATGTACGCGCTACGCCCTGTCATGCAGTAGCTATCTCTTCTTCGCTCTAACGCAATGAAGCACACACATGCTCATTTAGATGGAACCTCATTTGTTTTCAGGGAATATTCCAGCAATTTTGGTCCTTCAACGTTCCCCGAGAATATATGTCAGAAGCCCGCAGTGGCCAAAGATATCCGTGATTCTGACCCGCTATGCAGAATATAGATGAAGCAGAGGGAGATATATAGCTGTATAGTCTTCGTCTCAGCCACGTGAAAATTCGCCCAGCACTGCGCCAGTTCATTGGCGTATCCAGCAGGTTACGTTGCCGTCCTTGCTGCCATTTCGTTTTGCACATGTTCTTTTATCTACAGCCGTGCCTCCGTTCTTACGCTTTGTTTTGCTTCCCTTTCCTCCGACAGTGGCTTTCGCCCACTATGCGGGATTGGCCAAGGATCGGGTGATTTAAGAAAAAGATGGTCCGAATCTGAAAACAATCACTATTGAGAAATTTTGAATAGCTAAAGAAAGGAATTTTGATAAATTTTAAAGAATTTAACAAGGAAATCGTCCTGATTCTCTACAACTCCCTGTTATTCCTTCTTTTTGCCCCACCCATTTCCTTGTTTTGCCTTCGCGTCTTGTCTTCGCGGAACTCCAGACACATTTCCTTACTTTCCCGTAATTCCGCGTTATTATTTTTCTAGTCTACTTGAAATTTTGATATTTGCGGGTAGTAATTTATTTTTTCTCGACGTTTAGCCAATATTTCTTATGGGTAAGTGCCATGCGTTGAGCAATTACCATCGCCATCAACAATAACCTCGCCCCCCGCCCCGGCCCCCAAAAGATGGAACCACCGACATCTGATCTGAGGCCCGCTAAAAGCGGCAAGACTCGCAAATCGGCCAAGCCATTCCCAGGCATCTCCTTCGTGAGCAGCAAAAGCGACCAGCCGAAAGCGCTCGCCTCAGTCGAGACGCCCCAGCGCCACGCGAATGTCGTGGACGACTACCCCGGTGTGGCGGAGACGCGCATGCCGTGCGAGGCGCCGGCGTCTTTCGAGCCACACGGGGACCCGACGAAGCGAAATTCTGCAGACGTCACGGTTCGTTCGGGGCCTGCGCAGGGGTCCACGAACAGGTCGCCTCCGGCCGGAGCTGTCGACGACGAACCGCGTAGTTTCGATGCCGTAACCGTTTCACGGCGTGACTCAGGTAAGCAATTGGACCCACCTGGGCCACAAAAAAGGGCACCCCATCGCCGCACACAACCGAGATCTATAGCTGCGCCGGTGTTACGAACTTCTTGCGGGGCTGGACTCCTTGCGGTACTGGACTGCTTTGAGGCTATATATAGACACTATTATATTTTGTAAGGTTTCTACACTTTGAAAGTAGGACACTGCTAATAGAACTAGAGTGTCACTGCTACAATAACAGCTGAGTCTGCTTCAGGTGTGGCTGCACAGTAACGTATGATTTCTAAAGTCGGCGGTATACATTACATCGTCTCTGGTGTATCGAGGCTGAGGGACCACGAAGCGCTGACTGCAACAGCGGTGCACTAAGTGCACCATATATAGCTACAATCGACGCTACTAAATAACTCCCACGACAAAAAAAAAAGAAAAAAAGAAGAAAATCACATCGTGCGATAAAGATGCAGGTTTATCCCACCCACCTGTATTATGATGATGATACGGTGTACATGGAACAAACACCCCGTTGTCATTACCAATATATAGAGCGAGTATGGCTACGACGCAAACGAGAAATTGCAAGCAGCGCGCTGCCAAGTACAGAGACAGAAAGCACACTGAAAGCTTGAATTTGGAAAAATGATGATCGCCTTGAGCGTTGGTGCATGTCACCTACATTGCAAGACCTGTCGCCTTGCGTGAGTTCCGTCCGTCAAGACCCAAAGCCCGCCGCCCTCTTGACAAGTCGTTCAGGTAAACCGCAAGCCTTGTCAACACAGCTGGCTATCTACTTCCGGGACGGTGGGCAGCGTTAATGTTTCTAAAGACAACCGCCGAGAGAGGATCCAGGAAAAGCTTTGTGGCCCCAAGAGCAGCCCGCAACAATTACTAACAATTTATTAAAGTCATTGTCGGAACCCCTGTTGCCTGTTAGACAACGACATTTCAGAGGGCAGTAGCACTGGTTGTGACGTTGCGACGCTGTAGTTAGCCATGGTCGTGCTGTATAAATTCCCTTGTTTTTCACTGCCATTCTCTTCGAAAAAGAAGACACAACAATATTCTTCAGAAGAGTATAGGCTTGGGCTGGTTGGTAAACATAGTATAACAAAAATATTTTCACGAAAGGTATGCCGCCATCGACGCATTTATTTGCTTCCGCAAAAGAAAGTGGACTATACGGTCGTGCCATTGCAATAAAAAACTATGGAATGAACTTATGCTTTATAGTCATTTCCCTCAATGACTAAATATGGTCGCATGGTACCCTATAACAGGGCGCTTTAGAAATGCGTTCCCAATTACTTAAAAATAGGGAATATGCGATAGCGA
Organism: Dermacentor albipictus; assembly: GCF_038994185.2. Taxonomy (NCBI): domain Eukaryota; kingdom Metazoa; phylum Arthropoda; class Arachnida; order Ixodida; family Ixodidae; genus Dermacentor; species Dermacentor albipictus. The sequence goes on along the minus strand of NW_027225567.1, from coordinate 3,060,734 downwards.
AATAATTTACTCAGGATTGCTCTTACCGCAAAGGAGTACATGTTAAAATCACTCAAAATCGTAATTATACAAATAATTATATATATACCGTATTTACTCGCATAATGTGCGAGTAAAGGTGAAGTAATGGCGCAGCGTAATGCTCGCACCCCCCACATTGGCTATCGAAAATTGGAAAATTTTTTTGCCCCGCATAATCATCGCACCCCAAAAATTACTGCCGCGAGCCGTCTGCTTGTAGTAGCGATCGCCATGGTAGGGCGCGCGTGTTACTAGGCGGCGGTACTGTGCTATCATCCTCTGCCACCGCCGCTACCGCTCATCCACTCACCACCGCTACGCCATTTTGCGAAGGTGTCTCCAGCTCTCCGGTGTCTCGTAGGCCTCGTTTGCCTTGTTCGCGTGTTGCACCGTGCTCTTTGTGCCACTTCGCCATGGGACGCTACGCAAGCTACACAGCTGCTTTTAAGCTAAAAGCTATTGAGTATGCGTTGGAACAAGGCAACCGCGCCGCCAGCAGACACTTCGGCGTCAACGAGTTTTGCGTCCGGTATTGGAGACGGCAGCACGACGAACTCAAGACGACTGGTGAGACGCCCAGGGCCTTCCGTGGACCGAAGACTGGGAAATTTCCTGCCGTCGAATCCTCTTTACTGGAATATATCAAGGCTCAACGAGCGGATAGGTGTGCTGTGTCGATTGATTTGATACGGAACCAGGCGCTCGTAATCGCAAGAATGGAGGGCAGCTTCAAGAAAACAGGAATTTCGAACGCCCTGGATGCGACCGAGGGCCACCTGGTGTGGGACGACGAAGAAGCATCGGAAGATGAAGAAACCATCGATTCCAATGTCGACACGGACTCTGATGAAGAGTACAATTGCCTGCTGGACGTACGCAACGCGAGTAGTGACGGGGAGGATGCGCGTGGCAAATAAAGTGCTTTAGCAGCTTGAGCTTACGTTCACCCTGTACTTTCATAACGGAGGTAAATTACGCTTGAAAGTAATGTTTTCGTTATATTTACAATTGCGGACCTGACAATCCTGATCTTGCACCCATTCATCTTTGCATTTAACACTCCGAAACATTTGCTTGAAAATTTTCCCCGCATAATTATCGCACCCCCAAAGTTCGCGTTGATTTTCAGGGAAAAAAAGTGCGAGGATTACGCGAGTAAATACGGTATTTACTTTTTATCCGAAAGAGCCAGACGATTGGTTATAACGCAAGATGTGAAGCCAGTCGTCAGAGAATGTTTATAAACGTTTGCTGATATCCAAAAATGTTGACGCTGCCTAATTTTTACGGCGTTCTGAAATTGCGGCCAACTTCACTCAGAAAACCGAAACTGCTGAAGAGCACGATATGTTGTGCGTTTAGCAGACGGCCATCAGTGACGTCACTGTCTGTGCCTCACCATCGGACGAGCATGAAGCCGGTATCCTTATCGAGCCGCCATCTCGCTCGCTTCATGCTTCAGACAGGGCTAAATGAAGATCGATGAGAGATGCCTTGGTCCTGCAGTTGACATTAGTAAGATGATGACGGTGATGACTGCAAAGTTTAGGTGAGGATAGCCAATGTTCAACTATAAGTCTCGATTTACTGCTAGTCAGCACTGTTCCATAAGCGGCTTTTACCTTGCCTGTAATTGAAAACACCTCCAGCGAATTTTTGACGTTCAGTAACTCGGAAAAGTATAGGCTACCGCGTGAACGCGCAAATATATATATATATATATATATATATATATATACATATATATGTATATATATTCATATATATGTATATATATTATCCAGACGTTCACAAAACGCGCTACACACACTCTCTCGTAGTGCACTCATGTATGATGTATGGTGTTCGCACAAGTGTTCACTTGTGTTTGCGTTGTGTTGTGCGAACCAAACGGCTAAATAATACGTGGAGTCGTGCTGCTAATGCATGGCCACGTGGAACCGCTGGCTCGATTTTGAGTCACAATTAACCCGTCATCCTTGACGACTCTTGAAAGGGAGAGCTGGCATCCATCTGAATGCAGCACGATGCTAGAAACTAAAAATAATAATAAAGAAATGAGCAACGCAGGTTCTTCGATCCTCATTACCAGTGGACGCCTAGTAATTTCTTTGCAGTTTTCGCTCCTGTGCACGAGATAGTAGAGTCGATTCTCGGCCGCGGGTGCAGCACATTGCAATGGCGAACGTTATAGAACCTCGAGCCTTCCAGGGCGGCGTCTCTCGCAGACCGTATATCCTCAATTCTTCCGATCAGTCCAATCAGTCAGTCACAAGTCTACGCGTTATACACTGCTAGTTTCAGCCGAACTCGTTCAGTTAACCGACAGCGTATCTCATTAGTCGAGCTGTAACTTAGTGACACAAAAATGCGATCGGTTATAAGGCGTTTTATTCTGCTGTTTAAAGCTTTACGGTGTGTGCAAACTAGATCGTTATGCGGCCCTTTTCCGCAAACATTTCTCTTAACCTACTTTCTCCCGCCTTTCTTTTTTCTTTTCTTTTTTTGTTCTAACCTTCTGATGTCTCTGTGTGCGCATGGATGGCGAAAGGAAGTGAATAAGTCTCGTCGGCAGCGCTAGTGGCCGAAAGGGCAATGCTAAGGCCACCACGGAGGAAGGTGGACGCTGCTTGTTCCCCGTCTCCCTCTGGATCCTTCGGCCACCACGGGCCCCGTCCCAGGAGAGCCATGGTCGACGGGGCCAGAAAACCAGGTCAGCGACGACAAAAGAGAAAAAAGCACAAGGGCAGCGTAAGTCGTCCGTTTGTGCATGTCATATCTCCCGTGACGTTTGACGTGAAGCTTTACTTGTGGCGTCCGAAGATTTTGCATGCTGTTCTCGGAAATGGTTGACCCGTCGTGACTGCAGAGTTGGTTGTAGCAGGGCCCTCCATTCCATTGCCGCTCCATTCTGTAGGGTGGAAACCTCCCTAATTTCACTCATTTTTTAACTGGTTGGAATGGTGAGAGTTGGGCAATTCACACTCAGTGGGATCGGTGAGCTGAGCCATTCCATTCCTCTAATTACAGCAAATGAAGCGGTTTCTCTATAATTGTTTTCTGATTGCGTTTGCGTGCCTCGTGACTAAAGGCGTATTTTTGAAGCCTTAACAACGTTTCAAATATGGTTAAGCACAATATTTCTTACTCTAAAAGCACGTTTTGTGGCCTGTTATTTTTGCAGCGGCTTGTTGCCTGCAATGTACCTAATTTAGTGTTTAAATAAAAAAGAATTTTCGCAATTATGGTGTCCACAGAAATCTCTCTACTTATCTGCTGCCAATACGATAATGAGCCCTTAAAGTAAGCATTGCGCGAACGTTCATGTGGTAGAGTGCATGTCAGGTCAATATAGCAATCACACTTAAGGGCACCTTATTTTCAACACATAAACACAATGTGAACTCAAGACAACTACACGTGTACTATGACTGGACAGACCAATACATAAATTATTATTAGATAGATTTCATCCTCTCGCTTGCAAAATAACGTCAACAAACACATCTTAGCTTCGCGGGATAGAAGTCACGAATGTTTGATGTGACTCAAAATATATTCAGTTCTTCCTATCAAAATAATCTCTAAAACATGCCAATTTGTAGCGACAGCCTAAATTGTGGTCCTCTCTTCCCAAGACCCTCCCTCCTTAAGTCGAAAAAAAGCGAAGAGACAGAGCAAATGCTCCCTCTATAGGCTACTTCAAAACCATAATTAAAAAAAGCAAACCGTCTATAATGATTGAGGCCTAGCTTTATAAGAGAAATTACGCGTCATCGTGTTTACGCGGCCTTATATTTTTTTTTAAATTTAAGATTACACCAAACATGTCGCTAACTTCTGGCATAGCGGGGTCACAAATTTCTGACACCAGAGACATCACGCTAACATTTGGTCGATAGCTACGCCCTAAGTGCGAGTCAGAAAGGCCTCCGATGGCAGAGGTGAGGTGTTTCACGCTTTCGCCACACTCGCCGGTTTCGATGTACTTTGACTGTTTCGGAAAGCACGCGCACGTGATTTGAACGAACGCGGAATACACGGTTCGGCCGGCTCGACTGTGCATGGGCTGCCTTTGAGCGGAGCTCCGCTGAGTTTTGCTTACGGTCCGCTGCGCGCTTACGTTTCACATGCTCAGGCCGGTGCTACACATAACTCCTTCGATTTCGCATTTTTCGACGAGCCCGTGCTCCAGAGACATTAGCGACGTGCAGTAAGCTTGGCTATGTGAAACGACAAATAATTGGACCCATAGGCGCCGACTACGGGAAAGGGGGGGGGGGGGGGGGCGCTCCGGCACCCGAGCCCCCTCTGGCGTTTTCCGGAGGGGGCAGAGCACCCCTCCTCTCCCCGGCGATACCGAAGAGCACCTAAAAAATGTCGTTACCAGAGTTAGGTAACCCACATCATTTGACGTTTCTTTTGACTTGACTCTAGCTTTTCACCTAAAATTTTGTTGTTGCTAATAGCTTACTACATTCATTGTTGGCGCGGATGTGCACGGCTTTTAATTCATACTTTCCCTTTCTTTCTCCAAATCCTGACATTAGGAGGACAAGCGCATTAGAAGCGCTAGTAGCGCCTACCTCATCCGTATTTTCTCACTTCAACATTTGTTTTAAATTTACACTGTAAACACCATGCACACATATACAATATTTTTAAATATACATACAGGACAAAGTTTATTATATTTTTGAAGGAGAGGGAGGCAGCCAATTAAAAATTATTTCTAAAGGTATATATAGCCATAGCCTTGAGTATAAATAAGTTGCTGTATCTTCATCCCGCTTCAAATTGCTTTGCGTGATTTTTTGACCCTGCAAAACACCTGCGAACTTCAGTGACCCCTTCGGCAGAGTCTTTTATCAATGGCGTGTGAATGGGCACCCGCATCATAAAGCAGTGCTCTTGAACAAGCTTACCCGCCGTGGTTGCTCAGTGGCTATGGTGTTGGGCGGCTGAGCACGAGGTCACAGGATCGAATCCCGGCCACGGCGGCGGGAGCGAAAACACCCGTGTATTTAGGTGCACGTTAAAGAACCCCAGGTGCTCAAAATTTCCGGAGTCCTCCCCTACGGCGTGCCTCATAACCAGAAAGTGGTTTTGCCACATAAAACCGCATAATTTAATTTTTTGAACAAGCTCCCTCTATGTTAGCCAGTACGAAATAAACGAAATAAAGAAAAACATCCTGATCGAGCTAGTGCCTTATCTGCCGCGCCCCGACCGAACATACACGTCGCGTTCGGTGTTAGTTGGAAATAAGCTGTGGTAGCTGTTGTCTTAGCGTAGATGTAGTGGACGGTTTTTTTTTTGTTTTTTTGCGATACAAGCTATCACCACAAGAGCGAATTGACAGCGTCAGTGCAAAGGTGTAAAGGTACGTTTTGTATCATCCCAGTCACCATGCCGTTCTCTAATGAGCAGAAAGAAAGCATGATCCCTGCGCTGCAAATGGCAACAAGAGGAAGACCGCAAGCAGGCACGTACCCAGAGGGGGGGGCACCCCCCCCCTGCAATTAAGCGGCATAACCCCCCTCCCCCCTCGCTGCACGCTGCCACTCCTCACACACATTCCCAAAGCGCTGCCAAAACAATCTGGAGACTTGACAGCCATTCGGTACTCAACATTTTGCTGCCTTTTTCACTCCTTTTGGATGGCGGTAGTTATCGGCATCTACTGGGGTGTCAAGGCCAGTTTTCTCATCGATTAGGTGCCCGCGCGATTAACTTGGGACGCGTTCCATTGTCAGCATCTATTTTAACGGTCACGCGCATCGCTGTTGCTTCATTAGTTCAACCTTCTTTGTTTTGACCGATCCAGGGACCAGGAAAGGGATTCGGTTCGTAGTCAGCTGGTCTACATGCTCGTGAAACGAGTTGCGGCCGGAGGCAACGCCACTTGCGTTTAACTTTTCCTTTTGCTTAATTTCATCGAGTGACGGCTCGCCGCGACGCTGGCAGATCCTCGGAACCATATACCCGTGATATGAGTTAGATAAGGTGGAAAAAAAAAAATCATGCGAAACAGCGTCCACCATCAGACCCTGAAATAACCGTTCAACCCATAAGCAATATGAATGTCACCCGTTACCTCTTCTGGTTTTCGCTAATTGCACGGCACTTTTCGTGCAAAATTGGCAACTGGAAACAAGAGTCGCAAGGAGTTGAGAAATTAAGCGGTTTACTAAGGGAGAGAGACGAGGCAAGAGCCCAACATGAAGGAAAAGCGAGGATTAACAAATTTAACCATTGTTTGTGCAAATATGTATGGGATCAACATCTTTTTATTTAAGAAGGAAGCAGAGAAAACACTGCCGGAAGTGGAGAATGAAGATTGTTTTGAATGGCGCTTCTACAGTTATCAGTCAGGCCACCCGATGTAGCCACTTCTCTGCTGTGCTAATGTGGGCGTTTTTTTTTTAACTTTCCGCGGTGGGCGCAGTACGTCTAGAACCGCAGCTTCTTGCGCTCTACGCGGTTGTACGGGACTGGCGGCCACGCACCGTCGGGCAACTTCCCAAATAACAATACCAGTCGGTTTTGGCACTGAACTTGGTAGAGCAGTAAACACAAGAACGAAAAGAACTGTGATTGTTCCGCTAATATATATTCCTCTATAATAATTCCAGAGCTAATTCAAAAAACGCTAGTAGAAATATTTATTTTACACTTTCGCTTGTTCACTTGCTCTTGGCCGTTATCTTCCTGCGCATCTTTCCTGCGCGAGTCGATTTGATGTGGTTCCTTGTTTGTCATGCATACAGGAGAGGTGTAGCTGACAGGCGTACCTGTGAGATTTACCTTATTTCATATCTCTTTTACTGGTTTACGCGTCTTTATGGCGAATGGTGGGCATTATTCACAATTTTACTAGTAAATGTACTCCCCTCTATTGCACAAAAAATTATCTTGGGTTGGGCCCCCCTACACTGAAAAAACAATTCCTGCATACGTGCCTGGCCGCAAATATATGTCAGTAATGGAAGTGTTGCGGTAGACCAAACGCATCAACTATCATAAGACATTCTGAAAACCTGAGACAAACCAGCAGCTTCCAGAAACAGCGTTGGGGGACTCCATCTTTGAGTCCTAGCCTACGCACAGATGTTGTAGTATTTATGGCCTCAAACTCTCATGCTAGCGTGCGGAACGTGGCCGTCCAGGTACAAATTCCCAAGTCATCAGTTTGGGGGATTCTAAATGACTCGGCCTTTCACCCGTACCACCTTAACCAGCATCAATGCTTGGAAGATAAGGGGCTGCAAAATCATCTAGATTTCTTGAACTGGGTCCTCACAAAAGCTGACGAGTCACCGGACTTTTTGAGCAACATCATGTGCACAAATGAAGGCAATTTTAACGCGATAGCGTTAAGGAGCTCGTGTCGCAGAAAAGCCGGTGTCGTCGGCGTCGGTGTCGGCGTCGGCGTTTGCGGCGTTGACCGTGAGCGATAAATCACGGCAGGCGCTTCATAAATAAAAAGCAACTTCCAAGATTGGCCCGGTGGGAATCGAACCAGGGTCTCCGGAGTGTGAGGCGGAGACGCTACCACTCAGCCACGAGTTCGATGCTTCCAAGCGGTGCAAACGCGCCTCTAGTGAATGCGGTGTTGCCTTCGAAACGAGCCGTGGAAAGTATACTGCGGTGTATATCGGTAATTATGAACATGTAACGTACAGAAGTCAAATTACACGAGTTGCGAAGTGCGTTTCCGCTGCATTTCTTCTGCGCTTTCCGCACACGCAGAGCCATCTTGCGGCAAACACAGAAGACCCCCTCCTCTCAATGTACGGCGCTGCCCCGACAGGAGGCGCGCCGCGCGCGCATTGGGACCGCTGCCAGGCGCGTCGCGGGACTCCCTCTCCCCTGACGACGCTTCGCCGTGCTCCCGGTTTAGATTACTATCTATCTCTCTGCCCGTGCCGATCACGACGTTTGGCTGGCGTAGATCGTTTCCCCTCCGAGACACGGAGTTCTTTGGTTCGTTTCGTTCGCTCAGGCGCACGTTTCGTTGCCGCGCCAAACGCTGCGTTGCTCGACGCTCACCGCGTGATAGGTGGGCGCTAAGTCCGATGCGGGGCGCATCGTAAGTGATTGCTGTGCCGTAGCGCATTGTCTTATACCCCTTGGCGGGTCGACGGGAACGCTGTCGCGTCCCACTCTTGAAGGCGAAGCTTAAGCGTCCTCCAATTTTTTTGCAGAATCGACCAGATAACTTTGCACAATGCACGCTATTGGAGTGACTTCAATCCACACTGGGTAAAGCAGACTCGGCACCAGTACTAGTGATTGTTCAATGTGTGGTGCGAAACGTTGCGCCGGTGCTGCAGTTGGTCCCATCTTCTTCGGTCACACACTGACTGGACAGCGTTATGTGGACGAAATCCTTGAAGGAGTGATGGATGAGTCTCTCAGCGATGTCTCGCTGTCACGTCTTCCACTTCTGTGGTATCAGCAAGATGGAGCACCAGCACACAGCTGCAGCCGAGCACTAAACTGACTAGATGCCGCTTTTCATGCAATAGACTGAAAGGCACGGGCTTGTAAATTGGCCGGCTAGATGACCTGACCTCTCTCCCCTCGATTTCTTTCTGTGGGGTTATGTGAAAAATTGAGACGGTTGTCAGGTGAGCTCAAGGCAAGGATAACGGATGTCTGCCTTAGAATGCTAGCGTCGGCCATCAAGAAAGCCACAGAAGATGTGATAAAGCTGACTCAGCACTGCGTACCTGCAAAAGGAGACCTATTCCAACACGTCCTCCAGGCAACAGCTGGTGTTCAATGGCGCTTACGAATTCATAGATATTAAGGGCACACTAAAATCTGATGGGTTTTAAATGCGTAAGCATTTCTACCCTTACTCAACGGAAAAACCGTCTCTCCGTCCCTCCCGTAAGACAATCGCTTTCAACATAGCGCCCGCAGCAGCGAGCGAATTGACCTGCATGCTGCCTCTCGCTTCAACGCCAACGAAGTGGCGAGAACGCAGCGCTCACGGAGGTCTCAGCACATGCCGCACTCTGCCGCTTTCGCACATCGCTTTCAAGGTACGGGCCGCGCCGCCGCGCCGGAAGTAGCCGCCGCTGGAAGCATGGTTGATCACAGTTCATAATGGTTCGGCGTGCCTAATAAATGTTGCATATATTTCCTTCATTTGCAACATCCCCCTGGTCATTTCATTCCACGTCTACAGCATCAGCGGGCTATCTATACCACGAGCGAACTTTAATTTTACTTGCCTCTTCTACGTCGTCTCGTGTAGGTCTCGCTTAACAGTTCGGTGTTGCAACCACGCTTCTCCGTTTCACAGTTCTTTCGCAGTCGTTTTCGCAATTATACGAACCACACCAGCACGACACCACGGAACACCACGTCAATACTACGAATATTACGCATCATTCAGATAAATCCTAGAAAAAATTCTGCGAGGATCTTTTTTCTTTCTTTTGCTTCTTTCTTTTTTCTGTAGACGCCCCGAGGCCAATTCGGCTCATTTAGAAGCGATATATTTACTTTCTTGAATGCATCGGTATTGCCTTATCTCTACACGTGAGTCGCTTCCCAGTCTGTTCATTTCGCTTTTATTATTGCCACGAACCTGTTTTTGCAGCACGTATACACTCTCATGAAAAATAAAATCGTCACATTAATTTGGGTTTAGCCTGAAGCAAGTTTAAAATTAAATTATGGGGTTTTACGTGCCAAAACCACTTTCTGATTGAGGTACGCCGTAGTGGAGGACTCCGCAAATTTCGACCACCTGGGGTTCTTTAACGTGCACCTAAATCTAAGGACCCATGGATGTTTTCGCATTTCACCCCCATCGAAATGCGGCCGCCGTGGCCGGGATTCGATGCCGCGACCTCCTACTCAGCAGTCCAACACCATAGCCACTGAGCAACCACGGCGGGTCGAAGCAAGTTTCTGACGCAAATTACAGCTGCGCGCGCCCTCTTTCGATGCAGTGCGAGCAGAACCGGGATTTCGAAACATTCTATGCCTATTGCGTTGCTCTTCGCTCTTGCTGCGTGGTCAGAGTGGCGCTTCGGCCGCGTTATCAAGGGGCTTTTGTTATCAATGTGATCAGTCGGCCTTGAGAGACGGATGATAAGTGTGACGTAGAAATGAGAGGAAGGAATAGCGAAGCCGGGAAACCTACTGTTGGTGCTCCTTCCGGACCGTCATCAAGGTCAATGCCTCCTCTATTTTTTCAATATCAGTGCACGCGCTCGCTCCCCAATGGGAGCCGTTGGCGCGCCCTATTGGCGGCGAGGATAAAGCCCCTCAATCTCCCAAAGTAGCGCCATTCGCTTCTCTCCTCCTCCGCTCGGCGCGGCCTCGACGGTGGCGCCGCCGGCAGTGGGCCTGCCGTAGCAGACGACGGCTAACACGCTACGGGAGGAAATCCGCGGAAAAGTTCGTTCGAGTCCTGCGGAGCAGTTTTTTCAATCTAGATCTTGCTTTGTCAGTCGGTAACTGGCCTTAAGAATGTCGTGTCAGATTTGCGGAAGAAATAGAGAAAAGCACCATTATTCAAGGCATATTTAAGGCGTAAAGCGCGCGCACGTTGAAAGTTCGTGTTGCTGAAACACGACACAAGCACGCGGTGTGCTCAGACACGCGAGTAATTACCAGAGTTTCAGGTTTTGACAGCGCGAAAGTATGTGCACGTGGTTTCGTAGGTTAATTTACGTACCTGCAGGATGCTTTTGTTCGGCCGGCGCGTGAGAGATTCCGACTGTCTGCGGTCAGCAATGCCTGGCAGCAGGGCCGTTTCTGTTCCGCGCCTTTTACAGATGTACGTAGCTCATGCACAGGTTGTGGTGGCCATGAGCAACGTTTTCACACATAGGCGGTATAGATAATTTTAACAACTTACCAGCATATGAAATCGTTATTTATTTATTACAGTGCAAATGGTTAGAATTTGATAGAAAATAAAGAAGGAACTTGATGGGACAACTGGAAAGAGGTTCAGAAAATAATTATCCCCCTCCATCATTGGCACCAGCAACACTTTTGTTGAAGTGCTAATTTTATCTCTGTATACTACGTGCGTCTGTATTCTTTTGCGTTGTAAGTTTTCACAAGGAAGCAGTGTTGCGTTAACTGGAACAGTCAAGGCAGACAAGACAGAAGAAAAGTTGATTCTTGGGTTTTACATCCCAACACCACGATCTCATAAGGCACGCCATAATGGGGGCTCTGGATTAATTTTTTTTTGCAGCTGGGGTTCTTTAACGCACCCCCAATGCACTGGACACGGGCCCGTTTTGACACGGGCGTCAAAAGAAGAGGTTGGAGGAGCCGTGTCACTTAACAAAGCCGCGCGTTCTTTGCCACTTGCTCGAAGTCAGCCCGCCCGATCTTGTGAATCCACACTTTTCTTCGTTTTGCGTTGCGCCCGGCGGATGGTAAAACAAAAAGCTTTTTGCCGTCACTGGGTCTGTTGTGGCAACCGTAGGCGCAGCAGCACGGCATCGCAATTAAGCACTCGGCCCTAACACATTGTATAAAACTACCGCGCTCCTTCAAACCGCCTGCCGTACTTCGTCGCGGAGGCCCAAAAATGGGGGTCGCAGGCCCAAGATTGGGGGTCGCAGCGCGCTGGAAAGAAAAGATATACAAAAGCGCGGCGCCTGCTCTTCGCCGGAAAGAAAAAAATATACAAAAGCGCGGGGCCCGCTTTCACGTGACACAGATTGGCCAATGGGGGAGCGGAGGAGGCTGGGGCGACAGGAGGAGTGGAGGAGGAAGCGCCTGGGTGAGCGGGGTGGCGGAAAGATCTAAGAATGGCGCTACTTTTGGAAAATTGAGGGGCTTTAGGCGAGGAGTTACGGAGTCGCCATCTATCGGAAAGGCCAAGATATAGTCCGGCGTTCTCGGCGCGCCAGGCCGCGGCAGGCGAAGTCGGATACGCTGCGCTAGCGACGCCAGGGGTGCAAGAAATTTGCTTCCTCTAGAGTTCGGCGTGCGCGCGCAGCTCGAGGCTGGCGCCATCTGTGCGTCCGGGAGCGCAACTTCGCCGCGGCGAACAGCTGTTTACATGGCGCATGCGCGTCGTTCGGGTAGCGCGCGCGCTTCTCGTTCCGCGCGCTGTTTGTGCGCTAAAATGAAAACTTTTGCGGGATGGCGTTAACTTGTCCTGACAGCCAGAAAAAAAAAACATAAGGTTTTACGTGCGAAAACCACTTTCTTTCTGACCTGGGCTTCTTTAACGTGTACCTAAATCTAAGCACACGGGTGTTTTTCGCATTTCGCACCCATCGAAATGCGGCCGCCGTGCCTGACAGCCAGAACATCGCACTCATATTGCTAGTACTTCGGCTACGTCAAAAACGGAAGCGGACCATGTATGTACATGCGAAAGCTATTCGACAAGCGCCCTCAACTCGGCGACTACCACCAGCTAGTACAGGAGCTGCGAAATGCAGCTTACCTGTGGCGAGACCACACTGCTTTCGTATAGCTTCCCACGCGTTGTTCTTGCGCTCTGTGTCGCGGTGGTCCATGCGTTTCACATCGTATACGCATGGAAGGTTGCAAATCGCTTCAAGCAGGCGTCCTCACTCGCGCTGTCATCCCACACGGATGTTCAAAAAACCACAGCCGCACTGTCAGTACGCGCACCGCAGGCCGCCATTCTGCCTTCTGCTCGCTCCGCTGCAGCGCGCAGTGCATTCTGGTCTAGCGGCAGCCGCGTGAAATAGAACACGCTCTATGTCCGCGCCGGCGGCGTTGTGCTCGCCAAGCGCGCCTAAGCACGCTGGCTACGCCGGGACGCCGGACTGTAGAGTGCGCGCTTTTCACCGACGTCGCTTAACCGCGCCGCGCGTGGCCGCGCGCGCGCGTTACGCCGGACTATATCTTGCCCTGAAGCGCCTCGCTGGCGTAGTATGAGGGATCATGTGGCGCGCTCCTCGTAGGTTTTGCTGTCAGCGCTCACTGAAAACACCACGCGCGAGATCTCCTGGACATTTCTGTAAGTACATTCGAAACGAGAGAAGTTTCTTACTGCCTAAATAATAATCTTGGGTAAACTGAAAGCACACAGTCGTTTACAGACGCTATCTCTTTACCGAATACGTACAGTGAACGCCACTGCGCGCGGTCGCCGCGATGGAGTCTCCCGAACCACCTTCTTGCGTGAAAGGTAGGCAAACGCCGAGACCAAACTATGTGAAATATCTTCTTATATATAGTGTTTGTATAACTAAATGGAGCGTAATAGAACGAAGCCTCAATGCAGCGATCGCGCAGCTTCGCAGCGACCGACTGCGCGTCTGCATGCTTGTCCGCGCACTGTGTCGCTTTCTCCGCGCGCGTGTTTTCGCACCGTGCCGTGAGCTTTAGGCAGCAGAATATGAGCATTGGCAGTACACAAGCAACCATTGTTGCGTGGGTGCTATCAGAGCTGTTCAAAAATAATTTCATTGTAGAGACTTCGACGCCTACGGCGACTGCGATGTGGCGTCGCGACGATTCAATCTTTTTTTTCTTCTAAATTCTTTGACCTTTCAATGCTATTTTTCGAGTTGCGTCGCACTGTATGTTTATCGGTGTTCTCAGCGTGCAATTTCCCGCTGCTCCTTTTTTTAATCCAGTGCATTAATTCATAACACAAACATGACCATATGCTATGCTTTTTTTTAATGTGCTTCTTACCGCAGCCTTTCCACTCCACTGAACTTGCCAGTATCTATAGCATCGACAAGTTCATAGACCAAACCGTCATGACATTAGTCGGGCAGCGGACTCGGGCGAGCGTCTCAGTGCGCGTTTTCAGAACATCGCAGACCGGGCGCCGTAGCAGAAATCTTCCTCGCGTCTGTGCTTGCTGCATACGCGAGTTGTAGCCGATGACTGTTTTCCGGTTTTATGTTTCGCGAGCCAAGCTTCACACAGCTTCTTGTCCTGCGGCTACGTGTGAATAAGGCTGACACCGGCCTCCGTTACGTGCGTCCGGCCCTGCGGCACCGAGCAGTAGCCTACAATGTTGCGCGCCTTCAAAGGCAGCCACTGCCTATTATTAGTCCTTTCAAGCGTTATAAAGGAGACACTCGAAGCGGGAAAATTTTGCCACTAAATGAGGACCGCAGCGTACGAGGGAATTTAAACTCGTTTTCAGCTCGCTTCGGCGCACCCGAAGCAGCCGACGCGGCCGCTATGTCCACGTGATCCCTCCTAGCACGTCACGCCGACGGTGGCGCCAGCTTTTCCAGTGGTGGAGCTCGAGGCCAATAGTTCAGCGAGTTGGCGTGATGCGAAGCTGTCCAGACAAAGAGAAAGAAAAAAAATTGGAGGACGCTTAAGCTTCGCCTTCAAGAGTAGAACGCGACAGCGTTCCCGTCGACCCGCCAAGGGGTATAAGACAATGCGCTACGGCACAGCGATCACTTACGAGGCGCCCCGCATCGGACTTAGCGCCCACCTGAGCGTCGAGCAACGCAGCGTTCGGCGCGGCAACGAAACGTGCGCCTGAGCAAACGGAACGAACCAAAGAACCCGGTGTCTCGGAGGGGAAACGATCTACGCCAGCCAAACGTCGTAATCGGCACGGGCGGAGAGATAGATAGATAGCAATCTAAAGAAAGGAACGGCGCTTGATTCTGCAACCGGGAGCACGGCGAAGCGTCGTCAGGGGAGAGGGAGTCGGGACCGCGACGCGCCTGGCACCGGTCCCAATGCGCGCGCGGCGCGCCTCCTTTCGGGGCAGCGCCGTACGTCGAGAGGAGGGGGCCTTCTGTGTTTGCCGCAAGATGGCTCTGCGTGTGCGGTAAGCGCAGAAGAAATGTAGCGGAAACGTACTTCGCTACTCGTGTAACTGTGACTTCTGTAAGTTACATGCTCATAATTACCGATATACATCGCAGTATAACTTTCTACGGCACGTTTCTGAGGGAACACCGCATTCACTAGAAACGCTTTTGTACCGCTTTTAAGCATGGAACTCGTGGCTGAGTGGCGAAACTAAAAGACAGGTTGGAAGCCATCATTCACTAATATTTTTAAAGGGAAACCCGAAGTTTCGCCACACATAATGTGCGAGGACTGGCTGCCAAGAAAAAGCAGTCAGGTCTATCGACTCTTGGTGGACCAGGACATTGAAGTGTTGGCAGTACAAGAAACAAAAGTTGAAGGGGAGGAGGAAACCGGAGGCATGGTGCTTCTTTTCACGTCGAAGTATTTTGTGTTTGTTAGCCATGCCGTGGGAACATCTGCTGGCTGCATCATTTTTGTTAAAAAATTGCAAAGCCTTGTGATACAAAATTATTTCTCATGTGTGTCGGGTAGGATTGTGTGGTGCGATTTTTCGTTGGGCGAGCGTGACTGGCGGGTCATTTGTATTTATGCACCAAACGCGGATAAAGACCGAACCATTTTCTTTTCGGAGATTAAGAAGCATCTCAATGTCACGAAACAACTGGTTTTGCTAGGGGATTTTAATTGCGTATTGAGTGGGAGGGATAGAGCGACAAAAAAGAAACCGAGCGACAAGAGCACCGTATTGTTAAAGGAACTGATAGACGAGCATGATATTGCCGACGTTGCCGAATGTCTAGAAGGGGAATGCGAGGTGCAGTACACGCATTTTCAGGGCTCTAGCCATGCTCGGCTAGACAGGATTTACGTGTCCCTTAAAATCATACCTGCATGTAACACTTACACTGTACTACCCATCTCTTTCTCGGACCATTGCTTAGTGAAATGCAATGTGGGTGAAAAAAAAAAGATGTAATAGTTTTAACTGGGATCTGTGAAAATTTAACGCAACGCTACTACGCGACGAGCACTTTATCCGTTTTGTGTCAGAGGAAATAAACGAGGTTAAACTGGACGGTAATAAGCAGATAGGTGTTGATTGGGAATTACTAAAACAAAGTTTTAAAATAAAGGCAATCGAAAGAAGCAGCGTCTTGAAAGACCGTGAAAAAAAGAGAGAACGGGCTGAAGGAAACATTGCGGAAGCTAACTGCGCTGGAAAGCAAAGCGCCAGGTCTTTTTAAAGAAGACCTACTTAGGATAAAACAACAGCTGGAACAATTCGAGGAGAACCGCTCTCGCGGGGCGCTCGTTCGAGCCAGAGCACAATCATGGGCCGTGGGTGAAACGCCCACGAAACGGGCGCTAGGTATCGAGAAGACGCATGCTCGGCGAAACGAAATAGAAGTGATTGAAGAGAGTGGCCAAGAACTGAATGACCGGGAGAGCATCGCAGGTGCTTTTCACCGGCATTACGAGCGGCTCTTTGCACACCAGCCAGTCGATATCGAGGCATACAGAGCAAACTATCGTTCCCGTGTGCCTCAACTATCAGCGGAAACGAAGTCACTTCTAGAAGCACCCATTACGCATGCTGAAGTAGAAAGTGCTATAGATAACCTGAGCCCTAATAAGTCGCCAGGCCCGGATGGTCTTGGCGCGGCCTTTTATAAAGCGTTCAAGAACGAGTTGGTGCCTTTGTTGAAAGCGTTGTTTGACGAAGTTTTTGCTACCAACAGATTTCCACCGTCTTTCTCTGAAGCCCATACCGTCCTTATTCCTAAGACGAACCAAAAAGCAATGCTGAGGCTAGTAACAGCATACAGACCCATTTCATTGACCAACACGGATTACAAAGTTTTAATGAAAGTTCTTGCAAGCCGATTACAGTCAATAATTAAGGATCTTGTAGGACCACACCAGACTTGTGGTATAAAAGGACGCACTATTGCGACAAATGTACACACGATGAGAGGCGTCTTGGAATGCTGTGACAATTTTCAATATGCCGTTGCCATCCTGCAGAGAGATTTAGAAAAAGCCTTTGATTTTGTCCCACATGAAATTTTGTTATTAGTTCTTGAGTACGTGAATGTAGGATCAATCATCGCTGATGGGGTAGCTCTGGCGCACCGGAACTGCTCAACAAGGCTGATTATTAACAAGACACTGGGGGCCCCCATTAATATAGAGCGTTCCGTGCGCCAGGGGTGTCCTCTCAGCCCGCTTTTGTTTGCCATCTATCTAGAAAGCTTTTGTTTGGCAATAATTCAAAACAGTAGCATAAAGGGCTTCAAACTCATGGAAGCCGAAGTTAAACTCCTGGCATATGCAGACGATGTAGCGGTGTGGTGTATAACTAAAGAAAGCATTGCAGAGGTAACAACCATTGTTAAACATTTCGGAAACACAACAGGGAGCTTTGCAAATTGGAATAAGTGTCTCGGTTTTTGGCATGGTGAATGGCAGTCAAAACCGGAAATGTTCGCCAACATTAGATGGATTAAAGCGCCAGCTAAATACTTGGGCGTTCCGCTCGAACATTACCGGCGGAATGAGGACTATTGGCTAGAAGAGGCCAAACGACTCAAGGAAAAACAACAAATTGGAAAGGGGCTCATGTCTCGATGTTTGCGAGAGCTACTGTATGTAACTTGTTTTTAATAAGCAAAATATGGTACGTTATGCAAGTTTTCTGTTGCTCTCGTTTAAATGTGCAAAGGTTCCATAGAGTTTTTGCTGTGTTCATTTGGGCATCAGAATGGGAGAGGTGCAGCCGCACGAGCTTGTTTAGGAGAGTCAAGGACGGGGGCTCAGGCCTGTCACATCTTTTTTTAAAGCAGCTAGTAAACCGGTTCTCTTTCTTTCGAGACGTGCATGACCCCTTTCTGCGCACAATGTGCCAGTTACAACTGAGCAAGCATCTGCCGATGTACGTGGTCTGCAATTTAAGTATGCCTGGTGCTCTTCGAGGGTACCTAAGTCGTTGACGCGTTGACAACGTTGAAGTCGTTGACAGTGTCCGTTTTCTGTCCGTACGTTTTTCCAATGATTATCTCTTTTCGGTGTCGCGGAAGAAATTGTACAGGGATGTAATTGACATGATTATGCCGGTTCCGATGTACAGAGCCATAAACAGTGGAGGACAGGGAAACGACGTGTTAAAGTGTGTTAAGAAAATGCAGGTGCAGCCAAGCACTAAATCCTTTTTCTTTAAGTTCCATACCGGAACTTTGCCGGTACGGGCCTTTTTACAAGAGAAGGGTTTTTATTTACCATGGGGAGCAAACTGCCTTATATGTAAACAATTAGAAACAATTGACCATGTTTTTTTGCATTGTTGGGCAGGGGTTTTCTTTTGGGACGTTCTTCAAAGAACACTACAGAAAGAATTGCCTTTAAGCCCATTAGGTATTAGATTTTTGATGGTAGAAAATGAGGACGGCATGCCATTGGACTTAATTATGCTAGTGGGCCTCCACTGTTTATGGAGGGCTCGAATGGCCGGTTTCTTTTGTGAGCCTGACAGCCGGCCTGCGCGGCTGCTCTTCCGGGAAGCTATTTCCAAGTTCATTGATGTAATTAAAGAACAAGAATGTCCTCCGGATTGGCTGGCGAGGATTGAGCCCCTCGCCACATTAAAGGAATTTTAAACTTGACATGGCCAGCCACAATGTGACTGACCGCACAATATGCATGCGCACAAAGTTGAATGTGTGTTAGTGTATATTTATGTATCGCTTACCTTATTTCAAGAAATGATGCCCTGTTGTTAGCTTGGTGAAACTTCTGGCAATAAAGAAAAAAAACACTCGTGGCTGAGTGGTAGCGTCTCCGTCTCACACTCCGGAGACCCTGGTTCGATTCCCACCGACCCAATCTTGGAAGTTGATTTTTATTTAAGAAGCGCCTGCCGTGATTTATCGCTCACGGTCAACGCCGCGGACGCGACACCCGACGCCGACGACACCGGCTTTTCTGCGACACGAGCTCCTTAACGCTATAGCGTTAAAAAGTGAAGAGTGGACACTTCATACACCCCAGCGGCCCAACCGACCCTAGCGTGCCTGGCGGTTGGTGAGAGCAATTGGCCTGCACTTCCTGTTTCGGTTTCGCTGGCGCGAAATTTGGATTACCCCGCGTAACCGACGTTGGGCTGTAGCGGAAGCTTGTTATTTCAGGCCCCTTTTCGTCACCCAAAAGGCAACGCTTTATTTGTCGTTTTGATTTAGCGTTTTACTATTTTGTCTAGTTCAATATTTTGGTGAATTACGGTCGTGACGCAATTTTTATTTCGATTAAGTTATAACAGATCGAGATAGAGGTAAACATAATTCACTACGGCTTTATCCATCGCGCTTGTCTTCTATGTTTTGGTACAAGCGCTAATATGTACCAAAGAGACAGAGTTCCCGCAATGTTTTATTCCAAGGCAAGATATGCTTCTTCTGGGTTCTGCCGTTGTCAAAGCACCACGACACACAGCAGTAGCTGCCATAGCTTGGACCACCGGACGGCATGGCATCAGCACGGTCTGAAAATGTGAATAAGTGCACGCTTCGCTAATTACCAAAAACATATGTACACGTCATAACTGTACCAGGAAACCGCTTTGAACGAATAGCGAACCGATGCACAATATAAAACCACCGACACATCCTGACCTCTGACCCATAAAACTCGGACCTACAAGCATAAATGTTAAGACCCCTACAGGGGTGTTCAAAAGTTCCCAGGCCGCCATCCTATGTAATCCCATGGCATCGCGGCCTGTGAACTTTTGGACACCCCTGTACGTACTCAGTATAAGGAGTACATTGGTAGGCAAAATAGCGGTTCACATAAGCGTGGTATAGATGCATTCGAAACGTCCAAATACGAGGCCTTTGTTCAAATGCGCGCCACGCCACGCCTACGCGACAATACGTTGTGCAATGTGGTGCAATGCAAAAAATGATAAGGAAACGAAAGTTACTAGAAGGCGCAGTACTTCCCAACACGGACGCCGCAATAAGTACACGCAGTAGTCATTGGTGACTTTTCCCCACCGTTAGTTTTCTGTATAAACAATCCGCACGGACGTATACACCAGCGTCCGCCCGTGCGCCGTAGATAACACCTCGCTGCAGTACAAAACGCAATAAGCTATGCTCGCTGTTTCTATCATATGCCATTGTTTGCAAGCAATATCATTAAAATATTCAGGAGCCCTTACTCTATAGTGGAAACGAGTAAGCAATGCTTCGCTACACCGTGCCTAACGTCCTGCTTTTCTTTATTTAGGTAGCGCCCATCCACGGAACGCCGTTTTCGGTCTGAATCGGCGTGGCGTCTTTTATGTTTTTTCCGTCGTTCTTCAGCCTCTAGAACGGGCCAATGAAATGACCGTCAACCGTCACGCGATCACTTAAACGCGGGTTTGGAATTTAATTTTCTCGAAACCGGAATTTTTCTGAAATGTGCAATTCATGATATTGACCTTAAGCGTTGTCCAGCAGATCGTTTTTAGTCCGCCAACACGAACTATTTCAATGGAATGCCGATACCGTGGTTATCGCAAACAGCGCTGGGCAAGAACGGTTTACCATAGAGAAAGAAATTCAACAAGAGGGGACAATCTTCAAAAACTGGCAACAGGAAACACGTCACGCCTAGTTTCAACAACATCCGTTAGTTGAGGCGAGCATCAGAAAAAAAGAATGGGAAATAAACTTCCAGACAACGTTTTATTTTTTTTTTATTCCTTCCCTCTAAAAGTGAAAAAGTTTTGCGTGTAAATGAACTTATACTTTGCAACTTTTTGTTGCGTTGCCTAGCAACAAGCTAGCGGAACGCCAGACGCGCGTGCATACGTCATGCGCCAGACAAGCCGCAGGAGTGAGCGAGGATGGTCGTACGTGCGAAGCTAGCGTGCTCGGCGACCCGTCTGTTTTAGATACAGCCCATTTTATTGGGCTCCCGGCCTTCTCTATGCTTCTCTTGCGTGTCGTCTGCATTTCGACACGGCACTACTGCACTACCGGACTAGGGCAAGGTGAGAAATTGTGTTTGACAGTGTGCGGCTCATTTTAATCACATTTAGGCTTAGTTCGAGTGGCGCAGTTAGCGAAAAACAGCACCGCCGTCCTGGCGCAGTTAATTTGAGTTAATACTTCGTCCTGGGAGATGTTTGCGACGCTTTATATGAGCCCCAACATTACTGTAACTTATTTCGGTAGTTTTTAGGCACGCTTGCCGCGCCCGGCTTATTGACGCAGTAAGCAAAAACCGGCTCGGCCGTGTGACGCATTTGCGCGTGTACAGGGTCGTCCTTTTTGAAAGGGAACACGCGAGCGCGTGGCCTGTGCTCTGCGGCGGCTGCGTAGAGCGCCGGTCAGTGGCAGCAAGAGGAAGCACGTCCGCTTTTGGCGTCATCTATTGACGGTCAGAATGACTAGGCATGGCCGATTGGAAGCGCCTACTGGACTCCCTTCCCCGTATTACTGATGCGCAAGGAGCGGGGCCTGCAGCTAGCAAATCGCGCTCGCGCTGCAGGCCCCACTCCTTGCGTATCATTAATACGGGGAAGGGAGTCCAGTAGGCGCTTCCAATCGGCCATGCCTAGTCATTCTGACCGTCAATAGATGACGCCAAAAGCGGACGTGCTTCCTCTCGCTGCCACTGACCGGCGCTCTAGGCAGCCGCCGCAGAGCACAGGCCACGCGCTCGCGTGTTCCCTTTCAAAAAGGACGACCCTGTACATGCATGTACTACGTCGTAGCGCCTAAGACAGACAAGTTTTCGCACATTCTGTGGCCCCCAACATTATTGTAACTAACGTCGTTATATTTGGGGTAGTTAAGAAGCACGGTTGCCGCGCCCGGCTTATTGACGCAGTTAGCGAAAAGCAGCTCGGCGAGCTGTGTGCCGCAGTTAGTTTCGCGTGTACTGAATCTTACTGGTAGAAGTTCGTGACGCATTCTCTGACCCGAAAAAGTATTGTAATTTATTTGGGAACTTTTTGGGATATCTTGAGGCTTGCTCGCCGCGTCTGGGGTTGTGAAGCTGTTAGCAAAAAAGCAAGCCGGCCATAGTGAGTTACTTTTGCGTGTACTGAATTTTAGTGGGACAAGTTTGTGACGCATTTTATAGCCCTGCAACAACATATACCTTATTTCGGTACTCACGCTTCTCGAAAACGCGACGAGCGATTGCCGAGAGTGATAACACGGGAGTGTTGCATGCGCCGGCAGGACGCGTAAAAGATAACACGGAGGAGCTCAAGAACATGACATTTATGTATTCTGAGCGACTGAAAACAGGCTTTGCACCCACGAGTCTCACTTGAGTGCGATTAGAAGGCATTCTGCGAGCGTGTAACATGGTCTGGCTGAGCCTTTGTTGTAGCCACCTTAGTGCACTTGGCGTACCATCGTGTCGACTGAGACCAAGTTGTTTTGGAAATGCGCAGTCACCCGTGTATTTGCGCACTTAAAGTGCGGGAAATAAGGCCCGGAAAAGGAGGGGTGCTTGAAAGTCGGATGTTCAGATTTTACGGCATTGTTTGGGATGAGTCTTTGCTGCGAAATGTATCTAAAAGTGAATTTATCTGTAATGCCCCTCATTCACCACTTACGCACGTTTCGCCTCTACACGCAATACTCCTGTTAGGTCAATATACCGAAATGATACATGCTTGTAGTTTACTTTCTTTCAGCTGATGGAATCCGGTGGAGCATCGTAAGGCAACGACTGCTGCTTACCTGGTGCCACAACTTTGGATGAATGCAGAAGCCCGGAACGAGCATTTATATAGAGCAAAATAAACATTGCATCATTTCAGAAGACGTCTTTCGTTTTCTTTATGAAATTGCAGCCGACAGATTCGGCGCAGTCTTGTAAAGGTCAATCGCAATAATTTCTACTTAATAATGAAACGATTCCACGCTAAGGCCACGCGAGGCTCAGCAGAAGCAAAAAAACAAAAAACAAATTAATGCCGCGCCGAGCAGCGGAGCCAGCGCGGCGTGTACCAACTGGTGTTCAAAACGCGCGCGCCCGAAACCGAAACCGGAAGAAATCAATAACATCCGCTTGGTGCGCTACAGTCAATTCGGCCGCTAGGCTCTATGGGAGTGTCCGCTCTTGTTGAAATTTCTTTCTCTATGGGTTTACCCTCGCAAACCAAGACGCCGCGTCTCGATGGCGTCTGACAAGCTGAGTCGCAATGCAGTGCACAGCCGTGAACCGGTGCAAGGTAATGGCAGCTTCGCGTTATGATTTTTATGGAACGCAACCAACAAAGATTATTCTGTTCTCGGTGGGGGTAGCAAGAAAGCACATGGTACAGCCCTCTGGCTACGCGTTTCTTGAGGGGGCATGCTTTTCGCATTGTTCGCGTCTAGCCGCCTCATATAGAGCCGCAAACTGTCTTTTAGAGCGCAGCTCTTTGGCGTCCGTTCCTGGGTTTCGCGTCGTCGTCGTCGTCGTCGTCGGCGTTGTCGGCGTTGTCGTCGGCCTCGTAACCAGCTCGCCGACGAATCTGCTGCTCCGCCGCCGCGCATGCGCGCTGTCGGCTCTCCGGGCGAGGGAGGATGATGGAAGGGAGGAGGAGAGACTGTGGAGGAGGGCTGGCTACACAAATGGCTCTTTGGCGTCCGTTCCTGGGTTTCGCGTCGTAGCTCGCCGACGAATCTGCTCCGCCGCCGCGCATGCGCGCTGTCGGCTCTCCGGGCGAGGGAGGATGATGGAAGGGAGGAGGAGAGATTGTGGAGGAGGGCTGGCTACACAAATAGCTCTTTGGCGTCCGTTCCTGGGTTTCGCGTCGTCGTCGGCGTTATCGTCGGCCTCGTAACCAGCTCCGCCCCCCTTTCATCCCCCCAGCGCTAGCAGCGACCGACTGATACCGCTTTCGTGAGTCGGCTACCACACTCACGAAAGACGTCGTGCACTTCCTGCAACTCGCATTAACCGTCCATCGATCCACACCGATGTTAGTAGTGGGGGACTTTAATGTTGACATAAAGACAAACAGCAATTTCCTAACACTTATGCGGGAGAACATCCCGTTCCTCTCGCTCGTAACGCGTCCCATGGCTGTGACAACCTCGCGAGGCACTTGTATAGATCTCGTCTTTGAGAATCAAGCATTGGTGTACCAAGTCAAACATATATCAGTCTATTTCTCCGACCACAAAGCTTCCTTCATGACTGTCAAGAACTGTTAGTGGAGTCTTTGTTAAAGGAATACGTGTGAAAAAAAAAATTCTGTGATAGCGCATACATGTGTTGCTCGATTTCTTTGCCTCAATCTATCGAAAAGGTGAAACAGCTTATTTGCTGCGCTCAAATTTCGCATTAGGAAGTAACGTAATCGTCGGTAATTTTTTTTTTAGCGAACCTCATCGCCCTCACAATTCAGTTACTCCAGGCTTCGCTTGAAAACGTGACTCACCTGTCTCACACACGAAAGCACCGCCGCAGCCGACGTTCACGGCTGGTACACGAATCGTTGATTTTTTCTTGATGGACCAATGGTGATTGGTGTTGATGGCAGTACGGATGAAGAACAAAAAGCACGGTAGTTGTCTTGGATAAATTCTGTTTTTCTGCTTAAGAAACACGCCAAATTTGGGCGTATACTTGTTATTTTGTAAAACGATTGAGCAGAATTCATTACATTTTCTTTTTTTGCGCCTGCGTCCTCTGGCGTTTGGTGAGAACACTAGTTCGTTACGTAGTCGTGACGTAGTTCCTGAGGCCAGATTTCTTGGATTGTCCGCTCTTAGTCTTTCTCTATGGTCCAGATGGTACGACTAATTTAGCTACGCCTGCTTGCGTCTCACGGGCGTCTGAGCGCGCGCCGCTGCCGTTCCCGATGAGATGTGGTAGACGCTCCATGTTACTTCCGACTGCCGCTGTGAGGCGCCTCCCAGATGGTATACTAGGTATGCTCTGCCCCACGACCGTAAAGCAGGCGCGTATTCTAGCAGACGGGGGAGAGTAGGAAAGGGCGATAAAAGAGGGTGGTGAACGGTTGGATCGGCCGCATCTGGCTGGCATTAAAGAAATAGAGGAGGGGCTGACAAGGTGATGTGATGAGCTGTCTCTTCGGGTTTGCCGCCAGGCAAAGCAGTTGCTCTCCATCAGCTCATTCGAGGGCGCTGCTTTGTGATGCGGGTAGGAACGCAGTCACGGGGTAGTTTTCATTTTTGGTGTGGTTTAGCAGTCGGAAAAAAATTGTACACAATTAGTACGTCGCTGAAAACGCCGCATTTGGGGGTGCCTACAAATGCCTCACCAGAGCAGGATTGGCCACCCTGGTGCAGTACTTGGCCACAACCTCCTATATGAATACAACATTCAAACCCCGGCCCTCAGTCCCCAGCAGCCGCGAAGCAACTGACCACGGCGGCGGTCAGATCTGTGACGCTGCAGAGGGTGCTAAGAATACCTGGCTCCGGATAGGCCGCCATGGGAATCTGAACCTGGCAACGTTTAACGTTAGAACGTTATCTAGTGAGGCGAGTCTAGCAGTGTTATTGGAGGAATTAGAGGGTAGTAAATGGGATATAATAGGGCTCAGTGAGGTTAGGAGGACAAAAGAAGCATATACAGTGTTAAAAAGCGGGCACGTACTGTGCTACCGGGGCTTAGCTGAGAGACGTGAACTAGGAGTCGGATTCCTGATTAATAAGGAAATAGCTGGTAACATACAGGAATTCTATAGCATTAACGAGAGGGTGGCAGGTCTTGTTGTGAAACTTAATAAGAGGTACAAATTGAAGGTGGTACAAGTCTATGCCCCTACATGCAGTCATGATGACCAGGAAGTCTAAAGCTTTTATGAAGACGTGGAATTGGCGATGGGTAAAGTCAAAACAAAATACACTATACTGATGGGCGACTTCAATGCCAGGGTAGGCAAGAAGCAGGCTGGAGACAAGTCAGTGGGGGAATATGGCATAGGCTCTAGGAATAGCAGAGGAGAGTTATTTGTAGAGTTTGCAGAACAGAATAATATGCGGATAATGAATACCTTTTTCCGCAAGCGGGTTAGTCGAAAGTGGACGTGGAGGAGCCCGAATGGTGAGACTAGAAATGAAATCGACTTCATACTCTGCGCGAACCCTGGCGTCATACAAGATGTAGACGTGCTCGGCAAGGTACGCTGCAGTGACCATAGGATGGTAAGAACTCGAATTAGCCTAGACTTGAGGAGGCAACGGAAGAAACTGGTACACAAGAAGCCAATCAATGAGTTAGCGGTAAGAGGGCAACTAGAGGAATTCCGAATCAAGCTACAGAACAGGTATTCGGCTTTAACTCAGGAAGAGGACCTTAGTGTTGAAGCAATGAACGACAATCTCATGGGCATCATTAACGAGTGCGCAATAGAAGTCGGTGGTAACGCCGTTAGACAGGAAACCAGTAAGCTATCGCAGGAGACGAAAGATCTGATCAAGAAACGGCAATGTATGAAAGCCTCTAACCCTACAGCTAGAATAGAACTGGCAGAACTTTCTAAGTTAATCAACAAGCGTAAGACAGCGGACATCAGGAACTATAATATGGATAGAATTGAACAGGCTCTCAGGAACGGAGGAAGCCTAAAAACAGTGAAGAAGAAACTAGGAATAGGCAAGAATCAGATGTGTGCGTTGAGAGACAAAGCCGGCAATATCGTTACTAATATGGATGAGATAGTTCAAGTGGCTGAGGAGTTCTACAGAGATTTATATAGTACCAGTGGCACCCACGACGATCGTGGAAGAGAAAATAGCCTAGAGGAATTCGAAATCCCGCAGGTAATGCCAGAAGAAGTAAAGAAAGCCTTAGGAGCTATGCATAGGGGGAAGGCAGCTGGGGAGGATCAGGTAACAGCAGATTTGTTGAAGGATGGTGGTCAGATTGTTCTAGAGAAACTGGCCACCCTGTATACGCAATGCCTCATAACCTCGAGCGTACCGGAATCTTCGAAGAACGCTAAGATAATCCTAATCCATAAGAAAGGGGACGCCAAAGACTTGAAAAATTATAGACCGATCAGCTTACTGTCCGTCGCCTACAAAGTATTTACTAAGGTAATCGCAAATAGAATCAGGAACACCTTAGACTTCTGTCAACCAAAGGACCAGGCAGGATTCCGTAAAGGCTACTCAACAATAGACCATATTCACACTATCAATTAGGTGATAGAAAAATGTGCAGAATATAACCAACCTTTATATATAGCTTTCATTGATTACGAGAAAGCGTTTGATTCAGTCGAAACCTCAGCAGTCATGGAGGCATTACGGAATCAGGGTGTAGATGAGCCATATGTAAAAATACTGGAAGATATCTATAGCGGCTCGACAGCCACCGTAGTCCTCCACAAAGAAAGCAACAAAATCCCAATAAAGAAAGGCGTCAGACAGGGAGATACGATCTCTCCAATGCTATTCACCGCATGTTTACAGGACGTATTCAGAGACCTGGAGTGGGAAGAATGGGGGATAAAAGTTGATGGAGAATACCTTAGCAACTTGCGATTCGCTGATGATATTGCCTTGCTTAGTAACTCAGGAGACCAATTGCAATGCATGCTCACTGACCTGGAGAGGCAAAGCAGAAGAGTGGGTCTGAAAATTAATCTGCAGAAAACTAAAGTAATGTTTAACAGTCTCGGAAGAGAACAACAGTTTACGATAGGTAGCGAGGCACTAGAAGTGGTAAGGGAATACATCTACTTAGGGCAGGTAGTGACGACGGATCCGGATCATGAGACTGAAATAACCAGAAGAATAAGAATGGGCTGGGGTGCGTTTGGCAGGCATTCTCAAATCATGAACAGCAGGTTGCCACTATCCTCAAAAGGAAAGTGTATAACAGCTGTGTGTTACCAGTACTCACATATGGGGCAGAAACCTGGAGGCTTACGAAAAGGGTTCTGCTGAAATTGAGGACGACGCAACGAGCTATGGAAAGCAGAATGATCGGTGTAACGTTAAGGGATAAGAAAAGAGCAGATTGGGTGAGGCAACAAACGCGGGTAAATGACATCTTAGTTGAAATAAAGAAAAAGAAATGGACATGGGCCGGACCTGTAATGAGGAGGGGAGATAACCGATGGTCATTAAGGGTTACGGACTGGATTCCAAGGGAAGGGAAGCGTAGCAGGGGGCGGCAGAAAGTTAGGTGGGCGGATGACATTAAGACGTTTGCAGGGACAACATGGCCACAATTAGTACATGACCGGGGTAGTTGGAGAAGTATGGGAGAGGCCTTTGCCCCGCAGTGGGCGTAACTAGGCTGATGATGATGATGATGACAAATACCTCATTGACACTTTCATAATTACGACACTAACTTCTCGAGCGAGATAATTCGTTATAATTACCTCATTAACTCTCAGTAAAGAAAAATTCAATGGTGGTTACTCCACAGCACAGGAAACAATATGCACTAGGTTTTCTTCAAGTAACGCAATTGGCTCTTGTTTCAAGACTTTGTGCGTGATAGTTGGGCCACCCTGTATAATTCTCTCAGTAACCGAAATGAGACCAAGCCGGATTCACTCGAAATCAGAATCAAAACCACTCATGCGAAGCAGAAGAAAATCAAACGGAGAGGTGCCGCTGTTTTTCCGGAAAGGCGAAGTTGCATTAGTGATGGCGAAGTATACAACAATTACACGAATGCAGATTACACCATAGAGAAAGAAATTTCAACAAGAGCGGACACTCCCATAGCGCCCAGCGGCCGAATTGACTGTAGCACACCAAGCGGATGGTATTAACTCCTTCCGGTTGCGGTTCTGGCGCGCGCGTTTTGAACACCAGTTGGTACACGCCGCGCCGGCTCCGCTGCTCGGCGCGGCATTCATTTTAACGCGATAGCGTTAAGGAGCTGGTGTCGCAGAAAAGCCGGTGTCGTCGGCGTCGGCGTCCGCGGCGTTGGCCGTGAGCGATAAATCACTGCAGGGACTTCATAAATAAAAAGCAACTTCGAAGATGGGCTGCGTGGGAATCGAACCAGGGTCTCCGGAGTGTGAGACGGAGACGCTACCACTCAGCCACGAGTTCGATGCTCGAAAGAAGTACAAAAGCGCTTCTAGTGAATGCGGTGTTGCCTTAGAAACGTGCCGTAGAAAGTTATACTGCGGTTTATATCGGTAATTACGAGCACGTAACTTACAGAAGTCGCATTTACATGAGTAGCGCAGTACGTTTCCGCAACATTTCTTCTGTGCTTACCGCACACGCAGAGCCATCTTGCGGCAAACACAGAAGACCCCCTCCTCTCAATGTACGGCGCTGCCCCGACAGGTGGCGCGCCACGGCTGTGCGCGGACCGGTGCCAGGCGCGTCGCATGCCCCGACTCTCTCTCCCCTGACGACTCTTCGCCGTTCTCCCACACGGGTTGCAGACTCAAGCGCCGTTCCTTTCTTTAGATTACTATCTATCTCTCTGCCCGTGCCGATCACGACGTTCGGCTGGCGTAGATCGTTTCCTCCTCCGAGACACCCGAGTTCTTTGGTTCGTTCCGTTTGCTCAGGCGCAGATTTCGTTGCCGCGCCGAACACTGCGTTGCTCGACGCTCACCGTGTCCGATGCGGGGCGCCTCGTAAGTGATCGCTGCGCCGTAGCGCATTGTCTTACACCCCTTGGCGGGTCGACGGGAACGCTGTCGCGTTCCACTCTTGAAGGCGAAGCTTAAGCGTCCTCCAATTTTTTTTTCGCTTCTGCTGAACCCCGCGTGGCCTTGGTGTGGAATCGTTTTATTATTTGGTAGAAATGATTGCGATTGACCTTACAAGACTGCGCCGGATGTGTCACGTGCAATTTCATAAAGAAAACGAAAGACGTCTTCTGAAATGATGAAACATTTATTTTGCTGTATATAAATGCTCGTTCCGGGCTTCTTCTGCATTCATCCAAAGTTGTGGCACCAGGTAAGCAGCAGTCGTTGCCGTACGATGCTCCACCGCATGCCATCAGCTGAAAGAAAGTAAATTACAAGCATGTATCATTTTGGTATATTTACCGAACAGGAGTATTGCGTGTAGAGGCGAAACGTGCGTAAGTGGTAAATGACGGCATTACAGATAAATTCACTTTTGCGTACATTTCGCAGCAAAGACTTTTCCCAAACAATACCATAAAATCTGAAGAAAACATCTGATCTTCAAACACCCCTCCGTTCCTTGGCATTATTTCCTGCACTTTAAGTGCACAAATACACGGGTGACAGCGCGTTTCTAAAAGAACTTGGCCTCAGTCGATGCCATGGTACGCCAAGTGCACAGAGGTGGTTACAACACAGGCTCAGCCATGCAGGCCATGTTACACGCTCGCAGAATGCCTTCTAGTCGCACCCAAGACAGATTCGTGGGTGCAAAGCCTGTTTTCAGTCGCTCAGAATACATAACTGTTAAGTTCTTGATCTCCACCGTGTTATCTTTTACGCGTCCTGCCGGCGCAACACTCCCGTGTTATCACTCTCGGCAATCGCTCGTCGCGTTTTCGAGAAGCGTGAGTACCGAAATAAGGTATATTGTGTTGCAGGGCTATAAAATGCGTCACAAACATGTTCCACTAAAATTCAGTGCACGCAAAACTAACTCACTGTGGCCGGCATGCTTTTTTGCTAACAGCTTCACAACCCCAGGAGCGGCGAGCATGCCTCAAAATATCCCAAAAAGTTACCAAATGGATTACAATACTTTTTCGGGTCAGAGAATGCGTCACGAACGTCTACCAGTAAGATTCAGTACACGCGGAACTAACTGCGGCACACAGCCGAGCTGCTTTTCGCTAACTGCGCCACTACGCCGAGCGCGGCCACTGTGCTTGAAAAGTGCCCCAAAAAGTAGCGAAATTAGTTACAATACTGTCTGGGGTCAGAGAAAGCGCCAAATCTTGTCCCGGTAAGATTTAGTACACGCGAAACTACGTCACACGGCCAAGGTGCTTTTCGTCACAGACAGGTGCGGTGAGCGTGCCCAAAAACTACCCAAAATAAGTTTTAATTATGCTTGGGCTCATAGAAAGCGTTGCAAACATGTCCCAGTACAAACAATTACCTCAAATTAACTAGGCTTGGACTGCGGAGCTGTTTTTCGATAACTGCGTCACTGTCTAGGTTCAGTTTTGTGCAGTAAGCCGAAATGTGCTTGACGCGCGTCGCAGACTGTCAAACGAAATTCCTCACCTTGTTGTAGTCCAGTAGTGCAGCTGTGCC
The DNA here is from genome assembly GCF_038994185.2 of Dermacentor albipictus. Taxonomy (NCBI): domain Eukaryota; kingdom Metazoa; phylum Arthropoda; class Arachnida; order Ixodida; family Ixodidae; genus Dermacentor; species Dermacentor albipictus. Next base: position 3,029,740 of record NW_027225567.1, on the reverse strand, counting down.
GTGCCGAAATGCAGACGGAACACAAAAGAACGCCAGGAGCCCCAAAAACGGGCTACATCCAAAAAAGATGGGTCGCCGAGCACGCGAGCTTCGCATGCGCAGCCGGCCTCGCTCACTCCTGCGGCTTGTCTGGCGCATGACGTATGCACGCGCGTCTGGCGTGCCGCTAGCTTGTTGCTAGGCAACGCAACATAAATAAGTCGCAAAGTAGAAGTTCACTTACACGCAAAACTTTTTTCACTTTTAGTGGGAAAGAATAAAAAAATAAAACGTTGTCTGCAAGTTTATTTCACGTTCTTTTTTTCTGATGCTCGCGTCAACTAACGGAAGGAGTTGAAACTAGGCGTAACGTGTTTCCTGTTGCCAGTTTTTGAAGAGTGTCCGCGCTTGTTGAATTTCTTTCTCTAAGATTACACTACCGAGAGACGCCAGATTCTTAGCGGTGTGAGAGGACTCAGACTGTGAAGTTGAACTGTTTCCTACTATGAGGTCTTGTATATTATATGCTCATGTAACGGCGTGACTTGAGTGAACAATTCTTCGAGCTCACACGAAGTTTCTTCAAGCGCAACTGTTTTTAAAGGTATATATATATACAGGGTGTTTCAGCGAACACTTTCAAAAATCTGTAAATGTTGCCTGTGGCTGATATCACAATTCTAGTTCGTGAGCTGGTCTACTCGAAGCGGCAGACAATACTTGCATTAATAAAATGAGAAGCAAAACTGACTAATTAAGAACGTTCCCTAATTAAGTTTTGAACTAATTACATGATGGCCCATATTACAATTTACAAATTCTAGCCGTGGAGTTCGCAAGGAGGATCCACCTTTAACGAGTTTTCAAGATGACATCAGTTTCGAGTTATAAATTCCCGAACTTTGCGGAGAAATGCTTTGGCGTTCCAGTTAATTTGTTAACAAAACGACGTTTCATGCACTGGAGCACACAAGTAACTGGAGCGCCAATGTATTTCTCCGCAACGTTCGGGAATTTATATCTCGAAACTGGTGTCGTCCTGAGAATTCGTTCCAAGTGGATCCGCCTTGCGAAGTCCATTGCTAGAATTCGAAAATTGCAATATGGGTCATAAGATAATTTCCTAAAATGTTAATTAGTGAATTCTTGTTACTTAGTCGATTTTGCATTTCAATTTTGTGTACAAGTAGTGTGCGCCGATTCGAGTAGACTGGCTCATAAACTAGAATTGAGCTATCTGTCACACGCCACCTTTAAAAAATTTGTGGACCCATCGTACCCTCCCGCTCAATCAGTTTGGCAGTGGAGCGAGGACATGCAGTGTGTGAGAGGAGCAGACGTTAAACGCTCTGTCCAATTTTGTAATGGGAGTAGTCTTTCGAGCCTTAACTATTTCAACTGCTCAGCGGGAATGCAACTGCTTCCACCACTTAAGCGTTTGCGCAGCTGTGAGCACAGTCGGGACAGACACTTGTCAGCATCACTAGAATGTTCTTTGGGTAGCAATGCTAGTAAAAAAAATTGGAGGACGCTTAAGCTTCGCCTTCAAGAGTGGGACGCGACAGCGTTCCCGTCGACCCGCCAAGGGGTATAAGACAATGCGCTACGGCACAGCAATCACTTACGATGCGCCCCGCATCGGACTTAGCGCCCACCTATCACGCGGTGAGCGTCGAGCAACGCAGCGTTCGGCGCGGCAACGAAACGTGCGCCTGAGCGAACGAAACGAACCAAAGAACTCGGTGTCTCGGAGGGGAAACGATCTACGCCAGCCAAACGTCGTGATCGGCACGGGCAGAGAGATAGATAGTAATCTAAACCGGGAGCACGGCGAAGCGTCGTCAGGGGAGAGGGAGTCCCGCGACGCGCCTGGCAGCGGTCCCAATGCGCGCGCGGCGCGCCTCCTGTCGGGGCAGCGCCGTACATTGAGAGGAGGGGGTCTTCTGTGTTTGCCGCAAGATGGCTCTGCGTGTGCGGAAAGCGCAGAAGAAATGCAGCGGAAACGCACTTCGCAACTCGTGTAATTGTGACTTCTGTACGTTACATGTTCATAATTACCGATATACACCGCAGTATAACTTTCCACGGCTCGTTTCGAAGGCAACACCGCATTCACTAGAGGCGCGTTTGCACCGCTTGGAAGCATCGAACTCGTGGCTGAGTGGTAGCGTCTCCGTCTCACACTCCGGAGACCCGGGTTCGATTCCCACCGGGCCAATCTTGGAAGTTGCTTTTTATTTATGAAGCGCCTGCCGTGATTTATCGCTCACGGTCAACGCCGCCGACGCCGACGACACCGGCTTTTCTGCGACACGAGCTCCTTAACGCTATCGCGTTAAAAGTCGCAGTTTCGCCTGATAGGCGAAGCATCGGTTGTGATTGGCACATTATTACGCGGCTATATCATAGAGAAAGGCATTCAACAAGAGCGGACAGTCCCATAGACCCCAGCGGCCGAATTGACTGTAGCGCATCAAGCGCGTGGGATTAACACCTGAACCATACTTCCGGTGTCGGGCGCGCACGTTTTGAACGCTACATTCGCTGCGCGTTACAACGGCTGCGCTATCGGCGTGGCATTTGCTTTTGCTTCTACCGCTCAACCGCACGCTGTATTGGTGAGGAATCGTTCTCACTTTTTTTCATTTAGGAAAATAAATATGACTGCGAGCGATCTTTACATGCCCCCATCGAAGCTGTGCAGCGTGCAATTTCATTAAGTGCAAGACGTCTTCTGAAATGAGGAAGTGTTTATTTTGCTCTGTATAAATGCTCCTTCCGTGCTTTTGGTGCGTTCATCCAATCGTTTAGCACCAGGTAAGCAGCTGTAGTTCCGCACGAAGCTCCACTGGACGGCATCAGCTAAAAAAAAAGTAAATTACAAGCATGTGTCATTTTGGTGTTTAGACCTTATAGGAACACTGCGTGTAGAAGGGAAGCGTGTGAAAATGGTGAATGGGTGACATTACAAAACAAATTCGCTTTTACATACATGGCGTAAAAAATATCCGACTCATTCCAAAAAATACCATACACAAATATGACAATAACATCCGATTGCCAAACACTCCTCCATTCCTGGGCTTTATTTCTCGCTCTTTAAATGTACAAATACATAGGCGACTGCCTGTTTTCGACACAACTTGGCCTTAGCCGACGTGATGGTATGCCATATATACAGGGGACGTATTCTGAAACGATCCACTTCGGTGGTACTATCACTGCGGTGATAGCATCGCCGTCAGGCGCGCGCTGGTTGGCTGGTTGAGCAAAATCGGATGACTCAGTCCTCAACCAGCCACGCAACTCATCCTATTCTGTTATAAGAGCCAATCAGCGCCCGCTGATGGCGAAGGCATAAGCAAGGCGATAGTATCCGAGAGGTGAATCTCCGCATGGTTGCCTTTGGCCGTTTTAATGCAGACGCTCTCTCGACGCTAGCGCCAAGGCCCCCCTTACGGCCCTGGCAGGCGGGTGATACTTCCTAAAAATGGCGGCCACACGATTATTTACGTTGTCATGACAACAGGAACAGGAGCCGCACGGGACCTCCTTACCCTGGCACTTTTTCTTATTAGCCAATGCTGCGACCCGGTCGACGGAGTGGCAAGGGAGGCTAAACGTTATTTTGCCCGGGTCGTTCTTATTATGCCTACGCGCTCCGCTCCCTCTCCTTCCCCCATGCCGCTTGCACCGTTCATTTTTGCTTTCGTATACCTGTACGCGGTGCGTCTTTTTTTCAATCGAAGCATGCATTGGGTCGCAAGTTTCGGTGGCGGTCTCGTCACGCAAAAACCCAGTTGCTCCCAGAGTAGCGCAGCTGCGGGAAAAGGCAGCTTGATGAGTGGACAGCTGCGCCGACACCGCAGCGCGCATCATTAGCAAGGATTCCAGCTGCATAGGCGCGCGCTCACGCCACGGACAAGGTATATGTAAACTGGTAGCGAAGCTTCCATAGAAGCCCACATGTCAAGAAAGTGGAACTCACTGTAGCCGTCGCCATCTGCTTATCGTGGGGACAACGCACGCAAAAATAGAAATGAAAAAGGGACTTGGCAACCGGAAATGGAAGTGACGTCAAAATCTTACGCTGCCTGGCGCGAATGTTTGAATTTCTTTAGCGTCCGGCATTACAGCCGCTACGATAGCAGTTCTTTTTCTTTTGAGGCTGAGGCGAGCTGGCGACTCGCCTCAGCTGAAACGCCAGCGGGTCCTTTAACTATTAGGAGTAGCGTAGGTCTTAATCTGTACGTAATAAGGCTGTTGCTGACGGCAATTCCTCCACTAGCTTCTTTAGGAAGGTGAGCGAATAGGATGGAAATAATGACACTGCTAAAGTGATTTCAAAATCAACTTCACTTTTATTCGTCTTGAATTATGCAACCGGAATTATGCACCTTGTTCTGACGAAGGTGAACTGGAGTGTCAATCCATGCAACAATTTCGAATCATTTGTCTGCTCTAAGTGGAAGCCGTCGGCTGACGAAACAAAACATGTTTCAATCATGAAAAGTACTATGGCCAGCACACAGTCGTACTGCATAGCAACCTATGTCAATCATTTTCACAGAATCATTCGTAATTCCTTGCGACACCACGTATTCATATCCGACAATTATCAGACAACATTGCCGCACATTATCATTTAGAAAACGTTCCACTTACTAATTTTGCTGCCCGTCGGACACTCACAGCCTTTGTTACGGAGAGTAAACAAACATAGCGCGACGTTCCTTCGCGGGGCGTCCCACATTTATCGTCACGATGAGACAAGCGCGTCGGATGCCGCAGCGTGAACTTGCACTATAACAAAAAAACCTGCACTCACACCTTTCGCAACGAATGCAGTGCGCTAGGTCACGCAATATTTGAAGTGAAGTGCATGCCACTTTGAAGATACACTTAAGGAAATAAAGAAAACTCGGACGAAACCGCCGCGTTCAAGTGAGCAACGCCATTCCTCGCGACATAATAGCTGGCTTGCACAGCCTTGCCAAGTCTTGCACCACAATCACTGGTTAGTAGGGGTTGCCAAGAAAGAACTAATAAATTGTGAAATAGAAATAAATGAACATTTGTTTTTTAGTGCAGGAAAATATCTGAACAGAAAATTTACTCGTATGCTAGTATTCTCATTAAAAATTTTAGAGCATCTTTTTACACACAGGATTTCCATTACAGTGTTTGACCCCCCCCCCTTCACCTTGTCACGCTTATATCGTGCCCCACTAACTGGTATCCTTGGCGATAAGTTTTTGCACGCTTTTCATTCCAAGCTTCTCGACCTATTTAGATTGTCCTTGCTACGGACGGATCTTGCCACGGACGCAACCATGAGAGCCGTTTCGCTTGAGCCGGGGAGGGAAAGGTCACGAAAAGGTTTCGCGCGCGCTGCGCCGGCTTCGTTTCCGTTCAGTTCAGTCTCGGAATATGGATGGGACAGCCATGCTTGGTGCGTTCCCCCGAGGAACTCGCAGCGTTCAATGAGCGGCGGCGAGAACTCGCCCGTGAAAGGGCACACCGTCGGCGCGCCGATCCAGCCGCTACTAGAGCCGCCCGAGCCCAGGCAATGCGAATGCAACGAGAACATCTTGAGCTGAAGGAACGGGAGGCCGAAGCAATCCGACGCCGTTACCCGTGGGTTAGTTAACCGTGACGAAGGTCATGTGCACGCAGGACAAGTTTCCGGTAAGGGAAGGGTTCGTAATTTTTTTCAGTGGAGCCGTTAGAACCTCGCTGGGTTTCTCTTGACATCCGCAGCTTCGCCGAGCTGGCGGATAGAGAGCTCAGAGAGTGCAAGCAGAGTATAAAAATAGCATCGCGCAGCATAGCGACGCGGCGAGGGTGACGAGCCTAGTGAGGGAGAAGGAGCGGTGCGGCCGGGACACAGGTGATGTGACGTCGTGAAATGTGATCATGACGAGTAAAGCCATAGGCTGGAAGTGCGGCCGTTGATATAATAGCCAAGCAAAAAACTTAAGGGCTGCGTTTTAAAACGCGCACAATTGAGCACAGTCATGCGTTCTGTTCCAGGCGACGGATGCTGCACCATCGGAACCGAGCGGCGTTGGAGCACGAGGAGCGTTGCCCTCCGTAGTGGCCTGCTTGGTGGTCGTGCTTGTGAGCGCTGCACTGGTGGCCTACATTCGCTCAGCCCTTCTACCCTGGCCCCACGAACGCGACAGCCTGATGTGCCGCAGAAGTGAGTGCCTCGATCACCGGCACCTTGTTCTGACGAAGGTGAACTGGAGTGTAAATCCATGCAACGATTTCGAATCATTTGTCTGCTCTAAGTGGAAGCCGTCGGCTGACCCCTACGCGTATGGCTCGGCACTGGCCAGTCACGCCATCATAGCGTGGTTCAATGGCTTCCACACTTTGATTACCAGAGGAGTTGACCACTTCAGCGCAGTCAAGAAGGCGCGTGGCATGTTTGAGGTTTGCCTGACTAACAACGCTGCTAATGGATCTTCCTCAGTTTTATTGATGCAGTTCATGTTGGATCGAAAGATACCGTGGCCGAATGATCCTCTACCTAGCGCTAGTCCATTTGGCGTCCTCTTGGATCTGGCGTACAATTGGAACATTCACCTCTGGTTTCGGCTGAGGCCGCTGAGGATGCAAAAGGGAGAGCCGCACATCTTGCTCTTCAGGGCGGCCGACTTTGTCCCTTTGTGGAATGCGTATAAGGATGAAAACATTCGAGTGGATGGAGTCCTGAACTACTGGAGCAAATTTCAGGACACTTTCGCGATGGACGAGCCCCGTCGTAGTGACGTCGAAATAGAGGCAATAAACTCTGTGGAAAGGAGCGTATTTTCCCAGCTTCAACAGCTACTCGAGACAGAATGGGTTACCCCAGGCAGGTTCTTATTAAAAGATATTTCCAATGTCACAACCAGCATGCCCTCAGCCGAATGGATAAAAGAACTGAACATGAACGCGCGGGTAGAAAGTGGTTATGGCCCGTCAGACCTCATTATCACAAGTGACGTAGCGCTCCTGGAAACTATAGACAGAATTTTCTTGAAGTTTGACCGGCGTTCTCTGTTGCTACATCTGTCATGGTTCTTCATTCAAACTTTTGCCCCGCTTGAAGACCTGCCGAAGAGTTTGGAAGAGACTTGGTCGTCTGACGTAAGGCGCCGACGGCAGTGCGCCATTCGAATTGAGGACTCGTACGGGTTGCTGGTGAGGTCACTCGTCGTGGTTTCCCGCTTCACGGCAGAGTCGAGAGCCGCAGTCGACAGGTATCTTGACCGCGTGACGCAGATAGCCCGTAACAAGATCTCCGCTCTGTCCTGGTTCGCCGACGACTCGTTCAGGCGCACTGCGTTCTCGAAGCTCCAGAACACCAGGGCTGTCCTCTGGCCACCTGAGAAACTGTTGACGGACGAAGGACTGTCCGCTATATACGCCAATTTCTCGTCCAAAGAGGCATCACTGGTCGAGTACTGGATTAACGCCATGAAATCCACTCGCGCACTGCGGGGCGAACCCAAGTACTATAACGTGCTGGACTTCCCGATCAACTACCTGCAGCCCCTCTTCGCATACGACTACGTTTTGAATAAGGTACTCATATCAGCTGCAGCCCTCGGCCTACCGGCCTACACTGGGCGGGGAACTCGAGCAATGGTGTACGGCGGACTAGGTTTCTCTTACGCACTGCAGCTGGTGAAGGCTTTCCATCAGGGAGGCTTCAAGGTTGACGCAGACGGACATGTAGGCGCCAACTCGTGGGCGCCAGAGGAGTGGTTCGAAGCACTCGCCAGAAGGTCAACAGAATGCTCTGGATCACCTGCGAACAAAAGTCTCTTCCCTGAAGTTCCAGCCCTGGAGCTGGCGCATGCCGCTTACGAAGCTTCGCGCGGTGACGCGCCGCAAGTCGGTCGCATCACTAAGGTGTTTACCGAGGACCAGATCTTTTTTATCACCGCTTGCTTCAGCCTGTGCAACCTTCCACCCACGCCGGACTCGCTCAGGGGCGAGTGCAACAAGGCGGTCGCCAATTTTGCAGAATTCAGCCAGGCCTTCAACTGCGGCGTCCGCGACCCTATGAATCCCCAGACGAGGTGCTCTTTCTTCAGGTAGCCGCGCCACTTGAGTTCTGTTCTCTTCGTGTATTGCGACTGAAAACCTTCACCTCCTCCCGCGTACGAGTTACGTGCGACGTTTCCATTTCAAGGCTCTACTTAGGACCCCATGTGATTTTTCGAGACTGTCTCATACGACGCAGTTATATCCGCGCCTAATTTATGAGCTCTTAGGGAAGGGTTACAATAAACTATATTGAGCGGGAAAAGGCTAGGTTTCAAATGACTGCATAGTTTTGTTTGTCATATAATTACTTGGTCTAGCACGTGACGCAGTTGACTGCTCTATAACAAGAGAAGGATCCGTCCTGCGTGTCCTGACTTACCTATATATACAAAACGAAATTCTTCTTTCTTTGTTATATAACATGGCGAGGTGAAAAACTGTGGGCAACAAAGAATACCTCAACTACTCTCTACCGTCGTTCCAGTTCACTGTCTGTATGGTAAAACAAGTTCGACACAAACATGTATTACGCTCACATTTGTCTTGGCTTTAAAGCGACACTAAAGGAAAATATTAGGCCGAACTATGTTGAAACATTAGGCTTCTGAAATAAAGACTTCGTCATTCACAGCGAGGACAGATCTTTTGTAAGCGAGAAAAATAATGAAAATAGGAAATCAGGGTGGTGCGTGGTCCCTCTCTTGTGTGTTACGCGTGGCCCAACGAGACGCGGGAGGTGGTCGGTTCGAGGAACGCCGCCGATGCGAGTTGAGACGGAGGTGGCTGATTCGCAGACAGCGGCAGAGGTGGTGACGTGAAAATACGTCATGGCTTCAGTTTCGGCTTGGCCGCTTGAAATTAAGGAGCGGCCGTACGACGTTCAGTGCCACTTTTCAACGCAACACAGCCTTACGTTGGCGCCCGTCAGTCGCAAACCGGCAACCGTTTGGAGAAGCAAAGGTGTTCGAGGTTGTCAGCTATCGGCAACAGGAGCCGAAACGCAATTCTTTTTTTTTTTCTTTCTGTTGATGTGGGTTCAAGTTCCAGCGCCACGGCGAAAACGCGGCCGTTGCAGTGCCACATTCAGTTCTGCGGCTGCATGCGTCGCATGGACGCGGTAATCCACCCTTGAAACACGGCGCAATCGTTTTATCTCAACCACACACTCTTTTTATTCGTTTATATATTGCTAGCATACGGCTCGCAACGACGTATATATCGTTTAAGCTGGTGTGTCCGCTGGCATGGCCCACTTTATTTGTAGTTATGTTATAGCGACAGCTTGCAAGAACGCCACACGCACATAAACACGCACAAGACACGTTTTAAACCCAAGCTGCAAGGATCAAGGCCTGTCGCGGCAACAGCGTTGCACAGGCTGTAGCAGTGCGGCGTTACCTACTAGAAAATGCAGAAAAATTGTGAAGCTGTCGATGAATCCGTGACGGAAGATGACATAGAAATTTGCCATCGCTTGACCACTAAAGACGGCATATTGTTGTGCAGTTCAACAGCCGGTCAAAGCGCGACGCAGTATAAGAGAAAACGAAGAAGATACGTTTAAAGACAGCCGATACTGGTTGCCCAGGAAATACTTTTCTCTACATAAATGAATGCCTATGCCCGCAGTTAAAGAAGCTACTTGGACAAACTGTTGTGCTCAAGAAGAAAGCCGAATGGAGATTTGCCTGGTCAAAGGGCGGCAAAACATTTACGCGAAAGGATGAGAAGTTGCAGGTGCTTCAGATAACAAATGAAATTCTTCTAGAAAAGATCGCCTAAACTCGTTGAGTTTCATCTTTAAAAAAAGTTTCAATATGACTGCAGATTTTCTAACGCCACACGAGTTGAGTCTATCGCTATCCGCAAAAAAAAAATAACGCAAAATTTCTTTTCTTCATGTAAATGCACAATCAGCCAGAAACAAGGCAGACGAGATAATCATACTCCTCAAATCGTTTGATTTCTCTTAAGACGTCATCATGGTTACCGAAGCCTGGTATCGCCACGAGTCTGAAGTTCTTCGTTTACCTAGTTATGCTACTTATTTCTTGAACCGTGGTGATAAGATGGGTGGTGGGGTTATGCTTTAAATAAAGGATATTTTTGTTTTTATTTATTTATAGATACTGCGATGTGAAATCAGATCATAGTAGGGTGGGTATACATAGAAATATGCAAGCATGTAAACACATACAAAATTCATCACATATGCAGGCATTTTTAGACATTTGTGAAGAATAGATAACATACAAGAAAAAAACGCACAAGCAAATAACGGACACAAATTCATTACATTTGCAAGCATTTTCAAACATTGATAAGGAATTCTGGGTAACAATATCAGAATTAAGAGTATTCCTGTCTGTTATTGTCCTAGGAAAAAAAGAATATTTGAAACAGTTATTCCGTGCGTTCATCGCGATTATTGATAAAGCATGCCTTCGTCTCGTGTTATAACCTGATCATAAGTAAAGAACTTGGGAGTTTTAACCTCATAATGGCCGTTTACAAGTTGAAAGAGGAACTTTAATCGACAGATACGCTTGCGCACAGTCACCGGGGCTAATCCACTGCGTCTCACGAGCTCACCAACAGGCGCACGGCCATATGAATGAAAAATAAACCTAACTATCTTATGCTGTACACGTTCCAGTTTTTTAATATTGGTTAAAGTGAATGGGTCCCAAATAATTACGGCATATTCCAACAACGGACGAATGTAGGAATTGTACGCCAGTAAACGAGTAACGGATGTGTTTGAGCATAAAATAGTTGTGGTTCCTATCTATCTTTACTGACGATTACGAGATGCTGACTGTGAAATCTAGTTCAGGAATTCTCTTTCTGCAATATGTCTACCTTTCTTACGTTTTTGGACATTTTGCTGTCGCGGGCCAATGAAAATTATTACAACCTTACCATCGGCGGGGATCTAAATACTGACATGCTAACTTGAAGCCCCCAACGTCTTGAACTTTGTGTTGGAATCTAACGCATTTACAAATGTTATAGAAGAACCTACTCGATTCTATGCTCATTCCTGCAGACTTACTGACGTCTCCATAACAAATAGCACAAATGCACCTATTTCTTCAGGTGCCCTTAAAACACATATTTGTGATCATCTACCTGTATATGTAAGTTTAAGCCAAAAGAAATTTCAATTTAGGGATGCAAAGCCACCGCCTCCACAATTCCGGTACATATGCCTAAGCAGCATTGATATGTTTGCTGCATGTATATCCAAGATAAAATGGTACACCGTTTTCATTGAAAACAATTCAGACACAGCGTACACAACAGAGTCTGATCTAATCGTATTTACTGAAACTTGGCTTAATTCTACAATAGAAGACTCTGAAATATTGCCATTTTTCCCTAATTTCAATATCTTCAGGCATGATCGAACTACCAAACGTGGTGGTGGCGTATTCGTTGGCGCTCATAAGGACCTTCAATGTACTGAAATTAAGACATCGTCCTCCCTAGAAATTCTGTTCGTCCTGTGTAATGCCTCTTACCCACCCACAATAATCGCAGTCTGCTATCACCCCCCTGGTAATGATCCTAACTTTGTTGCAGAATTCCACGAAACATTGCGTTCGGTTACTGAACTGCATCACCACTATCCGATGTTACTGTTCGGTCATTTTAACTTTCCCGCCATAAACTGGACTAACCTAACATAATAATAATAATATTTGGGGTTTTACGTGCCAAAACCACTTTCTGATTATGAGGCACGCCGTAGTGGAGGACTCCGGAAATTTAGACCACCTGGGGTTCTTTAACGTGCACCTAAATCTAAGCACACGGGTGTTTTCGCATTTCGCCCCCATCGAAATGCGGCCGCCGTGGCCGGGATTCGATCCCGCGACCTCGTGCTCAGCAGCCCAACACCATAGCCACTGAGCAACCACGGCGGGTGACTAACCTAACATCAGGAACTTCGCAACCCAGTACCGAAAGCGATTTTTTTAAACTCATGCCTAACCCTTGGATTAACGCAACTTGTCACTGAACCTACACGTCAAACTTTTACTTCTTCTAACATACTCGACCTCATTTTTGCTTCTGATCCTGACAGAGTTTATGCAATGACGCATCTGCCTGGTCTTAGTGATCATTCCATAATCCATGCATCGTACTCCTGTCAGCTTAGACAACCTACAAAGAAAACCAAAGTGATCAGACGGTATGACAAAGGGAATTACTCGGCAATTAACTCAGAACTCGCACATTTTGCTGCTTCATTCCACACCAGTTTTTTTATGCCTCCTGTCGAAAGTAACTGGCTGCTTTTTTAAAAACAAGATGCTCGATGTATTCGCGAGATACGTACCCGTTATCACCCTAACCGAAAAACAGTCATCCCCATGGTTTGATACCGCGCTAAAGCGTCTTAACAATAAAAAGAAAAGGCTTTTTCACTTGGCTAAACAATTTAACAACGCAGGCGCATGGAATGAGTATGACCTTGCAAAAAAAAGAATTCGAAGCTCTACCAAATGAAGAAAAACGCACTTTTTTTCCCCAAACGGTGCCGTCTATGTTAAGAAATAACCCCCCAAAATTCTGGAAGGTTATTAAACCTAATAACTCCCAGCCATTAGCTCTGTTTGATGAACAAAACCATGGTATTCCCGATTGCGAAATTGCTGAACTTAATCGTACTTTTTCTTCCGTCTTCACAATTGAACCTGTTAACATATTACCTCGCTTCCATCTTTCGGATCATGCAGTCATGCCTGATATAACCTTTTGCCCTTACGCCATTGAGAAACTAATTGATTCATTAAAACTTACATCATCGTCTGGTGTCCATGAAATAAATGGTGAAATGCTGAAAAGTACCAAAACAAATGTGAGCGCGATGTTGTGTGCTATTTTTCAGCTATCATTGTCATCAGGAGTGGTGCCGGAAGACTGGAGAGTAGGCAAGATTGTTCCAGTCGCCAAAAAAGGTCCTCCATCGTTGTGCTCTAGTTATCATCCTATTTCACTCACCAGTGTTTGATGCAATCTAATGGAGCATGTTATTTACTCTCAGATCGTAAACATTTTAGTATCCAATAACCTATTTCATCCTGCTCAACATGGCTTCCGTAAAGGTCTTTCATGTGACACCCAACTAGCTTTATTTCTTCATGATCTAAGCTCTAATCTCGACTTGAACGTACAGTCGCCCAAATCTTTAACTGGTGTGCGGGAGCGGCGACTTTTCCGGGCGTCAGCGCCGTATGACGCGGCGAGGCTGGAAACAGCCTAGTGGACGATGGGCCCAGCTGAGCGCGCTTTGTCCGCATGCGCTTAGCCCCAGACTGTTTCCAGCCTCGCCCCGTCAAACGGCGCTGACGCACGGAAAAGTCGCCGCTCCCGCACACCAGTTAAAGATTTGGGTGACTGTACCTGTATATGCGATTTTCTTAGACTTTGAAAAGGCATTTGACAAAGTTCCACACCAACGGCTACTCCTAAAACTTTCCCGTCTCAAGATTAATCCATTTGTACTAGACTGGATAAATAGCTTTCTCACTAACCGACAGCAGTTTGTATTTGCTAACACGCAGTCATCTAAACGATCTTCTGTGCTTTCGGGCGTACCACAAGGCACAGTTCTCGGACAACTACTCTTTCTAATTTACATTAATGATCTTCCTACTGAGATCTCTTCTAACATTCGATTGTTCGCAGACGATTGTGTAATTTATCGACGCATACCTAGCACTTCAGATATGGATTTGCTTCAAGATGACCGAAAACGCAGTGAATTATGGTGTAACGAATGGTTGATGTCTTTAAACACTAAAAAACCTCGCTAGTTTCTTTCCATCGCAGAGAGCATTACCAATAAAGGAAATACACAATATTGTCACGTGGTAGTGACGTTAAAGAACACAGTAGCAGTACTGTGAAAGACAAAACTAGCTTTTATTGGGCGAACCTGTGCCCACAAAACAGGCTACACTTAAAGCGCAACGATAGCGGCGAACACAGTCGGCGATCGTCTAAAATCTGATCAGCGGGTCAAGCGCGTCGGCTTTTATAGAGCAGTCGTCGAATGTTCCAGACTAATCGTTCGGACCCGCGTGCCTTCCACAAAGTTCTACACCATTCGCATTACGCGATGAAATCAGATAACACAAGGTTCGGCGACAACAGACAGCCGGGTAGAAGCATCGATAACTTTCCAGAAACATCGGATACATGCTGGCGCGTCCCTCGCTGTGCGATTACAGTTGTTAAGCGGCGAAACGTGGTCGCGCGATAAACAGAAGTACACGTGTCAATATACGGCGCCGAAATTTCATCCGTAGACTCATATAAATACCTCGGCATAACCTTTTCAACTACCCTAACTTGGTCACAACACGTCATTAAGTTAGCCAATGCCGCGAATCAAACCCTCGGTTTTCTCCGCCGGAACCTAAGACTTACTCCCCCATCAGTAAAATTGTTAGCTTACGTTACATATGTGCGCCCTAAGTTAGAATATGCATGCTCTGTCTGGGTTCCTCATCAACATAACCTAAATAATACACTGGAATGAATTCAAAACCGTGCAGCCCGGTTTATCTACTCTGAATATTCTTATCATGCAAACGCCTCTGAACTAAAAACCCGGGCCGGTCTTACTAAACTCGAATCACGACGTCTTATTTCTAGACTGTCTTTTACACAAATTCTATCATTCACCACTCCACATTTCAGCGGTATTACCAGCTCATCGTCAGTCCAGCTGCATTAACCACAGCAAAGCCTTGTATCCTCCCCTGGCGCAGACTACCTCTCATCTACGATCATTCTTTGTGATAACCGCCAGGGACTGGAACGGTCTGTCTGCCGACGTCACGCACCACTCCAACGCGCATCACTTGAAGGCTGCTCTCGAATCACTGTTTCGTTAAACTAAGCCCATCCCTCATGTAATACCCCATCTCTGGGCCTTTGAGGTATAATAAATAAATAAATAAATAAATAAATAATGTCTTCATTGATACTTCTATAGAAGCCTACAACGAGTGCTTCCCATAAGAAAAGCGCCCACGCAAAGCATGGAAACCTGGCATTATTTCAGAGGGCCCTAAAAATATAAAATAAAAATATCACTTTACGGGCGATTTTTAAAATCAAGAGACAAAGAAGACTTTAAGACGTTCAGAAAACACAAGACTAGTACAAATTCTCTCTTAAGGAACAGCAAACTTGAATAGTTCAGTAACCTCTTTGACCCTGAAAAAAACAAAACATCTGAAGCCGTCTGGAAAGAGGTAAACATGTTGCTTAATCCATGCTCGGACGGCAGCACATAGCCGATTAAAGTTACCGTGGACAACCAGATCCTCGCTGGTGATGACCTTGCCGAAGCCTTTAATAAATTATCTACCTACATTGGAGGGAGCTCACGTGACAGTAATTTCACCCGTTTCATGGGCACGCAAATAAGCGAAAGTGCATTTCTGTTTCCGGTAACTACACAGGAGGTTACGGCTGATTTCATGTCCCTAAAGAACAGCAGGTGTTGTGAGGCTGACGGCCTGGAAATTCGGCCAATTAAACATGGTATTCATGTTGTATCCCCCTGTCTTAGAATATATAATTCATTTAATGTTTTCGTTAGGAACGTTAGGAGCTAAAGTTATATCTCTTCAAGGTTTTGCGTACTCCAGGGTAGCGTATCGTACTGCTGCCGAGAAGTAGCGGCGCCTGCCTATCGAAGATCGACCGACGTTACTTATTGGGTAGCGTGGCGTTGTCGGCGGGCTGCAGGCATCCGGTAGACCATGGCGACCAAGCAAGGGCGAGACAATTTCTAGTGCGAAACTTGCACGGTTAATTCAAAGGTAGATGAAAGAAAATGAGAAGAGCATGAAGTGATTAAAAGTACATTTCGCAGCCCCTTAAATAGGCTCTCTACAATCGTGGGCGGGATCTTGCTTCCGTCGATGTCACGTGAACGGCACAGAAAGAGGGCTCCTCCTCCTCTGGTTATACCGAGCCTGCTGAAAGGAAGAAGTCGTCCCGCCTCCTGGAATTGTATACGCCTGTCCGCCTCTTCTGCGCGTTGCGGGTTCGTGAAAGTTCTCTTCTAGGTCCAATTCGAGGAAAGGGCCTCTCTAAACTCTCTCTCTCTCGTGCGCGCGCACACACACACACACACGCACACACACACACACACACACACAAAAGAGGCCTGTACACTGCGGGGCTTCCGGCAGACAGGTAGGCACCCGAAACGGTCATTGCGAATCAGGAAGTCACGCTTCATTTCGGCGAGGCCTGGTGGAAGAAGGTCGGGTGAGAGAAAGTTCTTTGTGCACGAGGTGCAGGACGCCAACCACCGCAGGAGAAGTCAGGCCTCATTTCGACGAAGATGGTCGGATGAAATTCCTTTCGCCACGTGGTGTCAGATGCCAATCCTAAGAGCATCTCCGGCGGGGGAGGAAGATCCCGACGTGTAGCGGACAGCAGCCGCTGTACGAGGGATCGGCGTTTCGGTAGCAGAATTCCCCTTAGAGGTGACGAACCCTTAGTTCGTAGCAAGCAGATTCATGGGAGTGGTCATCAGTCCTCGTGGCGCTCTTGTGACTTTTCTCCCTGGTCCGGTCCTGTGAAATTGGTCTTGCAAGCAGGTCTAGCAACTTTTTGTCTCCTGCGTGGGCAAGCAATTACCCCAGAACAGTGCCGGATCCCCAACCACAAAGCAGCGAGCACAAGGCCAAGACACACCCTGCTTTAAAAAAAAGAAAACCCGCTACACCTTTCCCATTCCCTACGCGCGTCCTCCCCCTCCTGAACACTAAAAACAGCCATTTCTTGAAAGCGTTAAGACGTGGTTATTAAAATCAGCTAACAATCGACTACACTCCGGAAAAACGTATGAACGAACGTAAAATG
Source organism: Dermacentor albipictus (assembly GCF_038994185.2). NCBI lineage: Eukaryota > Metazoa > Arthropoda > Arachnida > Ixodida > Ixodidae > Dermacentor > Dermacentor albipictus. The sequence goes on along the minus strand of NW_027225567.1, from coordinate 3,012,817 downwards.
CCACGGAAACCCGGATGAGCACGAGGATTTCGTTACTCTAGGGGCAACGACTCAAACCATCGGCATTGTCGTTAAGCTTCCCCTTCTTGTAGCGAATATTGAAGTTTTACTGTTGAAGAGCCAAGCTCCAGCGCAAAAGACGACCGTTTTTCGTAGACATGGACTGCAGCCATGTGAGGGGACAGTGGTCAGTCTCTATGGTGAATCTTGAACAAGCGATATAGCAAGCTAGCTTCTGCACCACCCATACTACGCAGGCGTGTTTCTTTTCTGATGCACTGTATGCTTTCTCACAAACCGAAAGCTTTCTACTGACGTATAGTACAGGGTGTTCGTTCTCGTCATCTCTCTTTTGACAGAGCACCACCCCCATACCCCTGTCACTGGCATCACACTGAAGAAGAATAGTAGTCGGGTGCGTTCAACACTGGCTGACTTGTTAGTGCTTTCTTCAGCATACTAAAAGCCTTTTTTTTTGCGTCATCCCACTTTACCGTTTGTGGTTATGGTTTTCTGAGAACATCCGTTAAAGAACTCGCAATCTCGTAATACCGTGGGATATATCTTTGGTAATAACCCGCCAAGCCAAGGAATGATCTGATGTGCCGCTTGGTACATGGTTGCGGGAAGTTGTCTATTGCGGTCAGTTTGACGTCGGAAGGCCGACGATGGCCTTGCCCTATTAAATGACCTATATAAGCTACCTCCGCGCGCCCTAATTGGCATTTGGGAGCGTTAACAGTTAGGTTGGCCTCTTGTAGACGACACAGCACGGTTCGCAGGTGTTGCATATGGTCCGCCCATGATGAAGAAAAGATTGCTATGTCATCGAGATAGGGAAGTGCAAAGTCCTCCATTTCTCGTAACACCTGGTCCAAAAGGCTAGAGAAGCAATATGGCGCATTCTTCAATCCAAAGCTGTGGACTTTCGGACGAAAGGTTCCCATCGGGGAAATAAACGCCGCAAGCCTGCCTACCCTCTCGGTCAACGGAACCTGCCAGTACCCTCTGACTAAATCGAGCGTAGAGATGAAATTAGCACTGCTCACTTTCTCAAGCCTTTCCTCGATATGCGGTATCGGATAAGTCTGGTCCTTCGTGATTAAATTCAGCCTGCGGTAGTCGATACATGGTCGCGGCTCCTTTCCTGTGACCTCAACCAAGAGGCGAGGTATTATCTCTCTCCTGGCTCGATTACACCTAGCTCTAACATCTCGTTTATTTCAGCGGTCATGACTTCACGTTCGCGAGGCGAAACGCTATAAACGAACTGGGTCCGACGAGGTTAACTCGATATCATGAACGATCGCAGTGGTCCTGCCCGGTGTGTCTGAAAATACGTCCTTAAATTCAAACACGATTTCCCTCAGTTCGGCCCTTTGATTGGGATTCAACTCCGCCTGTTCTACTAACTTGTCAATGGTTTCGTGGATGTCTTTTGCCTCCGTCACTGCTGTTAACACTGGAAAGTCGACAGGCATCTCCTCAGGTTGGTTATTCAACAGGGGTTTCAGGATCATCACCTTCCCATTGGACCACACATCTCCAGTGAATGTCCAAATGACGTCCTTCAAAGGAAATTTTGATGCCCGTCGGACATCCCTAAAAGTCCCGATGATATACTACGGATGTCCATAGGATCGTCCGACGCAAGAGAATTGTACATCCAACGAACGTCCATCGTACATCAAAATGAAATATTCGGACGTCTGCAGGACCTTTGAAAATAAACCATTGGAGCACCAGCGTCCTACAGATGCCCAGCAGAGATCGAAAACGGGACATTCGGACGTCCCTGGGATTGACGTTCATAGAAACGTCCTCCGAACGTCATAATGGGATATTTGGACGTCCAAGAGATGTTTAAATACGGATTATTCTTATTGCATAACCCAGAGTACATCCTAATTAGGACATTTTTATCAGGATGTAGGATGCTTCTGGGACATTTTACCAATCGTCCAAAGGATGTTTCTGGGACATTTGGTTGGGGATTTAGGATATCCACAGGGCGTCCATATTGATTATAAATTACCATAATTGGGACGTTCCTCAGAATGGGCCCTACAGTTTTTTAACTTTACCACGCTTACCAAGCGTGGTAAAGTCAAGCAGTACGGCCACCCAATTAGCCATCACGCGCAGCAAGTGCTCCGATCGTGACACAGATGCCTACATCTGTATTCCACGTCCCAAGTTCACGTACAGACGTGCACGGTTATTCCTTCTTCTAAAGTCAGCGACAAGCTGTTCCATCCCAGTGACAACAATGACATCCACAGGATGTCCTTGGGAAATCTTGAAAGGATATGCGGATATCCCTAGGACGTGCTAAGAAACTCCCGCGGACATCCCTCGCATATCTTTTTGGCCGCAGTTTCTGTATCCCACGGAGGTCCGCAGGAAATCCCTGTGGATTTTCATTGGCCTTGATGAGGACATTGGTCAAATATGAAATGTCCTATAGGATATTTACAGGACTTGAAGAGAACATATTCATCCTTTTTGTCGAGTGGTATGGGATGTCCACGGGAATTTTTACAGGACTCGACAAGGACGTAGTTGTAAATGTTTCTTGTAGACAAACAGGTATTCTTGCAGGCAGCTTGGATGCATTAAAGGCGCCCAAAGCTACCCAGGAAGACCAAGCAGTGTGAGCAGTTAAAAGGAAATAGAAATATTGTTGCCTTGCCTGCACAACTCTAACAATGGGTACAAATATGCCATGTCGGAAGGTTGCTTCAGTCACTAGAAATGCAAGAAAGTTGCATGCAAAACGTGGCAAACATGAGTACGTAATTTTTGTAGCAGTCATAATTCTATTCATACGAGTGTAGTGTTGATAGAGTTCCAGTAAATTTCGAGGTATATATACCTCGCTGAACAGAGCTTCAACATCAAATATAATTTTATTTTAGGAATTACAAAATTCTCAGTCAATATGACAGACACGCACACTAATCAAAAGCTCTGCACATAACTTGTCCATACCAGGTGCACTTTCATTACGAGTAACTAGTCATTTTGTAAACTGCACAATGATATTTCCACACAAACACATTTCAAAACAGCATATTTATAACAATATTGTGAACAAAACTACCATCTCAAAAACTTACAGAAATAAAATTTTAAGAAAATATGTAAAGCTTTGGCATTCAAAAGGGGTACAAAGGTTGTGCATACATCAGAAAGGCCATTTTTTTATTGGCAGTGATTGACACGCTTGTGATGTAAATAAATGCAATAACAGTTCACAAGAAGCGGAAGGGCTAGTTTCACACATTGCATAGACACTGTTTTCATGTCAAAAGCATCAGGCTAGCTGCTACAAAAAATTTATCTGACTAGGAGTGGGGCACACACAGTAAAGAGAGGGTCGAAAGACAGGAATTTCTTTCTGGCTAGCAAAAGCAGACCAAAATCTGTGCACACCTTGTAACAGAAGGAAATTTCACGGCATTCGTAATATCAAAATGCGGCAGCTATATTGGTGCTTGTAATATGCCAAGATATAACATTCCTGACGTATTGCAAAAGCCTACCAGGAAATGTGCAAGAAAAGGACAACATCGAAAATACAATGCTAAAAACACGCCAACTGAATAAAAACTGAATTGAATGATCTGAATGAAAAACAATAATAGATACAATTACGAACTTAGCGACAAAGGACTTTCAAATGAGGCCTTTCAGCCAATGGCATCGACCAGTTCCGACAATGTCGCGATTAATCCGCTCGCATGAAATCGCAGGTGACTGCAAGTAGCTTGGTGGCGGTAAATGGGAATGCAAAATCTGGTCGACACCATTGATTGGAGGGTCTCCATAGAAGGGTATTTACCACTGCATTCCTGATCAGCATCCTGCATAAAAATAAAAAAGGCTTCACAGAAACACTTGCAAGAGCTGGTAGGCTTTTAGTATTCAGGTGAGGTACATTTGCTAGTTTGGGACAGCCATAAAACTTGAGAAACAAGCCGTAACCTGATCCGCTAATAGGAGAACAGGCTAAGGTGAAGTACAAGGGGATGGACACACATTATGCAGTAAGAAATAGTTTTACACTGCCAGTGCTCTTGGTAGTCTGTAAGGAACCACAAGACACCGCTGCAACACAAGGAAACAATTATGCAAAAAAAATCAAAAGAAGCAGTTTACCCTATTTTAAAAGTAAACAATAATTACAAAATAATCAGTACAATGTGGGGCACCCAAGAAAATGTGCAAAGCAAGATTGTTTGCAAGATACTGTCCACGACTAGTGGCATACAACATGGAAAATAGAGCTAAATTTACAGGTCAGAATCGTCATTGTCCGCTTCTATGTCCAGCAGCCTGTGGGACGTTTCCTCCATGATGCTTGCTTCTCCCAGGTCAGTTGGAAGTGCTGCTTCGTCATTGGTTCTGCAAGTTAACATCAACATCTCCATGAGGCTAGTGCTACAAGTATGTAGTTGTGATTTCCGCAAAGTAAATTTAAAATACAACCTTCGACTTCACATAATAATTATGTCATCCTGTTTTAAATCAGAGAATTTTTGCATTGTTTTCATTCCAACAATCCTGAAAGCGGCAAGACTCGCATTTGGCACAAGTCTTCACCATGAGTATACATGCCTGTGAACAATCATTGGCCAATGACATGCTGCCAATGATTTAAACCCTACCGGACATTTTTTTTTACATTTGCACCAAATTAGTCATTCTATACCTGTGCCACTATTTGTCAGGTGAAGAATAGATGGTATAGTGTATCAACTGTCACCTGTTCTGCTAATGGCTTGCGCCGACACTACTCTGTGCCTGAAGACAACGCAGTTGCCCCGCTCTCTTGGTGCTCGTTACACCTGAGCACTATGCAAGATTCCACACCGCGTCTCCGAAGACACATAATAAACGCACCCCCTACAACTGCAATGAATGAGCCTTACTAGCTGTAAACTGGACACATCATCATCACCATCAGCCTGACTATACCCACTGCCGGGCAAAGGCCTCTCCCATGTCTCTCCATTAACCCTGTCTTTTGCCAGCTGCACCCACCCTATGCCTGCGAACTTCTTAATTTCATCCGCTCATCTAACCTTCTGCCGCCTCCTGCTACGCTTGCTTTCTCTTGGGCACAGAGTCCCACAAAACAGAGGATAACACCTGACTCTCCGTTGTTTGTTAAAGCATTAATGGACTGGCAATGAAGAAAAGCAGGCAGTGATACTGGCACCTACAAGCTTTGGTGCAAGCTCACTAGATTTGTATCCATACCTGCCATTATCTGGGTGTTTAACAGCCTTGCGCTCCATTCTTTCTTTTGCGTGTCGCAACCATGACTTTGTCACTTTCTCTATTTCAGCCACTGTTCCATCACAAGTAGTTCTGCTTGTTAGGACATCTGAAGAAATAAATCCGCGCTTCAATTTACTGTTACATGACACCCTTCCTGCACAATGATAGCGAATGGCTTCAGAGCACCAGCTTGTTGTGGATATTACCTAAATCATACATAATTTCCACGTCATCCAATTTGTAGCATCAGGACAGAAAATACATTTTTGAAATTAGTACTAGCCTCATTTAACAATGATACATGGAAAAATAAGGCAGAAAAATCTTGTTTAAACTATATGCATGAAATTCCCGCACTACTATACAAGATTTATTTAGACACTGAGTGAAACAATCATATGATAGTCTGCACAGTTATTTGATACCTCAGGCGTCAGGGAAGACGAGCTAACAGATCACAGTGGTTTACCAAATAGCTGGCTACCTGGTAATAGCGAATAAACAAAGAATGCAATTTTGACCTTTGCACTGTCTTGTGAACCGCCACCAACATTCAGTCCTCCTTTTATCCGTCATGGTATGCGGGCAGAGGCAACTTATTCCTTCTTTTTGGCCCGCTTAAAGCTTTCATATTTTGTTTGCTATGCATTTGCTAAATGTTAAATAAGGTTATCTTTAATAATGCATGTCCTGTAAACTTAAGGCGCCCGTTTCTCACAAATAGAACTAGCAGTTTTCTATCAACCAGTAGTGTGTATAAAAACAGTGGTGCTGTACAGTCATTCTGAATTTATGACACCTTAGTAGTGACAAATTCTTTTACAAATCAACAAATTTATTACATGTATATGGTCATACCTAGCATCACTTCGCAGCATGCTGTCTCCCTGAAGTGGCGCTTTCCTTTTCCTCCCTGCCAACTGTAGTGCATAGCCACGTGATCAGAAAGCAGGTCCTTCAGGACCCTCCTTGTAGCATCTACGATGCCAGTTTCCCCAAGTTTCTTCCATCGTGTCTTCTGCCAAAAAAGTGCATCATAGTGAGTTAACGGAGTTAACAGACAATAAAAAGCCTGTCCAAGAAAAACACTACCAAGCACCCACTGACAAATCTATGTGCCAAGCCTTCCTTTAGTAAATTTCGATTACCCAAGTATTTCTATTATATAATATCTTGCCACACAAGCAGTTTCATTTCTCTAGTCAGATATGAAGTGGTTTTGGCTCTTGTGCTTACATAATGGCCAGAGCTTGATGCTATGCCATGCTAGCCACAGCTTTCTAGAGAAATACATTTCCTGAAATAGGAATGATGTCCAAGAGAACATATTCATGACATCCAGTCATTCGTTTTTAATTTACAACTACTTCCTTCAGGAAAATTAAAACTGCAGATGATAGGATGGAAAAAAAATAAAAATTGGGAGTCGGGAGTGAATCACACTAATCAGCAAGAGCTGCATTACTGTAATAAGCAGCAAAGCTTGACTAAGTACCTGCACAAGCTGCAACAATGGTGCCGATGTTCTCTGTACTGACGTTCATATCTTGGAGGTAATGGGATTTGGTGCAATGGTTAACTGATGACTGTGACCAGTTTTGTGTTTCTGCAATTAACGACTGCACATTTATGTGACAGCATTTGAAAGTTGGCACAAAAGTGCTAATGAAATGCATTGATGAGACAACCTTGGCAATGCATTCTCTGCACCTTGCCTTTGATTTGGCAGCTTGCACAAGGTTTTGCCTCCAGGCTTGGCGAAATTCCTTTTTCCAGCTTCAGTCATCGCTTTCTTCAGAGTACTATGCAGGTTTTTACCAAATGCATAGCTGTTACTATGCTTTTTTAGTACTTGAAAATCATACATGTGCACAAAGCATCTCAAGAGCAACTTGGCAGCATATATGATGGCGTTCCCTACCTAACAACGTTTGCATGATACACAAGGTACAGCCTGCATACATGGTGTGGTCACCCAATCAAAGAAATCAGCTGTGCATGGTCATGTAAGAAGTCAAAGCCAACAAAGGTAGTGCAAAATACAAGCGCTCTATATGCCCGTCTCATAATCTTTTTGTGCCACTTCCAGCCACAGACGCAATGCAGCAAGTGCTACAAGTAGCGCTGAGGACGAAGCCAAGTATGTAGCTTCCCCAAGCAGCTTTCGAAGTAATATTTTTCAACTAGTTAGAAGCTCTCCTCACACTCCCTCAACAGACAGTAGCATGAAGAGTTGTACAGATGTGACCTCGCATGAACACCTTTTGAAAGCAAGCACCACGCAAACATAAATGCTCAGCACTGCCTTTTGCACATGGCATGCAGAATCATGTTATGTAACTAGGAAAGTGTAGTTACCAGTTGCTTTTTCATGGATGCCGAACCTTTCAGCGAATCATCAAATTCCAAAAATGCGTCCAAGTTTTGCGGCACTTCTATGTCATCCACATCATCGTCCAGATTATTCATCCGTGATCTCACCCAGGATGTCAGGAAGTTCAATTGTGACGAATGTTCAAGCTGCCGGTACCGAATGCCATGAAGCAGTCTTAGAAGCTCTGGCTGTAGTGCACCTAGACATTGCAACAACACATTAATATCAGAAAGAAAAAGCTTCAAAATAACAGTTCAATTATCCTGAATATGTGTGCACACTTCTTGCAATGCCTGTCAAGCCCTTGTGATGCACTCTGCATTGATGTCCATAGAATACCACCTTTGGACATGCAATAAGTCCAAAACTAATATGCTAGCATTCAAATCAAATGAGCTTGCAATACTAACTTTGGTCACATTTTGGTGCTGGTGTCATGTCCTTCCTTCACGTAGATTCTTTAGCAACCTATAAACAGAGGAAAACAATACCACTCTTCTGCACAGTCACCTCAACATACATGTAAAGATCATTACAAGCAATATTAGTAATGTTTATGGCTTTGCAGAGCAAAAAAAAAATTGGGAATCAAAAGCAAAGCAAGCTTAACAGCCGCAGAGACTAGGAATGTTTCCCCATATGTTAGTAGTAGTGAGCCGGTTACTTTTTGAGAGAAAGGCATTAGGAGACAGCTCGTGCAATTAAGATAAGCCCACCCATGAAAATCAATGAAAAAAGCAACTTTCTTTTTATAGCTACACAGAACTGATGGCAATAAGGCATTAAAAAAAATCAGTTCTAAAAATTTCAGCACACTACACAGCAAATTTCACTTGCACAGAAAACGCATGCAATAAAAACTAGGGTAATATGTCATGTTTGAAATGGAAGCTTTGTCTGCAGTACTATTTGCACATGCACTTGAAGACAGAGGTTAATGAAACTACAAAAAGATGACACAGTTCCTAAAGAGTAACACATGCAGTCTATTGAATGCTTACATGCATTCAGTGTGTTAATTCTTAAACACTCCTATATTCATCAAAAGTACTTCATTGCACACTATAGTAGCCCACTGATTTGTGCCTCTGGCTTTGCAACTGCCTAATATGGCACTACGTTGTAATTAGCAGTACAAACCTCGTTACTCTGGCTGCTGTGGCGCGATGTCCCAGCAGGAGCAGTGCAGTGACGAGGAGAGGCCTTGCTGCCTGCAGATTGTTGCATAAGAAATGTGTTCATGTTGACCTAAGAAGGTGCACTTAGGATGGCTTACCCTCCCAACCAAAGCACAGGAACAGACTAATATTAATTTCAACAAAGCACAGTGTTTTAATGGCATTTAGGCTTCGAACACAGTGCAGCCAAGGTTCACTAAATGAAAATTAAATGTTATTACCGGTAGCTGCTGAAATCTGGGTGAGTGGGCCCTTTCTTCTTTTCACTAAAGGTTGCTTCTTTGGCTGCTTTACCTGCAAGCAGACGGCTGTCAGATCATTTGCCCTATGTTGGTCAACTTGGTATACTTAACGAAAGTGAGACTAGGATGCAGTTTTCATTTATGCAAAATCAAGCACCTAGCTTGGCTCAGTGCAGCAGGCGAAAAAAAGAAGGGGGAATGAATAGTTGTATCAGAGGATGCATTATAGTGAATATAACACAGTAATATACACACCACAAACACGATCTGGTATGTCAGAGATCATGTAGCAACAATGTGAGAAAATACATTTAATGGCTGCGAGCAAATTATGGCAAGAATAAATGTGCATGGTTAACTGTTTTAAGGCTCAATGCAAGCAAATTCTGGTTGGTTTATGTTTTGGTTTATGGCGTTTAACGTCCCAAAGCAACTCAGGCTATGAGAGACGCCGTAGTGGAGGGTTCCGGAAATTTCGACCACCTGGAGTTCTTTAACGTGCACTGACATCGCACAGTACACGTGCACTTTGCGTTTCGCCTCTATCAAAACACGGCCTTCATGGTCGGGATCGAACGACTCAGTAGTCGAGTGCCGTAACCACTGAGCCACCGCAGCGGGGCTGCAAGCAAATTCTGGTCAATCCTATGCAGGTTATTGTAAACTGTGATTGAGAATGAAATGCCAGAAACAAGATAGTCATAAACTCAGATGACCTAAGTATTACACTGCTGCTGCCTTAATGACTGATGCGATGGTGCTCCTAAACAAGTTGCATTTAAAGACAAAGGTGAAAGATGAAAAGTTGCTAGCATATCAACGATGCATGAAACTTGTTTTGTCTGCTTTCAATAAGCCTGACGTCATGCAAGTAATGGTTCCAGACTGCCAAAGTATTATATATTGGTTGCATTAAGGACTGGCCTTATAATAACGTAAGATTTGCATTATTGAAGCTCACATACTCTTTAGGGAAAAAACATTTTTCCGCAAATACCCAGGTTTTTCTTGTAGTGGCTTTGGTTGCAACAAAGTACTACGCTTTTGGACATGACTTGTTAACAGTGAGTATATTACCAAAATAGTTTATTCAAAACCCTTGCTCAGTGTTGAGTGGTTAAAAGTATTAGGCCATGAAGTAAAACTTCTAATGAACGACAATACAGCATTTCAGTACAATTTGCATTTGAATGACCCCAGATGCAAATCAAAGCGAATGAAGTGTTTAGCTAGAGTGGTACCAAGGTAATGTAATATTATATAGTAGAGTTGTTCGCATACAGGTGAATTTGCAGGCCTCAGTGTATCTAGCCAAGCATCCTTTAAATCAGATATACTGAGCACACAGTTGCCCACAGGTGAATATGAAATGAAAAGACAGAGTGGAAAAAGAACACACCCACATAGCTGTCGAGGCACCGGCACTGCAAGGAAGAGACTCCTCTTGTGAATCTGCGCAAATAAATATTGCATAAATTAAAACAGGAGTTCAAATTTGGACCCTGAATTTATTATCCATGAAATGAAACAAACTTTGCCTGCTGCAGTGGCTCATGGATCTGGCTCTCAGCTACCCGTCCCTGTGTACTGTGCATTGTCAGTGCACATTAAACAACCCCAGACGGTTGAAACTTCATGGCAGCCATCCACTAGGGTGCCCATTTATCTCCTTTCTTTCACCCCCTTCTTCACAATTTCCCCATGACACAGTCTACATGCTTATGGTTTAGAATGCCAAGGCTTTAGACGGAATGTCCTAGGCAACAACCCAACTCAGCAATGTTGAGTAGTGACCTTGTCTACAATATTTCCAGTTTTGAAAAAGTGGTTGATTAAAAAATTAACTTTAATTACAGGGTTCAGGAATAAAAAGTCAGGAAAATGTAGATCACACTGAGAAACAGCAATCTAAGCTGCTTCCAACCCAATACCATTGAGGCATGTCTTTTCTGACCTGAAAAAAATGTCCACAAAATGCACTGCAGCTGCCAATGCCACTGTCAAGCAGATGTTTTTTTATGCTGCAAACAGATGAGTAATGGGAACATTGTTAAAAATATTTTAACGCAACGCTTTTAATGTGATCCCCAACTTTGTATTCATGAAACCAAAGATGGGAAATTTAATTCATCCCGATTAATTTACTTTGCAATACATCTCCCTCTCAACAATTTTCAGTAGGTTGCCGTCACCTAGAACACGTCCTTTCTAAAACCTTGGTTCAGCTTAGTTGAACAGCTAGTGTGCAAAGGTTCACGCAATAATATATTGTGTGTACAAATCTATTACTACATTTTTACATTCTTTTAATTGCCTTAGCTGCACTGAAATTGCAGATCCTTACCACTTAGCAGTTCACAGGCTGCAAAAGGCATTCTGGGAGGTGTTGGTGGAGTTGGAAGACTGTATGGCTCAACAGACTCATCTGAGCTGCTATCGAACTGCCGCTTTTTCTTCCTCCTCCTTGGCTCGTCAGGGTCTGTATCCAAGTTTGACGTGAGCTCTGCTTTGGAGAGCTTATTTCTTGCTTCTTTATAATTATCTAGAAAAAAAACAGATATCATTATTTATAAAAAAAGCAAACCTTAAAGTGCTGAACAAACTGGTACAAATTTCCTTAATAAAAATGCACAACTTACCATACATACCAAGAACCACACATGTGGTTTGAATCCATCCTGAACCTGGCTCAGTGCAGCTTCTCACCATCTCTTGCACATTTTTAGCCTTTTGTGGCCACATACACATTCCATCACGTATCCAGCTGCGTCGTACCACAGCAACAGCATCTCCTTCATCAGGAAACTTGACAATGGCAAAATCTCCATCTTTGAAGAAAACAATAAACATTCTTTACAAATGATATGCGCTCAGTGGCAAGCGAAAGAAATTACACTGATAATTAAAGATGCATAGTAGTCTGATAGCAGTCATTCACGTGAAAAGACCTTTCTGAACCAATGAAATGAATGCAATATGGAACAGGGTGTGAAAATTCAACGTACAAGCAACTGCAAAAAAATAGATTGTGCGGTGGTATATTTAACTAGAACAAGAAACAGAGCCTCGCTTAGGCAAAAGGGGAGAACTACTGGTTATGGTTGCCACATGACACTACAAACATTCACATAGCCTTTGCTGATTTCACACATCATTCCCTGCCCACTTGCTCAAGTCCATGCAACCAAACTCATAATACAACCACTGTATTTTTAAACTACTTTAATTGCAGTCCAGCAACCCAATCATTTAGTTTCTGTTCGCTTCTTTTTTAATGAAAATAGCTAATCCTTTTACAAGCATAGTTTAGAGTAAGACAACCATATGTACATTATTTATTGGTATAGCAACTGTACAGGCTCACATATATGCCGGGAAAAAAAAACAGCAAGGCATCCCTAGAAAATAATATTTGCCGATAAAAAAAACAAGGTGTTGTGGAATAAAAACCAAAATTATCATAGAAAGAGGAAAGCCTAAACCCTATTTATAAGCTTCACTGCCAGGAGAGATTTGCGAGTATTCCTGAACATGACTTCGCTGACTTATCTCCCAAAAAGAGGCATATCCAGAAAAGCAAACAATTCTAGGTGAAACACCAAGGCAACATTATTGAACATGTAAAAGAGGAAAAATGGCAAAACCATTGCCAAATGGAAGCTTCACACACTTGCACAATACTTCAGAAAATGGCCACACATGAAGAGGAGAGGGGTTAGAGACAAAGAACACACTGAGAAGTGATGACAAGCAAGGGTAGTCATAAATGTCACGTTTAACAGAAAACTTATGACCAACAAGAAGCACATCTCTAGAGTGATATTCCACCACAATGTTCACAACATCAATCACTGTTCCATCCAAAAGGAGGCACGTGTTGTTAGGGCATGCCACAGTCAAAGTGAAACATTGGTGTGTTACAAGCTTACGGTACTGTTGGCCCTCCAAATGATCTGTTAAAGGACCGTCATCATGAGGGAAAAGCAATGTTGGCTCTGCCTGCTTCCTTCTTGCCTGTGCACTGCTAGATGCAGCCCTCTCCTCACTAACTCTCCTGCAGAGCTGCTCTAGTGCCTTACCGGGCTTACGGTGAAGCCTCTTTAATCTCTGCATGAAATTCTCAAACGGGAAGGCACTCCAACTGTCTAGATGCCCCAAGTTTCTAAAATCTTCTGCGAGGTGTATAAGACCGTGGACATTATGAGACACAAAGTCTATCCCGTATATGCCCTTAAAGGTGGTCACAAAGTGCTGAAGCAACTGTTCACCATAGTCTACAAACTGTACACGCAATCTAGGGGAAGCTAGGATTGTAATTGCACAATGTAAAACCATGAAGTTCCCATGCAAATCACTTCGTACAAGGTGATAAAAAGTTACAGGCCCCAGGTAAAGCAAAAGGAGTCGAAACTCTGTTGCCTTCCACCTGTCTAGCTCACTCAGTGGCCTCGGTCTGCGGTTAAACTCACATGGGATACAAGCTGCAAGCTTTTCAATTCTTTTAGAAATCTCATCTTTTACTTGAGTGGCCATTCTGAATGAATGTTGACCTTGAAACCAAAGCCGCAGCAGCTTATGCATAACTCCTATGCACACCAAGTGCATGTAGTCAAGAGGAACCTGTTTAACTAAGTCAAATGAGAGGTTCTCAAGAATTGATGTGCCAATATGGTGGTCCTCATCAGTGTGCTCCCTAAAGCTGACATCTGTTCTAGGGGCCGCATTCAGTTCTGGGAAGCACATTCGGCCATTAACAAACCTGCCCTCTGTTACACACTTTGTACAGCTGCTGTATCCACTGTGTCCTTTTACTGACAGCACAAATGCACGGGCAGGGGCATCACAAACTACAGCAAGGATTTGTACTTCGATGACTCTTCCCCTAAAAAATACCCCTCCTTCTTGTGCTTCACTGAGTTCTGAAACAAACTCCTTCAAGCACTCATTGCTATTTGCAGGTTTGCTGTGCCCAAAGTACACACCAATGGGAAAAGGCTCACTACTTTCAACGTTCTTCAATTGACACAGTATGGGCCAAAACTGCGCCTTGGTGCTCTTAGTCAGAGGCAAGCCATCTATGTTAACAATGAGTTCTAGAAGTTGAGGTATGGTGCACGTTTCCCTCAAAGCATGTTGTAGGCCAGCCACGAGACCAAAATGGTAGTACTGTCCGTTTCCGATAGTGACTATTCCTTCAATTCGCCTGGGCGTTCCTAGCAACGACACAGCAGACCTTGGCAGTTCAGTAAGTACAGCTGGAGATGAATTTCGGAGGTCTTTCAGAAGCGCTGTGAGGCAGCGGTGTGAAACATTGAATTTAACTGCCCAAGACTTCAAACGGTCTTTAAGGCACCCTGTTTTCCTGTCGCTTACACTACACTCAACCATCACCGGCGGCAGCACACGAGAGCGTTGAAGAGCACCAGGCGATAAACATGCATCGAGTTCATGCTGGGGCGTGCACGCCACTGAAACATGCGCTGAGGACGGCAAAAGGTCTGAGAAAGAATCACATAACTCAGGTTCTCCGTCTGAGTAGTCTGAATCAATTTCTGCTTCGCACGGTGCCTGCAAGCTCGTGCACAACAGCTGCGATGACGCAGCTTCGAGGCTGGCATCTACAGCGCCTCTAACGCGACGCCGAAATGAACGTCCAGATTGACCCGTGTCGTGTCCTGCGTATCAATCAAGGATGCTCTTGAAAAGGAAGTGGCTTTCAAACCAGAAAAAATGTATTAAAAAATCGGTTTTCAAAAAGTGAAAGCTTTCTCTGTCCGATTTGGTATGCCATGCAAGCCGAGATTCACCAGGAAGTGTTTGCAAAAAAAGTCATCTGTAGTGGTCCAGTTTATTTTGGGCGCTCGAAAACTTGGCAAATTGTACACAATTTTGCAGCGCAGCAAGCGAGAGGCATTTATCCTAATTGTGCTCCGCACAAAGTTTACGATTCTACACTTTCATACCTGGCGCCACAGTTCCATGCAACTGTACGGACATAACAGAAATTCAAGCACTTGCCGCGCGTCAATATAATTGGCTATTGGCTTCCGCCCAGCGTTCTCTGCCGCAGTTGAGTTTGCACGGGAACTCTACAAAGAAACGCCATGCATAGCGAGTCGCGGTGTCGCGGTGATCTTATGCAGCTAAACAACACATGCATACTTGTCATGCTCCTTTGGGACGAATACAACACGCCATACAGGAATAACGGCTCCATGGCCACCTTAGGTCCTGCGTGCAAAGGAGGCGTATGAACAAGATGTGAAAAATTACTTACCTTTGGACGTGCTCATGGCCACGCCACCGCCGTTCGCTTCAAAGCGTCTTGCAATCGCGGCGCGCGTAGACAACGCAGACAAACTAAAAGCCCGCCAAAAGCCGGACACGCCGAAACACATGCAGCCCGCGCTGCCGAAAGGAACAAAGCGGCACACGGCAGGACCGCAGCACGTCAAATGCTTCATATATGCATCAATTATAATTTGTTTTAACGTAGACATAAATGAAAAAACGCATTTGTTTTTAAATTTGTGTCCAAGTATTTTTCAGTTTGGTATTTATTTTTATTTATTATCAACTGCCGACATCTGAGCGCGGCAAACTTCAAACTTCGAGGAAAAACCTATAAATAGTATGCGTTGCACACGTGCTGAACATGAGGTCGTGTTTAGATGCCAGATTGATCGAAAAGCAAAGAAACAACTCGAACACTCCCCTCAAGGCCGCAGTGTTTATTATATATCTGATGCGGCGAAAATATATTGGGCAGGTTATTTGAGAGACATGCATCCATGTAAAAGGCACCTGATATTAAAGGTGAACATATATCCAGGTAAAGGAAGCTACTGCGAGAGCAGGTCTTACAAAACTTTGCACAAAATTGTGCTAAGAATGCATATCAAGTAAGTGTTCGCATTATAAGCCGAGCGGGATATCCAGGGGATATCGTGTCAGGACATCTAAAAGGAGGACTTCCCACGGACATCCTGCAGAAGTACGCAAATGAGCTGGGATATGCGGATACGATTCGGATATCCCTGGGAGCTGGTGTTGTGACTGGGATCATACTTCAAAACCGTGATTTCCACTTATTGTGTAGAATCCCACCCCTCTTTGTAACGCCCTGCGTGACATTAAGAGTATTGAAATAAGTAAATTCAGTTATTCCATCCTTACGCAGTTTTTACGATTGCTAGCCCGATCGTTAAGCAAACAAAACAGCAATGGCAGACGAAGCTTAAGCGACACGGTTACTCACAACGAGCCTGTGATGGAGTCAACCCTCACAAACTCTTACAATAAAAAAAAATCCGACCACGTGCGAACGAGCTCACCAGCGCGCACGTTTCGTCGTTACAGAGCTGAGACGTGAATTTGGCCTTAACACCATACTGGCATGCATCCGTTCACGTGTAAATAAGCAGAAACCTAACAAGTTGCCCAGATGTCTCGTTATTATGACAACGTGCACGACACTGTTAGCCAAAAACAATACCAGCCGTAATTACACGATTTGTTAAATTCAGCAGCGCGAACGGCCATCACGGGCAGCAAATTCTCAAATCGCGATACAAAGGCCAACAAAGTTCTATTATTCCAAACTTAGGTAGTTTTACGATTACTTGGGCAACGCTGCTACGCAAACAAAACGCCAACAGCACAGGTAGCGAAGTTTAAGCGGCACAATTATCACTACGAGCACGCGAAAGAATCAGTCAAGTGAGAAGTTGCGCTGTTACATACAAAAAAATACGACCACATGCGAACGAGCAATTAAGCAGGCGCAAACGTTTCGTTCGTCACAGGCAGCCGAGGAGTAAGCTTGTCTTGAAGTCTAACAGGTCGCCCTAAAGTTTACTTATTCCAAGAAAAGTGCATGCACTGTTAGTAAGAACATAGCAGCCCTAAAGACAGGCGTATTAAAATTCAGCAGCGTTGCCGGCCATAACGTGCAGCAAGTGCGCCGACCGCGATACAAATGCGTAAAACATTTCAGCTATTTCAACTTACGCAGTTGTACAATTGATTGCTCTCACAATGACGGTTACGCAAAGAAAACGCAAACGAAGCTGAAGCAAGGCTATTCTGGACAGTGCGTGTCGGGAAGCTAATATAATTAATATTCATTTTCTTATTATTCACCACTGTTCAGTAAAGACAACGATAACTCTTGCGGACTCATTCTGTGGACTACATGGGAGTTAACGGTTCTAAAGTTTCGAATTGAGATTTTTTTTATCTCAGCGCTGCGCAGAAATATAAGACAGAGTAAGCTCGGAAGTTTGCAGAAATCTAGTACGATGCGACCAAACGCAACACAACGCATGGTCAATCACCGATTGGTGTTACTGTCGCTGCAAAAGATGGGGATGTACTACAATGCCCGTCATTCGATTATGCGCAGACACGACACTTGCATGGCTGCTAATAGAAAAACATTCACTTCATGAACTGTCACTTACCTCTTGATAGGCGTAAGACGCACAGGCGCTGCAGGAATGGAGCTCCAAAGCGCATGACAAAAACGTTCACCTGGAGCTGACCAACGCTCACCCTGGAACTCATGTGCACATGGCCCAACGACACAACCACCGCGTTCAGAGAAAGCACGCGACCTGAGCGTGTGAGAGCGCGGAGCACACCAACCCACAGAACACCTATACAAACTTAGAGAAGGGAAACTGTACCTTCCACAGTGCTACGGAAATAAATGTAGCGGTGGCGTCATGAACTAAAGTATGCGACCACAGATGGCGCTGTACAACAGGAAACGGAAACGGGGTTTTACACAGTATGGCCGCTTTACCAGGTGTTCTGTGGCTTTACTGGGTTTCTGGCTGCTGCGCCTCGGTCGTGCTCCCGCCGGTTAAGTTGCTGTGTGGCAAACGTAACGCCTACATATATGTGTAGGCGCTACGTTTGCCACACAGCAACCAAACTGGCGGGAGCACGATCGAGGCGCAGCAGAATGCATGTAGCGCTGAGTCATATCGAGTTAACCCACACTCTGAACTGACTTTTAAGGGCATCCCGAGCGGTTTTTCGTTTATTACGCCACCGTTACCCCGAGTTGTGCCGCCGCGCTCCAGCTGTTGCATTTCGTGTAGGGCTACTGACAGAATGCGGTTTCCAGGTGGCACGATGGCCTCGACTGGAATAAACGCACACGACACCAAAGATTGAGTAAGCCTGAAAATATTTTATTTGCATTTTACAAGTACAACAAAAAGCACACGTCTACGCATCCACACAAACGCGGTTACATAGTCAAGAAATGGCTCATTAATAAGGGTAGCACAAACGCACAAGAAAGAAGACCTAAGCTACAAAACGTACGGTTGGCTGCTAAGTATAATAATTTGCCTGTCACCGCGTGTCACTTTTATACAGCATCTTTACAGCACTACCAGGCCGGGTAGTTTGGCGGAAAGAACGCAACAGCTTACGGCCGTCAGCTGCCTCTTTCTTACGGGTGTCATCGTCTCCGCATCAACATCGTGCAAGTCTGCATACAGGTATCTGTATCTGAACCATATGTGCCAGCTTAATACATGTGTAGTGAAATTATGATAACCACTCCGTCTTATCAAACGTATTGGTTTTGCAAATGCGCATTACAGCTGACGGAACGACATACTGTAAGTGAAGCACAAGAGAACAAGGACAAAAGGAGGATACAACACTTGAAGAAGAAATGAAGAATTAGTAGGCGTACAGCAAACAAGCGATGACGGAGAACCCACAGTGATGCATCGGGTGTTCTGTGACATCGGTTTGCGTACTTACGGTGTTATAGAGATCAACGGCATAAAAACGTGCCTTCAAGCGTACTCCCTCAACCTCCGCCGCATTCATTATGATAATCAACGCCTAAACAAAATGAGGCACTACTTTTTTGCCAAGAGTAGACCTCTTTACAGCAAGTCTATGTAATGACTCGCAGACGAAACGAGCATGCTTTCGAGAATGTTTTACCACCGTAGTATTCGAACGCCAACGGCCAGGAAACACATCGATACCAATAGGCTGTCGGCTGCCGGTGGTTACTCAAGAACAAAAACCTTGACGCTATGTCTAAAAAGCAGCTTCAACAATCAAATTAAAAAAAATCAACTGCCTATATATTTACCTGAGGTAAAAAAACATCGTTAGACACCTCGATTGTTTATGTCAATGGTTCGTGTAAAGTAAAAAATTCAGCATGTTCAGCGCCCCTAGCAGAAAAAGCACAAATTAACGTATGCGACCAAATTACAGTAGCTCCACTTGCGCGCTTACGCTGAAACACGCCTCGATTGATTTTTCGCCCTCTGTGGCCATTTGTTGAACTTGAGGGTGTGCGGGGCCTGACCAACCCACCAACCTTCAGGCCTTCAGGCATTCCGAGCTTACACAGAAGGGCGAAGATATCCAATAAGACGGTGTCGTTAAGTCATGTGACTGACTACGCGCAAATCAGCGCAAAGCGTGCGTGTGCATGCGACAGACAGTGGTGATTCGACTGGGTAAAGGCAGTCACTTGTTCGGAGAGCGTAGGAACATAGGACACGATTGATTCGGTTACGCCGTGCGGTAAGAGGTAATGCGCAGCTGTTCCGGCATTCTGCCTGCCTCTTTGTGACGTTTCCTCCCAATATGCTTGTGCAGTTTCGGTCGTTCATTTCTACTTCTCCACTTATCGCCTGCATTGGAAGTTTGATTTTGAGTGCAGCAACTTCACATTGCTGGCTGAGATGTCTTTTCTGAAGAGCGTGCGCTGAAGGCACCCGTGGTAGAGATTTAATATTCTGCGATAGGATAACGTAGTACGTGTTGGACTGTGTGTGTTGGTCCCACATATGGCCGGTATGGGACATCCCGTTGAAAACATCCTTCGGACATCCATAGGATTAAAGTTCTGGGATTTTGTTTATATCCCAGAGGTTCAATCGTGTAGATGTCTGAAGGATGTCTTAAATAGGACATCCCGAAATTAATGTCCACACGTTATCCACAGGACGACCTGACCGGGACTAGGACGTTCGGATCTAGTCGGGATGTCAAGAAGATATTCGTGGTCCAGTGGGTTTTCCCTAACTTCAAAGCGTCGCGTGCGAGCCGTCCTGTCATGGTAATGCTTAGCATTGCTTTGTGTCTTACACATTTCCTGCTCAGCAATCATTGTGGCAGGGCTTACGTTTAACAACTTTCTCCTACATTCTGCCTCTGACGACATTTCAGGCTCCGCTGCTTTCCTGGTCTTTTCATTAGCTGGCGTATACTTTCCGCATTATCCCCTATAGGGCTGTCCTGTCTGGCGCTGGCTGACGAATCCTCCGTGAAACCTCCTCCACCACAGGACGTTCGTACACTGCCTTAGAACGAGTTGATGATGATGTTTGAGGTTTAATAGCGCAAGGGCCAGGTATGGCCAAAGAGCGCCATGCTAGTAGTAATGAATATGTCGTGGTCTGATAGGTTCTGTGAATTTAATGTGACGCGGCTGTAAAGGGGCCTAAAAGAGTTGGTGTTCATTGCATAAAAACTACACGTAATAAAATTATGGCAATGATTATTGACGTGTACTATGATCACTAAAATGCATTAAGAAAGAATGATGCATATAATATATAAAACATACGAGATGGTAAAATTGTCCAAGAGCACTACTGCCTCACCAGAGCCCTTGAAACGCAAGGGCCGAGAGGCATGTGCTCTACGAAACAGCTATCACAGCGGCATCTTCTGAAGAGAGAAGACGCTACGAACGTACGGGGCTACTTACATCTAACACAACATCTTTCAGGAAACCTAGAACTGCGTTGGTGTCAAAGAGCGGTTCTGGGCCGAGTAACCTTACAGGATGAAGGGGAATGTGCTGCCGGTATGCTAACGGAAAATGTTTCTTTCTGTCAGATTCGGCTTACGACACTACAGGAGGACGTGGAGGATGGTCAGCCCCTCCCCGAATCTCCCACAGGTGGGAAGCTCATTTCCAGTGAGTAAAAAATTGTGGGTGCCAAATGTGTGTCCTATTCTTAGACGACAGAATAGGACATCTGTTCGGCGTGATTTTGTTGCAGAAGGCCAGAACCCTAATTGTGGCTTTATTACGTGCAGCTTATTATTTCTTTGCATGTCGCACAAGCGTTGCCAGTGATTTCGCAGTTTCCTGCGCAAGAAGGGCCTCAGATCTGTGACAGCTAGGGACTGCAGCGGTAGGATTAACAGAATACGGTGCAATTTATGTGGCCATCTGGTCCGCAAGAACGTTACCTTCGATGCCCCTACCTATGCCCCGGCACCCAGCATATGATGACATACTGGTTACATATATACGCTTTACATAGGACGGAATATAGTTCAATGATTACTGGATTTTTGTGCTTACAAAATGACATTAAGGCCTTCACAGCACTTAGGGAGTCCGTATATATAACAGATTATTAATTTTTTTTTGCTTATATGCTGCACAGCCGACAGTAGTGTGTAGGCCTCAGCAGTAAAGATGCTTGTTTCCGGATGCAGTACATCGGGTTCCAAGAAGGAGGGACTGACGGCTGCATAGGACACGCCCTCGCGTGGCTTCGATGCGTCTGTGTAGAACTCCGTGCAGGAGTGCTTCTACTGGAGTTCCAGGAAATGCATTTAGATTTCGATATCTGGGGCCTGCTTTGTTACTTGTAGGAAAGATATATCACATTGTATCAGCTGCCACTCCCAAGGTGGTAGCAGCTTAGGTGGAGGCATTAAACGTTGTTTGAGGAGTGGAACATCAATTTTAACACTAAGCTCCCTCACACGAAATGAAAACGACTGTCTTACAGAGGGGCGATTACGAAAACGTGTAGCATATGACATATCGTTAACGGTGTTAAAACACGGATGTTGAGGATTAGAGTGAACTTTCAGAAAATATGTTTGGCTGATGTATGTTCTCTGCAGATGAAGTGACCACTCATTTGATTCTACATACAAACTTTCCATGGGACTTGTTCTGAAAGCGCCAGTGGCCAGCAGGATTCCTAGATGGTGGACCGGATCTAGCATCTTTAGCGCGCTCGGGGCGGCAGAATGATAGATAACGACATCGTAGTCCAACCGTGATCGAATGAGGCAAATATCGCAGCGATCACGCACAGCGATATAAAGCGCCCCGAGTGTTATGCGACGCGTCTCAGTTTCCGAAAAGTATGTTGCGAGCAGCGTAAGCCCAAGGAGACTGCCTGTGCAAAGCAAGGTGATGCAACCCTTTTCTACCGTTGCAGCGAGAGCGCGAAGCGATATGAAGCGACCCGAGTGTTATGCGGCGCGTCTCAGTTTCCGAAAAGTATGTTGCAAGCAGCGTAAGCCCCAGGAGACTGCCTGTGCAAAGAAAAGGTGACGCAACCTTTTTCTACCGTTTCAGTGAGAGGGCGAAGCAATATGAAGCGATCCGAGTGTAATGCGACGCGTCTCAGTTTCCGAAAAGTGTGTTGCGAGCAACGTAAGCCCTAGGAGACTGCTGTGCAAAGCAAGGTGATGCAACCCTTTTCTACCGTTGCAGCGAGAGCGCGAAGCGATATGAAGCGACCCGAGTGTTATGCGGCGCGTCTCAGTTTCCGAAAAGTATGTTGCAAGCAGCGTAAGCCCCAGGAGACTGCCTGTGCAAAGCAAGGTGATGCAACCCCCTTTCTACCGTTGCAGCGAGAGCGCGAAGCGATATGAAGCGACCCGAGTGTTATGCGACGCGTCTCAGTTTCCGAAAAGTGTGTTGCGAGCAGCGTAAGCCCGAGGAGACTGCCTGTGCAAAGCAAAGTGATGCAACCGTTTTCTACCATTGCAGCGAGAGCGCGAAACGATATGAAGTGACCCGAGTGTTCTGCAGCGCGTCTCAGTTTCCGAAAAGTGTATTGCGAGCAGCGTAAGCCCCAGGAGACTGTCTGTGCAAGGCAAGGTGATGCAACCCTTTTCTACCGTTTCAGCGAGAGGGCGAAGCAATATGAAGCGATCCGAGTGTAATGCGACGCGTCTCAGTTTCCGAAAAGTGTGTTGCGAGCAACGTAAGCCCTAGGAGACTGCCTGTGCAAAGCAAGGTGATGCAACCCTTTTCTACCATTGCAGCGAGAGCGCGAAACGATATGAAGTGACCCGAGTGTTCTGCAGCGCGTCTCAGTTTCCGAAAAGTGTATTGCGAGCAGCGTAAGCCCCAGGAGACTGTCTGTGCAAGGCAAGGTGATGCAACCCTTTTCTACCGTTTCAGTGAGAGGGCGAAGCAATATGAAGCGATCCGAGTGTGATGCGACGCGTCTCAGTTTCCGAAAAGTGTGTTGCGAGCAACGTAAGCCCTAGGAGACTGCCTGTGCAAAGCAAGGTGATGCAACCCTTTTCTACCGTTGCAGCGAGGGCGCGAAGCGATATGAAGTGACCCGAGTGTGATGCGACGCGTCTCAGTTTCCGAAAAGTGTGTTGCGAGCAGGGTAAGCCCCAGGAGACTGCCCGTGCAATGCAAGGTGATGCCAACCCTTTGCTACTGTTGCAGCGAAATCTCGATGCGATATGAGGCGACCCGAGTGTTATGCGGCGCATCCGAGTTTCCCAAAAGTGTGTTGAGAGCAGCGTAAGCCACAGGAGACCGCCTGTGCAAAGCAAAGTGATGCAGCCCTTTTCTACCGTTTCAGCGAAAGCGCGAAGCGATATGAAGCGACCCGAGTGTTATGCGGCGCGTCTCAGTTTCCTAAAAGTGTATTGCGAGCAGCGTAATCCCCAGGAGGCTACCCGTGCAAAGCAAGGTGACGCAACCCTTTTCTACCGTTTCACCGAAAGCGCCAAGCGATATGAAGTGACCCGAGTGTTATGCGACGCGTCTCAGTTTCCTAAAAGTGTGTTGCGAGCAGCGTAAGCCCGAGGAGACTGCCTGTGCAAAGCAAGGTGATGCAACCCTTTTCTACCGTTGCAGCGAGAGCGCGAAGCGATATGAAGCAACTCGAGTGTTATGCGACGCGTCTCAGTTTCCGAAAAGTGTGTTGCGAGCAGCGTAAGCGCGAGGAGACTGCCTGTGCAAAGCAAGGTGATGCAACCCTTTTCTACCGTTGCAGCGAGGGCGCGAAGCGATATGAAGTGACCCGAGTGTTATGCGACGCGTCTCAGTTTCCTAAAAGTGTGTTGCGAGCAGCGTAAGCCCGAGGAGACTGCCTGTGCAAAGCAAAGTGATGCAACCGTTTTCTACCATTGCAGCGAGAGCGCGAAACGATATGAAGTGACCCGAGTGTTCTGCAGCGCGTCTCAGTTTCCGAAAAGTGTATTGCGAGCAGCGTAAGCCCCAGGAGACTGTCTGTGCAAGGCAAGGTGATGCAACCCTTTTCTACCGTTTCAGTGAGAGGGCGAAGCAATATGGAGCGATCCGAGTGTAATGCGACGCGTCTCAGTTTCCGAAAAGTGTGTTGCGAGCAACGTAAGCCCTAGGAGACTGCCTGTGCAAAGCAAGGTGATGCAACCCTTTTCTACCGTTGCAGCGAGGGCGCGAAGCGATATGAAGTGACCCGAGTGTGATGCGACGCGTCTCAGTTTCCGAAAAGTGTGTTGCGAGCAGGGTAAGCCCCAGGAGACTGCCCGTGCAATGCAAGGTGATGCAACCCTTTGCTACTGTTGCAGCGACATCTCGACGCGATATGAGGCGACCCGAGTGTTATGCGGCGCATCCGAGTTTCCCAAAAGTGTGTTGAGAGCAGCGTAAGCCACAGGAGACCGCCTGTGCAAAGCAAAGTGATGCAGCCCTTTTCTACCGTTTCAGCAAAAGCGCGAAGCGATATGAAGCGACCCGAGTGTTATGCGGCGCGTCTCAGTTTCCTAAAAGTGTATTGCGAGCAGCGTAATCCCCAGGAGGCTACCCGTGCAAAGCAAGGTGACGCAACCCTTTTCTACCGTTTCAGCGAAAGCGCCAAGGGATATGAAGTGACCCGAGTGTTATGCGGCGCGTCTCAGTTTCCGAAAAGTGTATTGCGAGCAGCGTAAGCCCCAGGAGACTGCCTGTGCAAAGCTAGGTGATGCAACCCTTTTGTTCCGTTGCAGCGACAGCGCGAAGCGATATGAAGCGCCCCGAGTGTTATGCGACGCGTCTCAGTTTCTGAAAAATTGGAGGACGCTTAAGCTTCGCCTTCAAGAGTGGAACGCGACAGCGTTCCCGTCGACCCGCCAAGGGGTGTAAGACAATGCGCTACGGCGCAGCGATCACTTACGAGGCGCCCCGCATCGGACACGGTGAGCGTCGAGCAACGCAGTGTTCGGCGCGGCAACGAAATGTGCGCCTGAGCAAACGGCACAAACCAAAGAACTCGGTGTCTCGGAGGAGGAAAGGATCTACGCCAGCCGAACGTCGTGATCGGCACGGGCAGAGAGATAGATAGATAGTAATCTACAGAAAGGAACGGCGCTTGAGTCTGCAGCCCATGTGGGAGAACGGCGAAGCGTCGTCAGGGGAGAGGGAGTCGGGGCATGCGACGCGCCTGGCACCGGTCCGCGCACAGCCGTGGCGCGCCACCTGTCGGGGCAGCGCCGTACATTGAGAGGAGGGGGTCTTCTGTGTTTGCCGCAAGATGGCTCTGCGTGTGCGGTAAGCACAGAAGAAATGTTGCGGAAACGTACTGCGCTACTCATGTAAATGCGACTTCCGTCAGTTACATGATCGTAATTACCGATATAACCGCAATATAACTTTCTACGGCACGTTTCTAAGGCAACACCGCATTCACTAGAAGCGCTTTTGTACTTCTTTCAAGCATGGAACTCGTGGCTGAGTGGTAGCGTCTCCGTCTCACACTCCGGAGACCCTGGTTCGATTCCCACCCAGCCCATCTTCGAAGTTGCTTTTTATTTATGAAGTGCCTGCAGTGATTTATCTCTCACGGTCAACGCCGCAAACGCCGACACCGACGCCCTCGACACCGGCTTTTCTGCGACACGAGCTCCTTAACGCTATCGCGTTAAAAGAGTGTTGCGAGCAGCGTAAGCCCCAGGAGACTGCCCGTGCAAAATAAGGTTATGCAAGCCTTTTCTACCGTTGGAGCGAGAGCGCGAAGCGATATGAAGCAACCCGAGTGTTATGCGACGCGTCTCAATTTCCTAAAAGTGTGTTGCGAGTAGCGTAAGACCCAGGAGGCTACCCGTGCAAAGCAAAGTGATGCAACCCTTTTCTACCGTAGCAGCGAGAGCGCGAAACGATATGAAGCGACCGGAGTTTTATGCGGCGCGTCTCAGTTTCCGAAAAGTGTATTGCGAGCAGCGTAAGCCGCAGGAGACTGCCTGTGCAAAGCTAGGTGATGCAACCCTTTTGTTCCGTTGCAGCGACAGCGCGAAGCGATATGAAGCAACCCGAGTGTTATGCGGCGCGTCTCAGTTTCCGAAAAGTGTGTTGCGAGCAGCGTAAGACCCAGGAGGCTACCCGTGCAAAGCAAAGCGATGCAACCCTTTTCTACCGTAGCAGCGAGAGCGCGAAACGATATGAAGCGACCGGAGTTTTATGCGGCGCGTCTCAGTTTCCGAAAAGTGTATTGCGAGCAGCGTTATTCCCGTACAAAAATGAGTGTTGATTAACCATTGATATATTGTTGAGGAATTGTTGAAACAACTGACTTCAACAAATTTTCAAGAGCACTTGAGTTCACTCAACCCTTGCACAACAATATTACCATTGAGTGTTCTCAATAAACAATTTATTGGGTAATTTGTGTTGATTTTTCTAGTTGTTCTTTTGTTGTGTAGCAGTTGAGTCCAGTATACAATAATTAGAAATCGCATATGAAGACATTCCAAACAAGTTTTGCGATGCGTTCCAACCTCATTCCTGTCACTTTGCGGCAGGTAGGTTCTGCTTTCGCCTCGCTTTCATTAATAGAAAATTATATGTGACCGATGGGGTGGAATCGAACGTCGCCCATCAAGCCCGGTACTCTAACCAATAGGCCACAAGCGCGCGCATACTCCTCTCATTCGAAAGCCAGTAAGCTCTGAAATGCTTGGCGTGTGTGCCGCGTGCCACTTCCTGGTGCTGTCGCTACAGCTGGCGCTTTGACGCGCCTATCTCCGGGACCGCCCCACTTTCGTAGCCATTTTCTCTACGTAAAAACTGCAACGTTAGACTAGATTCATGACCGCCCAAGTTCATAACGATTTATTTCTTCGCCGGTGTACAAATGCCATCGTCGTTTTAACATACACTAGATGACATAACCATTGGTACGATCCGAAATGAGCACGTTTCGGGGAGCAGAAGAATGCGAAATTCACTTGCAAACACGGTGACTACGCGCATGTGGAGTTCCCCAAAAGTAGACATGGCGGCAGCGCGGCCGGCGATAAGACAGGTGCCGACAGGCGACGACGCTACCTTCGAGCATCGGACGCACTGTGGGAACCGTAGGATGCAAGCGCGCACACGCTACAAACATACACGGGTGAGGTCTTCGAATTTCCTGCGACGTACCCTCTGTCCGTAAAGCAAATAAAGTTTTTTGTCCAATGTCCGTGGTACTAGAGATCAAAGAATGAACGCGCTTTGAGATCGCAGCGCGCAGCCGCTATAACCATTGACTTCAAAGAGCTTCAGACTCAGCAACAGCCGCAACAGTATCACAGCTAATCGCTGTATCTGCGGCTGCTCCCGTTTCTCGCCTTGCAAGAAGCACGCGATTTATTTCAGCCTCGCCGAACTGTCGTCTTCTCATGTTCCAAGCCTGCAGGTCTCGTATGTTCAGCTAAGAACACCAAAGGGAAATGAAAGAAATACAAGTAACGGAGTCTTATTGTACCTTACTTGTCACCTCGCCATCTGCAAAAACGCTACAAATTATTTTAGAAGATTTATTTTTGTAAAAATAGCAAAACTAGTAGTAATTTTTCTTTCTAGGTGGCGCGACAAACGTTAAGGTAGCGTTCGGGTGTGTGTGTGTGCGCGCAAACGGGCGCAACCGACCTTCGTTTTGCGCACACTTTTGCAACAGTACACATGGTTACCGCTAGTTTCGTAGTCGCATTTTTTGGTCGTAGTATTTATTGTTTACGCTATAAATTAGGTAGTTCGTAATAATTTATGAAGGTTAGTTGACGAAAAATTATTGCTAATTAATTAGTGGTTCTTAAGTGCCGTTATTTTATGTTTGAAAGGTTTTTATAACTGAATACGATAGTGAAGCCATGTGAAGCTGTGAACGGCTTTCGGACTCAGTTATTCGGTTGCAGTTGTGCCGTGGTTCACGCCTCGTGCTTCTTGATGAAAGTATTTTCTTTTAGGACATCATGACGCACATTTTAGTGAAATGCTATAACGACGATAAGTGGGACATTTATCCGGTGAAGTGGTTGGCTCACCCAACAAATAGTCTTCTACTGATGTGCGAGCCTGATGGTTTTGATGAGTTGCGCGGCAGAGGCCATGATGCCTGTTGGAGAGAAGGCACCCCGAAACAGTCGCAGCCGTACTTCTGAAGATAGGTAGGTAATCTCGTTTTCTTGGGCACGTAGCCTTCTTTTCTATTTTGACATTTACGAGCGTGACATGTTAAGCACACCCTTCACTTTCTTGAAGCAAACCGCATGCCCCGGAGCAAATGCGCGCGATACTAGCTCTCGCTGCCGCCGTCACTTCGTTTGAAACAATGGTTGGCGAAGAGGCAGCGGTGCCCCATGTGCGTAAAATTGCATTGCTTCATTTGTTCATGTCTAATAACGTTTCCTTCATTTGTATGAGAGAACACAATTGGAACATAAGGATCGGCTTCTCTGCGCAGTGATAATTTTGTACAGTGGCCACGTCATTTTTCATGGGGGCTCACGTATGCCGTCTAAGCGCTTGTTATCGCGTTCCGATACGTGAGAGGCGCGCCGCCTTTCAAGGTATTTATGCAGGCACTACGAGTTTAGGAGAACCGCGACAAATAATCGTGCAGCAGGTGTGCAGCTGTGCTACGCTTGTACCACACTCGTACCGGAAGGCAGTGTTGCACTTCACGCTTACGCATTTCGTAACTATGGCGGCCTCCGTGGCAATTTGGGGATCGAGGTCGTGGATACTATCCCTGCAGCGGCCGCATTCCAAAGGAGCGGAATGCAAAAACGCTCGTGCATTGTGCATTGTATGCACGTAAAAATTTCCAGGAAGTCAAAATTAATACGGAGTCCCCAACTACGACGTGCCTCATAATCAGATCGTTGGTCTGGCACGTGGAACATCAGAATTTTTTTTTCCGTAGTGGCTCATCGTATACCATACGGTTAGTGTGATCACCTTTTGTGCCGTAGCGGTTAAGCGCGCCTCGATTTAGGTTGCGGCTAATGATGCGGCGCACCGCGAAATATATTTCGCCTCTTGGATTTTCGGAGAACGGCCAACCGATTAGTCACAGCTTCCGTGCGGTGACTGTACACGGATACACAGCGCAAATGAACAGAGGTGTGGTGACGTGGTCAAAGAACACAGCCGCCGACGGGCTCACCTTATCGTCTATCACCGCCAAAACTACTGCAGTAAGCATCTTTATCTAGCGCGGTGGTTTGCCGTTGAAGGCGTACTGTACAATTTTAATAAGCGATAACCGAAACATGCCACCGTTCTCTGCTGCCTCTTTGAGTTGGACCGATCCGAATATGCGTTGTTTCCAGAAGCGAAAGGAGCGCCAATCGGCGCGTTGTCGCCTCGAGCTAAGCGTCGCACTCGAGCACCGTTTGCGCGTTGAAGAATGACGCGTGCATGAAGCTAGCTCACTGCGCGGACGCTACCGCGCAACGCAAGGGCGTGTACGCGACGTTCTGCACACAAATCGCACGGAATGATCGGAGCCACACCGGAGCGCGGCTAGCTTCAAAGAAGCGGTACATGTTCTCACTCGTACAGGCACGCTCACGCTCGCATCGCTCTCGGCGTATGTTTAGGTCATCCCTTCTACTGGACTTCTACCCAAAGATTCGGTATCTGTTTGGTATGGGCTATGCACTTTCGCGTGGTCCTTGGTTCTGCGAGAGAGCCGGGAATATTTTCCCCACTGTGAAACATCGCTGTGCGTGTTTTAGCTAACATTTATTGTAGCAACCCATTCTTTCCTTTTCTCGACGGCACTCGTAAAGAGTCGCAAATTTGTACTTGCCAGTATAGTGTGTACTTCTATTTCGTGCGTAGTTATGTGCAGTGTGTGGCAGGTTCTTTATCCGCGCAATCTCATTTTCTGTCCACATTCCCTTCTCACAGGTTACGTATGCAGTAAATTCCCAGATGCTAAAGTGTTCTACGACAAAAACACCTTGGCGTCGTGCAAGAGACACCCGTTGATATGTGGCTGATTCACTAGCAAGCTCGCATCTCTGTTGCCAATCTCCATCAACTGGGATTTTCAACTATTTTTTGTGTTACTCTGTGGTGTACTAGCTGCTGCATGGACTCTGTGAAGGCTTACTTTCGATTTACTAGGCTTACTTTCGATTTACTCTGGCGTTTAGTAGTAATGGATGGGCAACCTTTTGACGGGAGGCATTTACTTTTGTTTGTGAAAATGTTTACCTGCCTAACCAAGTGATACCTGGGTACTGTAAACAGCAGCACGAACAGAGGCGGACGACGAAATAGGTAGGAGCACACACGAGCGCAAGCTCTACTAAATGTTTGCTTTTGATGACAAAGGTATTAAACACACTGGTCAACTTGGCAAAGGTAAAAATCCGTGCGTGCGTGGCAGAAACAGCCACGTGCGACAAGAAAAAAATATGAAAAAGCCATGTCATGTAGAATAAACGTGCGTGAAAAACGAGAACTATCGGTCAAATCTATTGAAAAAGCGAAAGATTTGTCCGATAAGTGATACTACCCAACGGGAAATACTCTTTTGAGAACAACTTTTTCCCACTAAGGGCAACAGATAACTTGGTTACGCAATTGTTTCGTTTGTGATCAATAAATATTGCTTCTGGAACTCCTCTGGTGTTGCGGTATAGAGCAGAAAGAACGATTGTTTCATCACAAAGACCAGAACACAAAAGGACCTATGGAAGCATTATTTATTGATCACGAAGAAATATTCATAAGCGAGATTTCTGTGACCCTTAGTGGGAAAGAGTCGCTACAGTACTTCTCGTTACTATCGCTTACAGGAGAAACCTTTCAGTTTTCATGTTTTTGTTAGTTTTTGACGCAC
Organism: Dermacentor albipictus; assembly: GCF_038994185.2. NCBI lineage: Eukaryota > Metazoa > Arthropoda > Arachnida > Ixodida > Ixodidae > Dermacentor > Dermacentor albipictus. The sequence continues at coordinate 2,981,601 of NW_027225567.1, read as the reverse complement.
ATGTTTATTCTACAGGACGTATTTCGGTCCTTTTTTGTTGTGCCGGGCTGTGTATGCTGCGCATCCATGGCTTTTTCTTTGTGAAGTTGGCCAGTGTGTTTAAAATCTTCGTCTTCACGAATAAACTTCTACTTGAGTCAGCGTTCATGTGTGTTCCTACCTTAATTCATCCTTCTCGTCTCTGTATGGGTGGTTGTGAAATATAAATGTACACCGAATTGGCGAAGTGTCCATAGAATTGATACATGAAGTTATTTGCACTGTTTATTTCAGGAAGAACGCTATAGGGTCTTATCTTCTGTTTTTAACACTGATGTACATTTTTCTAGTTCAATTTCAAGGAGTTCCCTGAGGAAGCCAATAAGAGTGATGGTAACTTCCTTTGTGTATAAGATTTGTGAATTTCATCCATTCAAGGCATGACATGGCACATGCCTGATTGTAGGTTGCAAGCATTGGTAGTAAGATCTACTTTTCGGTTCTCATGACGCTTCTTTGTACTGCGCTGCATTCTCCAGGCACATGAACCTTTTTATGCTCTAAGTGCATGCGTTCTTTTTCTATATGGTGGAGTGAAAATTGAAAACTTAAATATGCATATATATCATTTTCCTTGTAATCTTTTTCAACATGGGTGCGCTGTAGCTCCCTCTGTCTTTCAGTTACTGCTTTGTCCCAATTTTTATGCAACCTTTATGTATTTCATGCAGCAAAATTCTGGTGCTATTTTAATAACATTTTATCTGCGAAACTAAGGTAATTGGTGTTTCGTATATGATTAATTTGCGTTTTTCACTGTCTCAGCAATCGGGCTGTCGAGTCATTGGAACCTTTTCTCATACTGTAAGACTATTTCTGGGGTGCTTGATGCTGAAAGTGCAGGTGACCATTTATTTGGCTGTTTGGAATTGTGTTAGCCATGTGTTACTACCAATTTTCTGTGCTAAATAATTATTTTTTCACTTATCGTTCAAGGTATTAGCCTTTCCTTATCTCTTTATTGACTGAGGTAGCACTTAGTTGCTGAGTATAGGAAAAAAGGCCCCAAAAAGTGCTTTAATTAGCTTTGTGCAAGTCCAGAAAGATTACCTGAAAATGAGCTCACTAAATTGAGGAAATGCCACTAACGAACTCCTCTGTACCCCAAATTAACATAATCAAATGGTGTACTGTTTTTCTTGACTTGTGCCAGGGAGATAAGCTGCTTTCATTACACAAAAGCTTCACAAGTTTATTTCTGAAGAAAGCAATCCTGGCTTGTCAGAAACGATTCAGGTGTTCATCATGCCCGACAACTTTCTAAATGATGTCTCGTCAAATAATAGCTAAGTTGAGTGACGTTCTTTTATAAAATAATTGGGCAACATGAAAATATATATATCTCGAAGACAAAGCTCAGGCAAGTCTACTTTGGTACTTCATTAAATTTTAATCGCGGTGAAAGACGTGTGCTAAAGGTTGTATATATTTGCGTGAAGTCATTTGTTTCAAGTTGGTTATTTTGCCTTCTCACAGTCAGCCGTAGCTCTTCCTGTGATGTGTTAGTGTGCGCAACATTTTAATGTAACATATTCAGATGTCTTTGGTGTATTCACATGCAAGCAGCTCCAAGTGTTCATGTGTTCAAAGTTGGTTGTTACAAGGGTATGCTTAAGCCCTGCCTTTTGAGTCGCTTTGCCTCCTAGTCATAAACTTAAGTCGAAAGTGAAGAGCACAATGATCGTTTTGATTGGATTCATATGTATAGGTTTTTTCAGATGTATTTACACTGCTACAGTGCTGTAGGTACTAGCCTGTGTCTCCAGGTTCAATGTAGTGGTGCCTTATGTACTGTAATAATGTTTCACGTGCACACATCTTTAGTGTAAATAAAGGTACTTCAAGTTGATCAGTCTCTCCTTTGATTTTGTTTGTGTTAGGAAAAGTTATGAGCAGGCACCGGGGCATGCAAGTGTGAGCAGCGAAGCAATTTCAATATATGAATAAAAATACACTAGCCCAACGAAACGTCAATCATATTTCAATGGCGACTTCTGAAATCTCAATGGCATCTCAACTGTGCCACGATATGCGTTTCAATGCTGTGGCAATAATAACTCAACAACAGATCAACAGAACTACCACAACGTTAGTTTAACGCAGAATCAATGGTAACTCAATAACCATTCAACAAAACAAACACAACGGGCCGTTTAAGCACAATGGACTTTCAATGGTAACTTAACAATTATTCAACATTGAGGTACCCAATGGTGTTTCAATTCGATTTCAGTGACCAATATTCAAAAGTGCTCAACACTCAACCCAACAATTCTCCAACATACTCTCAATAATTCCTCAATAAAAAACTCAACATTAACCAACAATATTTCAATGCCTTCTCAATATTTTTTTTGTACGGGAAGCCCCAGGAGATTGCCTATGCAAAGCAAGGTGATGCAACCCTTTTCTACCGTTGCAGCGAGAGCGCGAAGCGATATGAAGCGACCCGAGTGTTATGCGACGCGTCTCAGTTTCCGAAAAAGCATGTTGCGACCAGCGTAAGCCCCAGGAGACTGCCTGTGCATAGCAAAGTGATGCAACCTTTTTCTACCGTTGCAGCGAGAGCACGAAGCGATATGAAGCGACCCGAGTGTTATGTGACTCGTCTCAGTTTCCGAAAAGTGTGTTGCGAACAGGGTAAGCCCCAGGAGACTGCCCGTGCAAGGAAAAGTGATGCAACCCTTTTCTACCGTTGCAGCGAGAGCGCGACGCGATATGAGGCGACCCGAGTATTATGCGACGCATCCGAGTTTTCCAAAAGTGTGTTGAGAGCAGTGTAAGCCACAGGAGACTGCCTGTGCAAAGCAAAGTGATGCAGCCGTTTTCTACCGTGTCAGCGAAAGCGCGAAGCGATATGAAGCGACCCGAGTGTTATGCGGCGCGTCTCAGTTTCCTAAAAGTGGGTTGCGAACAGCGTAAGCCCCAGGAGACTGCCTGTGCAAAGCAAGGTGACGCAACCCTTTTCTACCGTTGCAGCGGTAGACAGCGGTAGAAAATTAACATGCCATCGGTAAAACACATCTCGTTGTGTAAGGATCTGTCAAAACAAAACGCGCAAAAAGTAGACGAATCAATTAGGTCGGGCACTGCGCTCAGTGTGTAGCAGCTCTTTGAATTTTGCTGCGCATCCTTTAGTGCCTACGTGCAATGGCAAGTGGTTCCATTCTACGGTAGGGCGCGGTATAAGTGAATTTGCAAAACGATGAGAGTGACATATCGGTCGCTTCACATTTGCACTAGGGGCCATGACAACAAAAATTTACTGCAGGGCACTGAAAGAAATGGTCAGAAAGAATTGAATGACAATAAAGTTTACGAAAAAGCCAAAGCTATTGAAGTAGAGGATACGCTGTCAGAATCAGCGCTAACACCCGCATGGTCTACTGACTGACAGCGCTCCTCCGAAGCCGATGTGGAGCCGTTGTACGCGTCACAAAGAGCGGCTTCAAGGTTACTGCACTCGTGCACTATTTCTTCGTGGCCTGTTGCGGTGTCAACTTCATTTCTAATCGTTCGTCTCTGCTGACATGACGTCGACACTACAAAAGGCTTCTTTTTCCTAGCCCAACTCATGCTAATTCAGGGCAATTACAGCAGCAATTGATATGAGTGCCGCTTGATAAATTAAGAATTCTCCCACCAAGAACGGCGCCATCGAAATCCCAGTACGCTAATTGAACAGATACGGCCACTCTTATGAAAACGTTTTCGAAACGTATTCACCCCTCGTTTTTAAGCTATCCTGCTTGCGACGTTTTTAATGGTTCGAGTTTGTTCAAATATCTGTTTGAGACGTCGAATCCATTAATAGGACGTTTGGAGACTTTGTGTGCTACCTGGGCTAGACCCTGCGGAGTGCTTTCATTAATGCAGCTCTTTTTCTGCGCGTCATGCGGAAGTTGTCCGCTTGACATATTTTCATAGTGTTTATTTTTCAGAAATATCAGCGACATATCCTATCGTACCTTGATTTATCCCGTTTCCCCGCAACCGCTGTCGTGTATGTAGTAGTAGCATTTCGTTGCCTTGTCATGTCATCTCTTCTCTATCCCCCCTCCCTTCCCGTTGAATGGGAACTGCGAGCGAAAAGTGGCAAGGCTGTTATTCAGTCGTTTAGGGACTGCGTCTGTTCTATCCTTTCTGTGCTTCCTCTCCCCCTTCCTCTCTACCATTGTATCTAGCTAGTCTCTGGACTTGCACGTTAGTAAGAAAAGTAAGCGCTGCAGTTTCTGCAAAGCTTTTGTGGGGGGAGGGGTTAATTACAGCTGTCAAGAGGCTAGTGTGGCGACGCCCAGGCAGCTACAGAGGGTATGTGCACATTCGACGTGGTGCAAAGTCCAAGCGAGTTTCTCGCGTCGCCTTCTCTGTCGCGCTACTGTCATGTATACACGCGTTCTGAACTCCTGTGAAGGCTCCAACGTGTGGTCGATGCCACGGGACCCTTCGGTTACCTTAGGATGTCGTAGAAAAGGTATATTGCCGACTTTTTTCCGAATGCAAGCAAGCGGGCCAAGCAACAATGCGTCCACACCGCGCTTTCCGCTTCAACAATGGGAGATTCAGAAACGCTCCATGAACAAGAAAATCCTCAGCGCTCCGTTTTGATTCCGCTTGACGAGGCTGTGAACAGCATCACTTCTGACGACGCTTGTGCGTCCTCGTTGGGGCAAATGGACAGTGAGTGGAACGAGCTTTCCGCATCATTTGCAGCAAGGAATGAACCTGATTCCGCGACCGAATTCACCGCTTCGGACGTGGACGATGACCACGCAGGCCACTTGGACATTTCGAAATTTAAGAGAGTCACCACACCGCCAATACTGAACCCATTTCCATCTAAGTACGGCAAATTGAGCAGAACCTTCTACTCGGACTGGTACGACCTATTGTCTTGGTTGGAGTACAGCGTGCACGCGGGCTGGCGCAGCTTTTTGTTACCCTTGCAGAATGCTTTCTACAAAAAGAAATCACATTTGTAGAAATCACATTTGCAGAAATCTACATTTGTCAACGGTGGATACAGCAACTGGAAAAAAGCCATAGAAAAAGGTGCTAGTTTCAGAAAGAACAAAATCTCACTCGTCCATAAGTCTTGTCATACATCGTGGGTCTCCTACACACAGATGAAGTCGGGAGGACATAGCAAGTCAGTTGCTACACATATCAGCGCCGCGTACTCCAGGGAGGTGCAGGAAAATCGCCTCTGTGTAGCAAGGGTCACAGATATGTTGGGATTCACAGCCGTTCAGGGTATCGCTCAGAGAGGCCACAATGAAAGTGCCGCAAGTCAAAACAAGGGAAACTTCGTTGAGCTCTTGAACTCTTTGGCAAATACAACGATATTGTCAGAAAGAAACTGAATGGTGGAGCAGCAAACGCGAAGTACGGTCATGATTCGGTACACAACCAGATCCTTGAAATTTTCAGCCACATCACATTAACAAGTATAAAGGAGAAGCTCCAACTACTTCGAACTTATTGTCGATGAAACCAACGAGCTAAGCAAGACGCAACAATTACCAGTTGTAGCAAGGTACTACGCAAGTGGGGTTGTCTTTGAGCGGTTTTTTGGATTCCGCAATGCTGAGCACTTGGATGCAAAGTCGCTCCAGGGCTACGTAAGGGAAACATTGAATCGCAGCGGCATAGATACTCAGGTGTGCATTGTTCAAACATGATGGTGCGAGTGTCATGTGCGGTACCCCAAGGGGCGTCCAGGCGCTGTTCAGGCAGGAAGTGTCGCAGGCAGTGTACGTCCACTGCATGAACCACCGCCTCATTCTAGTCATCGTGGATGATTGCAAAATGATCAAACCGATGAGGGATTTTTTCTCTCTTTTAGAATTCATCCATGTTTTCCTGATCAGTCGATCTGCAATTCACTCTCTGTACGTAGATGTGCAGAAAAGGTTGTCTTTGCCAGTGACAGAGCTGCAGCGTCTCAGCGATACACGACAGGCCTGCCAGATAGCGGTTGGCACAGCGGCAATGGAAAGCTTTTCTGCTGTCGTCGTATGTCTCGCCGAAGTCATCACCACAAACAGCAGGTGGGCAACGGAAGCTAGGGGTCTGTTTGAGCAAATGAATTTCTCGTTTCTCTTCCAGTTAAGCCTACTTACCAAGGTATTCAGTCGCCTTAAGGTTCTTTCAAACATATTGCAAAGTAGAGACTGCAATATATAATATTAGTCGGGCATGGCTCACGGCACGCAAGGTCATTGACGAGGTCTCCGAAATAAGAAATTCGCATAACGCATTTGACACTGTCTGGCCTAAAACCTACAGTATTTCTGAGGAAAACGGAGTGTCCCAAAGAAAAAAGCAGAGAATTACGCACCTTTCGCTGCATATAGAACAGTTGGTAACTGAGCCAAGGACTGCCCGTTGAAGAAGAGTCTCCAGATTCCAAGGAAACATTCAGAGTCAAAGCTTTTGTACCCGTTTTGGGTCACCTGATTGCGGAGCTGACTAGGCGGTCCAGGGTGAATAAGAATGTACTCTGCAGAGTTAGCGCCCTCCACCCACGGAGTGAGAATTTTACGGACATCTCCTTACTCAAGCCTTTCGCCGAGCACTGTGCCTTCGGCATCGAAAGCGTTGAAGTTTTTTTAGTGCAAGCTGATAACGAAACTTCTTCAGCGCATCGAAGCCCAAAGGAAGTGTAAGATAGAGATACCGCTGCAATTGGTGACTGTCTTCGGAGAATATAAACTAGCCTTCCACGAACTGCACAAGCTAGGTGCTGTCGCCGTGACGATACTGGCATCGTCATCGCCTTGCGAGCGCAAGTTTTTGTGCCTTCGAAGATTGAAGACTTACAACTTCGCAGCAAGATGACCAATAACCTTCTGAGCGACCCAGCTGTGCTGGCGGTCGAGCGATCTCTTGCCAATGACATAGATCTTCAGGGTGCTGGCGACATGTTTGATGCTACGCACAGTAATCGACGTGCGCAGCATCAGTACTAGTATACCGGCATAATGATACCCCATTGTACCTTTGCGGCGCTTTCGTGGGAAAATTGTGTGTCACGGGCGAAGGACCGATGCCTATACCAGTATAAGAACACCCACTTCACCATCGAGTAAATGCCGGCTGTGTTTCGTCTTTTATACTGTCACGGCGCAGGCATTGGCATCTGTGATTGTGATGAAACCTTTTCTGTCCCTGTCACCGCTTTGAAAGAGTCGCCATATGGGCACTATGGTGTACTGGTACGGTATACTATAGTGTCGCCCGGTGGCAAAAACGTGCCTTTTCTTGCGATGACGGCCGGGGTTGCTGGAGCACGGATGGATGGATGGATGGTATGAGCGTCCCCTGTGGAACGGGGTGGTGGGTTGCGCCACCAAGCTCTTGCTATTATACTCCCTTACGTCCTACCTAGGTTAAACAATAAAAAAGAAGAAAAAAAATACTGTGAACTTCCACAACCAAATTTTCTGATCTCCTATTGCGAACTCTTACCCTATTGCGAACTCTCCAATCGCCTCTTACTGATCTCTATTGCGGACATGTTTACTTTTCAACTGCTCTTGCTGAACCCAAGGGCTTCAAGGAGGCCAGTGGTGCCTAAATCGACCACTGGGCAGACGTCTTCACATTCTAATAAATCATGCTCCATAGTTTCCCTAGCTTTACCGCAGCACGCACATGCTTCTTCTTCCTTCTTATATATCGCTTTATAGGGGCGTACTCTAAGGCATCCCGGTCTCGCTTCGAAAAGTAATGAGCTGAATTCCCTTTGAGTTATCATAAATTGTTTCTTTTCTGATTTCGTTTTTTCCTCTTAACTAGTTACTCATGACAGGTTTCCTTTCCATAGCCGCCACCCATTAAATTATTTCAGCCTCTCTAACTTCCCGCTTGACGTTCTTTGTTGCTGTGTTGCTCACCCTACAGGCCGCATATTTGCGGGTAAGCTTCCTAGTTCTTTTCCTCCACTGTAAATCAATGTTTTTCCTGTACAAATACCTCAACACTCTCCCAGCACATTTACTTTCTTCCATATTGCTTAGCCGTTTATACTTATCACCATACTCAATTTTACTGCGAGCTTCCCTCACTTCAAATCCAGTCCAGCCCATATCACCCTGCACAGCTTCATTTGTAGTCTTCCCGCGAGCGCCCAATGCGAGGCGACCCACTGAACTTTGGTTCCCGTCGAGTTCTGATTGTACCCCTGATTTAATGCAAACAACCGCATTTCCAAAAGTAAGTCCTAGAACCATTACACCTTTCCACATACCTCGGAGGACCTCGTACCTATTGTATCCCCATAGCGCTCTGTGCTTCATTATGGCTGCATTTCTCTTCCCCTTCACTGTTGTTTTTTCCTGTGTTTCCATTTATCTATCGCCTTCGTTTATCCATATACCAAGGTATTTATATTGTTACCCGAGGTATTTGCTGGCATTGTATCGCCACTGTCTGTTTACTGTTTTCATTGAATACCATAGCACGAGATTTTCTAACACTAAATTTCAAATACCCCATTGATCTGTGGATGGATGGATGGATGGATGGATGGATGGACGGATGGATGGATGGATGGATGGATGGATGGATGGATGGATGGATGGATGGATGGATGGATGGATGGATGGACGGACGGACGGACGGACGGACGGACGGACGCACGGATGGATGGATGGACGGACGGACGGACGGACGGACGGACGGACGGACGGACGGGCGGGCGGACGGACGGACGGACGGACGGGCGGACGGACGGACGGGCGGACGGACGGACGGATGGACGGACGGACGGACGCTATGAGCGTCCCCTTTGGAACGAGGCGGTGGTTTACGCCACCAAGCTCTTGCTATCTTTGCCGGTCTACTGCAGTGCTAGCAGCTTGGAGTCATTACTGGCAAGAGTGAAAATAATCGTGCAACACAGGGCCTCCGGGATTGCCAGTTATGGTGGTCGCGGATGACATGCATGTACGTTCGGAGCTCGCTGATTGCTTGTTGTGGTGTTTCCTGCCGCGTTTGAACATTCTTTATGTGCACGGGAAGCGCTGCATTTCTAAATATGTCTGTGAGTGTATGTGCGTGCGTATTTGTTTGCTTGTTCGTTTGTTTTCTTCGGCGAAACCTGGGAACCGCCTTTCTGGCTGATCCAACATGAAAGGAATACCATGCAACCCACCAGGCACAGTGCAGGCGCTCCTTCCGGGCTTCTTATAGTGGTGTCATTCGAAATACTAAAAACATATGCGTGCTTACCGAACGGAACGAGTAGACGAGTGTTTGCTTGTCTTCTGCAACCGAAACGCTGAGCAGACGATCAGGAACACTGCATGATCTGTGGTTGGAAACATGCAAGCTTAGATGCCGTTTTGATATATCCTAACAGTTTGTAGTGTTCATTTTTTTGTGAATTATTCTAATTCCAACTGTTTTAAGGGCGTTTTAGTTCATAAATGCAGGAAGTTTTGCACAACATGTTTAAATATCGCGCGCTAGGCACGCCGGTCGTTCGCAGCGCCTTTCTGGTGGCGCCATCGCAGAAGCGTCCCCAGTTCTGCCAGTGTTTTGCTGTATGGACAACACACTGCCCCACTTCAGTAGACCATACGGGCACCTTGCAATAAAGTTCGCCTTACAATCCCTTGATAATTTGAAAGTACCGCCACTCTTCGAACTCTGCGCCGCCACGCGACATCCTCGCCTCCTCCTCACCCCTTGTGCGCCCCCCCCCCCTCCCTTGCGGCAACCAGTTTCGCCCTCGTTTTTCTACACGGCGATTAGTCTCCCTGCCGTTGCCCTTGGAAACGCGCGGGTCTTGCGGTTTTCTTTTTTTTTCTTTTTAGTTCGCGCCATTTATTCTCCTCAGGTCGGCTGGCTCGCCGTAGCGAACGTTGTACGCTGTGTTTCCTGCTCTCTGTGCTAGCGTTAACCCGTGCTGTTGCGCAAATAACCGATTCGAGAAGCCTTAAGATGGTTATGACGTTACGGCGTGTTTATGGAAAGCGTGACGGCTTCCAGAGGAAGCAGTGGCTGCACAATAGAGGCCGAAAGAACTTTGTTCCGACAAAGAACAGCGTTGTTTGCGAGTTGAGGCGCCTTTTTTATTGCTCGTAGCAAATCATGCCGTAATGCTACATTTTAGGGGTGTGCGAATATTGAAATTTTCGAATACGAATCGAATACGAATAAGGCGAAAAACTGTCTTCGAATATCGAATCGAATATCGAATATATGTGTAGTATAAAAAAATTGCAAAACATGGTAACAATAGCTTCATTACCCTTTTAAAAATAATATTGCATTTTACGAGGCTGCTTCAGGTTAAAGAGGCACTCATTACAGGTAGTGCACTCAGGTAATGTCAGGTAATGCTCTGTCAGGTAAACGCTTGTTACAGATTATCGCGAAGGAAAATATACTGCTCAACATGTTCAGAAAGTAAGGGCTCTCTATGCACAGTGACAACATTTTTCCAGGTAACATTTTCTAGGTGCATATTTTATTGCGCATACTTACAAAGCCCGAAAGTACATCATATATTGTTATGAAAGAGCCCTGGAATAAAGCTTGGTAAAAAAAAATCGAAACTGATCATGTCTCACGGGCCTGATGCAGATAGACTGGAACAGAGCGTACACATTCATAGTAAGGTTCGTTACAGCACTTAAGATCACAGTGCTGTAACGCTGTGTCGTCGTTTTGTACCTTCTTTTGTCCCTGTTTTGTGTTGCGCTGTAACGAACCTTACTATGAATCCCAACAAACTGGCCCAACTTGCCATCTTGATGTAGAGCATACAGATAATGAGCGGATCATGTGAAGCTCTCAGTGAATAAACATGTTTTTAGGAGAATGTGGAGCAAGCATGTGATTCGTTAATTGCTAAATTATTCACAGTCTGTCCGAATATTCGCCGTTTCGACCATTATTCGGCCGTCCTCGAATATTCGGGAATTTACGAATATGCATTTCTCGAATCGAATACGCTTCGAATAAGGAAAATATTCGATTCGTATTCGAAATTTCGAATATTCGCACACCCCTACTACATTTTCTTCTTTCTTCCGGTCTGCTGCCCAGCGTTTTTGTTGCGGCAATTTGTGCACTGCATAAAAATGTGGTTGTCCTCAGTATGCTTAATATTCTGCGGCGGCTTCATCACCTCTCACGTCGCCAACTGTTGTTATTAAGTCGGAAACGCAGCATTATGGGGCTCCTGCTTTGCCCAGGCATTGGGCCAGGGGACGCTGGCAAAATAGTGGTAAAAAGCGCCCTCGATCCTGAACTGGGTAGTACCAAGCTCTGTCATCTGCTTCGGAAAGCAGGTTTACAATATTGACCCGCCACTTTCTGTGGTGCTGTACCATGTCTTGCAGCGAATATCGGGTGCCGAAGATTTTTGCAGGGGTGGCACGCTGCGTAAAGTGAACAAATTATACAACGCCGAATACGCGTACGCCATTCAAGAAATAAGCGGCGAAGATTTAGCTAGAATAGCAGCTTGGGCTTGTTGGTTTTCCATCCTGCTGTTAACAGCGCAAAATGTAGACAAGAGACGAGACAAGAAGACACCACAAGCGCTGTCACCAGCTATGCCTGCTTCTATGTAGGTCTGTCATTTAATAGTGATTATCTAAAGTGAGATGTTGTACTTGACCTGCAAATTATATACATCTCTCATTTTTGCTACTTGCTGTGTTGTGCATTCCCTAGACATTGTCTGTAAATTAGACAAAGTGGCGACTGCATATCCTGGAGTTCGGCGCTAGTTCCCACGGGTTGCCGTCGGGACTGTAGGTGGAAAAGACCGAATTTTAGCAACGCAGATAGTCAAGCAAGCTTCAAGACAGGCGAAGCAGTCAGCATGGCGCGAAGTTTCGCTTACCCAGCGCGACGAACTGCAGTTATCCAGCGCGCCCGACGCTCCGCTTCATGAGGTCTTGAAGGAAAACGGTAGAATCTGATGTTGGAATTCAGGCCTTGTTCATGGCAGCCCACGACGCAGCAGAAACGACGGGGACGCTTTTTCGAAGCTGAGCTAGGTCTCCGGTTCGGCGTCGCCTTTTGCTTCTGCTTCCAGAATTACATCCCGCGGCACAGGGAGAGTCCGTTTTCGTTAAACTATAGGCTGCGGCCAGCTCGCAGCGTGGTCTGTGAGAAGTGACGAGCCTTTTCGCACTCGCAACAGAGCAGAAAAAAGTGCGCATCGACGCAAAACTCGGGCTATAAACGTGCTTAGCCACAGCCAGGGCTCAAGACTACCCAAGCTGGTACTACCCAGATAACGTTTCTCGCCGCCACCAGGCGCCGCTACTATACCTCCAACTCTAGTGCAAGACAATTCTGCTTTCCGCTGTGAACAATTATGTGCGAAGATACAGCCTCTCAGTCGGACTTTTTGCGATTGTTAGGATCCGTTGCCTGTTTTACTGAAAATTGAAATAGCGGCTTGTACAGGAGCTATTAATATCTAGCTTACGTCGATCTGTGCGTCAGTCAGATACAATGAATGCAGGCCTTGAAAAAATAAAGTGGCAAGTATACCCGTGGTATTGGAGGTGATGAGCGCTAGCTAGTCCATGTTGCGTTCTTTTTTTAAGTTTCACGGTGAAAGCCTTTAGATCTCTGTTTCAAGGTCGCGTTGTGAACAAAAAATATCACGTCACCCAAGGAAGGTCAGTGGCGACCCAAAGCATGTCCACCCCTGATGAGATAATCATTAGCCAAGTTAATGATTCATTAGTGGTAGAATTAAGGTGGATTACGGAGGATTAAGGTGGATCAGCGTGCATTAGGGAGGATTAAGGTGGACTAATGTGCATGAATAAGGATCAACGCGCATGAAAGAGGATTAAGGTGGATGAAGGAAGATTAAAGTGGATTAATGTGCATTAAGGTGAATTGGAGTTGATGGAGTATTAAGATCGATTAGGGGGAATTAATGTGGATGACAGTGCATGAACAAAGAGTAGGGAGGGTTAAGGTAGATTAAGGTGAATTAGGGTTGATAAAGGAGGTATTATTTAGGATAGATTAGGATGTATTAGGGTAGATTAAGGTGGATTTAGGTGGATTAGGGTGTTTGGAGGTGGATTTGCGTTATTAAGCCCAATTAGGGTGGGTTAAGCTACATGAATAAGGATTAAAGCGCACGAAAAAGGATTAAGGTGAATCAGGGTTGATAAAGAAGGATTAATTTAAGACAAATTAGGATGGATTGTGGTAGATTAAGGCAGATTAGGGTTGATGGAGGTGGATTTGTGTGTATTAAGGTGGATTAGGGTTATTAAGCAGTAGTAAAGTGGATTAAGGTGCATGAATAAGAATTAAAGTGTAAGAAAAAGAATTAAGGTGGATGAAGGAGCATTTAGGTCGATTAAGGTTGATTAGAGTTGATGGAGTATTAAGACCGATTAGGGTGTAATAAGGAGGATTAAGGTGCATGAACAAGGATTAAGGTGGACGAAGGACGATTACGGCTGTAAAGCCTACTGTAATAAACCTTAATCAGCCATACCAATCGTTCATCCACCATAACTAGCCTTAATCCTCCATAATGTACCTTAATCCATCGTAATCCACCTTAATGCACCGTAATTCCCATTCATTCACTTTTCCACCCTAATCCACAATAATCCTCCTTAATGCACCCTAATCCTTCAGTCACTTCATTCCAGCCTAATCCACAATTAACCCGCCGTGGTTGCTCAGTGGCTATGGTGCTAGGCTGCTGAGCACGAGGTCGCGGGATCGAATTCCGGCCGCGGCGGCCGCATTTCGATGGGGGCGAAATGCGAAAACACCCGTGTACTTAGATTTAAGTGCACGTTAAAGAACCCCAGGTGGTTAAAATTTCCGGAGTCCCCCACTACGGCGTGCCTCATAACCAGAAAGTGGTTTTGGCACGTAAAACCCCAATATTATTATTATTATTAATCCTCAATTATGCTCCTTAATGTACCTTAATCCACCTACATTCCCTCTAATCCACCTTCGTCGACATTAATTTTCCTTAATACATTTTAATACACCTTAATTCATCTTAATACTATGGCTAATCAATTATTACTTTGCTAATCAGTAATCATCTCATATACGCGGATACAGATGCTTTGGTTCGCTTCCGGCCTTCTTTTGGTCACATATTTTCTATACCTCCCAACGCGACCTTGAAAAAAAGATCTAAAGCTTTCGCTTAATAAGCCACACACAAAGGGATGCGCCCCAAGCATTTCTAGATCAGACGCACAAAGCATCTCATTATGTGGCAGAAAAATTGTCCGGAGTATAGAGCTCGTTTCAAAGCTCCTTTTACATCCCCGTTCATACGACTTTAAGAAAAATAATCCGTGCTCTTCCACTGTGTGAAGAATAACCAGTGAAGTTGTGTATGTGGGCCGATAATGGCGAACTGCACCTCCGCCTCGGGTCGGCCCGGCATTGCACTATCTTCGAGATTAAAGCCCCCTGATAATTTTAAAATAGCGACTCTCTCCTCCTCGCGACGCTTTCCTCCACGATTCTCCTCGCCCGCCGGCTGCGCACGGCACGCTTTTTCTCCTGGGCTCCCGGGGACGGGCTGCAGCATTCTATGGAGGCGTGTAATTTTAGGCCAGTGGTGCTGAAAATTTTGAGAAGCTGGTAACAGCATCGATAATGTTAAAGGCTACGTTTATAAGGCGACTGGTTTTACAGCGAAGGCGTTAGGCACTTCCCATGCGTGGGCCGATCCCGAAGTTAGTGGAATGCCGGACCGGCCTGCGGCGGAGGTGATAATAATAATAATAATAATATATGGGGCTTTACGTGCCAAAACCACTTTCTGATTATGAGGCACGCCGTAGTGGAGGGCTCCGGAAATTTAGACCACCTGGGGTTCTTTAACGTGCACCTAAATCTAAGTACACGGGTGTTTTCGCATTTCGCCCCCATCGAGTGGCGGAGGTGAAGCAGGAGTTAGGCAGTCCCCATACGTGGGCCGACCCCGAAGTTAGTGCAATGCCGGGCCGGCCTGCGGCGGAGGTGAAGCAGCGTTAGGGACTCCCCATGCGTGTGCCGATGCCGAAGGTAGTGCAATGCCGCACCGGCCTGCGGCGGGGGTGAAGCAGGCGTTAGGCACTCCCCATGCGTGGGCCGATCCCGAAGATAGTGCAATGCTGGGCCGGCCTGCGGCGGAGGTGAAGCAGGCGTTGGGCACTCCCCACGCGTGGGCCGACCCCGTAGTTAGTGCAATGCCGCGCCGGTCTGCGGTGGAGGTGAAGCAGGCGTTAGGCACTCCCCATGCGTGGGCCGACCCCGAAGTTGGTGCAATGCCGGGCCGGCCTGCGGCGGAGGTGAAGCAGGCGTTAGGCACTCCCCATACGTGGGCCGATCCTGAAGATAGTGCAATGCCGCGCAGGCCTGCGGCGGAGGTGAAGCAGGCGTTAGGCACTCCTCATACGCGGGCCGACCCCGAAGTTAGTGCAATGCCGGGCCGTCCCACGGAGGAGGTGAAGCAGACGTTAGGCACTCCCCATACGTGAGCCGACCCCGAAGTTAGCGCAATACCGGGCCGGCCTGCGGCGAGGTGAAGCAGGCGTTAGGCACTCCCCATACGTGGGCCGACCCCGAAGTTAGTACAATGCCGGGCCGGTCTGCGGCGGAGGTGAAGCAGGCGTTATGCACTCCCCATACGTGGGCCGACCCCGAAGTTAGTGCAATAGCGCGCCGACCCGCGGTGGAGGTGAAGCAGGCGTTAAGCAATCCCCATACTTGGGCCAATCCCGAAGATAGTGCAATACTGGCCCGACCCGCGGCGGAGGTAAAACATAGGTGGGCCGATCGCTGAGCCGCCTGACGAATGAAGGGAGCCCACAGGGTCATAGAGAACTCTATGCATAGGGTGCTGTCCGAGGCCACGTCGGTGGCCTAGCCTGTGTAGTGAACAGTGCATAGTCGGAGAGCTGCTATTTGCATTTGGGAAACCTGCTTTACTGTATGACCAAATGTGACACTGACTGAAATGCCTCTTGCGTGCTCTATTTTTTGCAGTTCTCTCTTCTCTTCTATTTGTTTTTGTTATTCTTTCCCCATACACCTTGTTGTTATTATTTCTCCCATTTCCAGCGTTTAGGATCACCAGTTGGCGCCACAAGAGTGTATTAATTTATTTTTTGTGATCCAGCACGTCTTTACCAAAGTTGGAATTTATATGTGCCTTGCTTAGAGGTGTTAGTCTTCTGTCCTGTTGTGAAATATACTCTTTGGAAGCTCTATTGCGATATAGTTAACTGATGTTACTTTGTTGCTGCTGGGTACTCGTCTTTTCTTTTCTTTGTTTATAGGGTAACTCCGACATTTTTTTGACCATAATAGGATATTGTCATTTTCAGATGGCATTGACAATCCTGTGACCGGTAGGCTGGTTCAATTTGCTTAGAAATTCAGCAATAATTTTAAGTAACCAATAAACAAGATACCGAAACCGATATGGATAGCTGCTTTGTATAACGTCACGATGAGTCGATGACGTCAGATCCTACGCTACCATAATGTAAACATGCAGCACCCATGGCGCTAACGCCAAGGAAGCGAAGCTGATGATGTCTCCTGAAGACACAGGCTTTTACGGATTTTCCGTGCTAGACAGCGGCGATTTCAGCGAATGTGGGGGTGTATCTGACATCACAAACGCAGGGTGACCAGCAGAAACTCATGAGCCGGGAACAAAATCAATCTTTAAAATTCATTTCAGGAAAACTAAATGACTTGCAGCCATATTGTTTGGCACAGATAATCGGAGTGTAAAAGAGAACTTATATTCAAAATGTTATGAAGATCAGTGAACATCGAAAAATTGCTGGGGTTGCCCTTTAAAACTATTTTGTTTATGTACGTGCTTTACCGTTTACTATATAAATTTTCATTTTATTAGCAGAAGCACTGCTGTGTAAATATACTAAATTTTAATTTAAATTTTACTGTGATGCTGGAATAGCTTATTCACACTGATGTGTTTATAAGGCCTTCAGTCCAGTTAAATCTAGTCAAAACACAACACAAAGTTCCCAGCCTCCTTGCCCCCCTGAAGGAACTCACTCGTGGGTGCCCCCGATTCGAAAAATCCTGGAGCCTTCCTTGGTTAACGACGAGCTAATAGGGTCACCACACATTTTCGTTGTCTGCAGTCCTCCATTTTACGGTTGACTTTGTGGAGATATTGAATTAAACTTAGGGCTGTTGGAGAAAAGTAGTTTTAATAAATCATTTTAATAACACCAAACTACAAAGCTAGCAGTCAGGCAGCAATTTTTTCGCTTTGCACGGTCCTGTATTTTACCCTTGACTCCTATTACATTTAGAAGATATTGAACTAAACCCAGAGCCGTCGGAGCAGTAGCTCAAGCACTTACTACAATGTCAAAAAGCTGTATAATGTATTAACGTAAACAGAAGCTGCACAAGCCCAGCTGACTACAGATGTAGCTGAGCTAAGAGTGGAATTTCCTCAATTGCATGCAAAGCTTAAAAAAAGGAAGACTTCTGTAGTGCAATAAGCCTTATTGCGGACCAGCTACAACAGGAGCAGAGCACCATGTATAGGTTGGTTGGGAAAATATAGATGATTTGGAAAATCACAAGAGACAGAACAACTGAACTACTTTTTGTATAGCATCACATATTCAGGTGCTGGCAACTTACCAGGGAAGGTGGAGGAACAGATTACAGACTAGTGCAATTTATAAACTTAATTTGCCTTGTGTCTCCAAAGGGTGAACTCATCAGCTAGGAACTTGTCACGATGGCTGAGCATACCCGGGCATGGTGCAGTTTGAATCCTGCAAGGCAAGACGATCAGTACGAGTCAATGCTCATAAATTTCAGGGCTCGGGCTAGCGTGTAGCTAGCGTGTGGCACCTTAAAGGGGAGCCTTTAAGGTGTGTGGGGATGCGCGACCCTCGCGCCTCCCCTGATGTTTTTCCCGCATAGCGCGTCTCCTGTGCTCCCGCTTCGCCGTGTGGCCTGCGTGACGCCCGCGCGGTCAAAGTGGTACAGGCGCAGTGCGAGAGATGGCGCTAGTGTTGTGCTGCCGCGAGGTTACTTGGGCGCCGAAAGGAAGGCGCTTGCTCTCTTGGCGTCGAGACAGCGAGTCGCGGGTCGCCCGGCGGGTCGCCGAACAGCGCGGACATTCCGCGCGCGCGGCGACCGATGCATCTGCGAGACCGCCTCGCGTGGCCGGCTTCGAACGCGCCACGATTCGCGTGACTATACACGCGAACGACCAGGCGTTGGGATCCAGCTTTGGGCGAACATATTCGCTCGCGAGGACGCGGTGAGTCGGACTTCTAGATTTGTCGCGCGCCCATCGGCATGTTTTGTGGATAGCAACTCGGCTAGCAGGCATTGATGTATGAAAGGTGCAATAAATGCCCTTGTGATTGTTTGCACTACTGTGTTGTCGTTCCTTTGTCCCAAGAGTACGGTGTGAGATATCCCACATCAGACCCCACAGGTGCTATTACTTCCTGGTGGTGGTGGACGCCTTTTCGAAGTGGGTGGAAGTTCTACTTGTCAGCACACCATCAGCAGGCGCGACAATTGTAGCGCTACGACAGGTCTTCGCCACCCAGGGGTTGCCGGATGTCATCGTGTCCGACAATGGTCCTACCTTCGCCAGCGCAGAGTACCTGTCCTGGCTGACGAAAAACGGAATCCGCCGGATGATGCATCCGCCGTACCACCCTGCTTCAAATGGTGCAGCCGAGCGGTTGGTGCAAACCATCAAAGACAAGCTCAAGAAGAGCCAGACTGGGGATTTCCGGACGCAGATTGCCCGGATACTATTTCAGTACCGGACCACGTCCCACGATGTCACTGGCCGTGCGCCCTGTGAGCTCCTGCTGGGTCGGATGGTCGAGACACCCTCGGACGTACGTCTTGCACCTGGACCTCCCATCCACAGTGCTCTTGAAGCAGCTGAAGCAGAAGCTGGCTGCTGACCAAGGATGCCATCCCGGGCCTTTGCCAGAGTCGGCAGCTCCAGTTTTCGCCAGGAACTTCCGTCCTGGCCCACCCTGGTCTGTCGGACAGGTGGTGGCACCTGCCAGCGCCTCATCGCTGCTCGTCCGCATGCTAGATGGGGCCACGTGGCACAGACACGCCGACCATGTCAGGCCTCGTCTCGGGACCTGGTCAGCACCCTCGACTGCCACTTCTGAGTTCCAGCCTGCAGGAGGACTAGCAGCAGCACCAGTAGCTTCCAGCGGAGCGCCACCCACCTCGGAGGCGGCAACCGTAGCCAGTGGTGCGAAACCCATTGGACCCGTATCGAGCCCAGCACCACTCATGAGGCTGACCACTACGGACTCTCCTGATGGAGCGATGCTGGCTCAGGCAGCACCCGGCGTTGCTACACCCGACCCATCAACACTGGTGCCCAGGCGGAGTACTCCACAACGGAGGCCACCAGACCGTTCGTTACTCGCCTGTATAGCAGGCAGCGTAGACCCAGCTAGGGTGGAGGCAGAGCGTCATATTTTGAACATGGACATTTGTTTTTAATGTAACAAACAAACTGGGGGAAAGGGGGTGTAGCAAACATGTGACGCCCCCTCAGGTACAATGTTTGTTCGCCGCCAGGCTCGGTGGCCTGCCAAGCTCGGCAGGCAACATTGGTCCACGCATCGCAATAAACACCGACGAGCACGGCTGCTCGGCGGTCAGTCATCGTTCAGCACCACCACGTACGTTGCGGAGCGTCCGTCTATCGGAGGGTGCCTCGAGCCTTCCCTTGTTCACGATCCCGGGTGGATCGTGACAGTAACGTTGACTGCTGAAAATGCTGAGAACCAATGTGACCAAAAGTGATGGTGGCAAGCGGCGGACGATTTTTGTAGGCAGGATGACACGTAATAAGCGGCACGACATTACAGGCACGCTCAATGGGAAACAGAGCTCGCGGACCCAACAAGGAGGGACCCGGAACCTCAGCGGACCTGCTGTACCGGGATCACAAGTGGTGAGCGGGTCAGCACGGCTTTTCCCCTCTCACACAGCTCACCAAGACAACACCCTGTCATCGCGTCTACACACAGCACCCACCCCACACAATTCTTCACCCATAAACAATACTGATGTTCAACTGCAAATCCTAGCTGAGCTAAAGGCCATCAGAGAAGAAAACAAACGCCTTCATGAAGAAAACAACAAACTTCGCACGCAGATTGCAGAACTATACGCCACTCGTACTGCCACTCAGCATTCCACACAAATAACCGCACCCTCAATGCCATCATCTTCAGAACGTTCTGAACCGATGATTCTTGCGGAGTCAGCAAAACCGACAGAAATCGCACAAGTCGAGGAGAAAGTTGATGTACTGCAACGGCAGCTCCTAGCAATGCAACAAAGCATCCAGCAACTGGCAAGTGTTATTGAAGAAACACGGCTCGCGAAAGATCAGCGACGCAAGAAAGTTAGAACACTAGTACAACAGGAAGTAGAGCAGGGACACCCTGCCGATCCACCGGTCAGCCAGGACGAATAGCAAACCCAACCACAGGAACGAAAACCCACTCATAATCTCGCAATGGAATTGCCGCAGCTACAAACGCAAGCAAGGGTCACTAAGACAGTACATAAGTAATGCCAAAACGACACCAAGCGTAATCGCACTACAGGAAACAGGCACACACCCAACTCAATCTGGCTACAACACACATACCACCACGCCTGAAAGCCGCGTGGCCACACTTACAGCTAAAACGCTCACAACCACACAACATACAATAGACGGCAGTGATGTCGATCATAACCTAATTGAGATCCTGCCGCTCCAACGAGGCCGAAAGAGCCTTTTCATATTGAATATATACAGCCCACCCAAGCATAAGCAGGCCACGTTCGACTACTTGATGACTAAAGCGATTGGCATAGCCAAAAATAATAGTCTGCTGATTGTAGGCGACTTCAACGCGGCTCACCAGGCATGGGGCTACACGACAGCCACATCAAAAGGCACTGCACTGCAGTACACCATACAGTGCACCGTCTCACCATCCTCACAGATCCCGCATACCCCACACATCTAGGAAACAGCGTCTCCCGTGATACATGCCCTGACCTCACCCTCACTAAAGGGATACAGCAAGCTGCCTGGCACAACACGGAGGAAACTCTGGGCAGTGACCACTGCATACTTGCCACCACATTGAACGTTACGCATGCACGCAACCCGATAAAAAAGACAACGCTCACAGATTGGACAGCTTTTCGCAAAGAGCGAGCGGATGACTCCTCAACCGGTATTATGGATCTCGAGCAGTGGGTACGAGAGCTCCTACAAGACGTAGCCAGACATTCAAAACAGATCACACTCACCACAGACATACCGGCCGTAGACCCGCACCTTCTTCACCTCTGGGAAGCACGTCGAGGCCTTGTTAGGAGATGGAAGCGCCAAAAACATAATCGTAAATTGAAACTACGTATAGCGAAACTCACGGCAACCGCGGAATGTTATGCTGGGGAGCTCACCCGTCACAACTGGTGACAACTATGCAACAAGATGCAGGGTAATGTTAGCACGGCCAAAACATGGTCGCTACTACGCCATCTTCTTGACCCCACACAAAGCAAGGCAGTTAGCCAGCAAACAATTCAACGTATCCTCCACAACCATCCGGGTTCTGATGACGAAATCCTGGAGGAGTTGCGGGCGCGGTACATAGGCGATTTCGAACCCCCACAAGAAAAACCTCCAACCTATAGCGGGAGCGACAATTACGACCTCGACAAGCCGATCACTATCACTGAGGTGCAACAAGCACTCCATGCACTCACACGAAACACCACCCCAGGCAAGGACAAAATAAATAACAAGCTCCTGCGCAATCTGGATGATGGAACCATTCAATCTCTTACTGACCTCTTTAATCATCACTGGGAAGCGGGTACGCTACCAGCAGACTGGAAGCACGCGGACATCATTCTCATTCCGAAGCCAGCCAAACTCTCCAGCTTAGAAAATATGAGACCAATCTCACTGACTTCATGCCTAGGGAAGCTTCTGGAACATGTCATTCTGAACCGGCTTCAACCTTACCTAGAATCCAGCAACCTCTTTCCCGAAACAATGTTCGGATTCCGGTCCCACCTTTCTACCCACGACATCCTTCTTCAGCTGAAGGAACAAGTCCTCGAACACATCTCACCGCACAACACCGGAGCGATTTTAGCACTCGATCTCAAAGGCGCTTTCGACAATGTGGCTCACCATACCATCCTTACAAACCTAAGCCTCACGAACTGTGGTCGTAATACTTACAATTATATACGCGCCTTTCTAAGCAACCGCACGGCCACAATAGGCATTGGCTCACTCAGAACCCCGACGTTACCTACTCGCAACAAAGGAACCCCACAAGGTGCTGTTCTATCACCCACCCTTTTCAATATTGCTATGATGAAATTACCTGACAAACTCAACGCAATACCAGGAATCAGGCATGCAATATACGCCGATGACATCACTATCTGGACCACCACTGGTTCCGAAGGAGAGAAACAAGACGCCCTTCAACAAGCGACCGACGTCGTCCAGCAATATGCAAAAACAAGTGGTCTCCGGTGCTCGATCCCCCGAGAAGTCAGAACTATTAGTCGTTCGACAGAAATCACGAAGAAAACTCAATGAACTACCCCACATCACACACACCCTCGACGACAAAGAAATACCCACAGTAAACCGCGTCCGCATTCTCGGACTCCACATACAACAGGACGGCGGAGGCGCATACACCATCCAACGTCTCAAGCAGACCACCTTCCAAATCATGCGAATGGTCAGCCGTATCACAACCAAACAATACAGACTGAAAGAAGACGACATTATACAGCTCGTCCAGGCCCTGATAATCAGCCGCATTGCCTACGCTGCCCCGTACTTGCCCCTCACTCCCAAGGAACTAGATAAAATAGACGTACTTCTTCGGAAAGCCTACAAGCAAGCGCTCGGCCTTCCACTGGGAACAGCGACACTCAAGCTTGAAGCCCTAGGAATCCATAATAATATAAGAGAAATTATAGACGCCCACCTCACAAGCCAACGAGAACGACTAGCCCTTATACCAACAGGAAGAGCAGTCCTAGCGCGCCTAGGCTACTCCACACACGGCAAAGGCCACGAACAAGCAATTCATCTGGCCCCCAACTTCCGGGAACACATCAAGGTAGCCCCTATCCCCAGAAGCATGCACCCGGAACATCATGCCGATCGTCGCCAAGCTCGCGCAAAAACTCTACAGACAAAATATGGCAGTCTCCCCACCACACTATACACAGATGCCGCGCAGTACCCCCAAAAAGCAGCCATGACGGCCAGCGTTGTCGACTATAACCTATAAGAGGTGGTCTCGATGACGGTCCGCACTGCCAGCGCCCTCGTAGCGGAGGAGACAGCCATCGCCTTGGCCATCACCTCTAGTCTGACCAACGAGCACGTCACAATTATTACTGACTTCCAGGCGGCTTGCCGTAGCTACGCGAGAGGCAGAATATCTTCAATCGCCCACCGACTCCTCAAACAAGCCTCCCAATTCCCGGACGTTGAAATAGTGTGGACTCCGGGACATGAGTCCCTCCGTGGAAATCAGCGTGCGCACGCTGTAGCCCGAGCTCATGCCTCCCGGGCGCCACAAGAGAGGGATACGGCCGCATCCATGGAGCCCGTACCTATACAATACAACGCCATACTACAACACCACAGATTGAACAGACGACAATACCCGCCTCCACACAAGACCCTCTCACATGAAGATGCCGTAACATGGCGACAACTACAAACCAACACATACCCCAATTTAAGCAGACTACACGCAATACACCCTACACTATATTCATACAAATGTCCCCTTTGTAATGAATACGCCACGCTATATCACACCACATGGGCGTGCCCCAACGTGAAGGCGGCCCCGCAAATACCCAACCCCACACCCGAGCAGTGGGAGGCCGTGCTGACTAGTTCGGACCCTCGTAACCAGCAGCAACTGGTGCGGCGGGCCCGGGAGACAGCAAGAGCCGCAGGAGCCCTGGACTAAGGGCGCCTCCCGCACAAGCAGAAAACACCTGCTTCTCCTTTCTTTTTAATAAATGTTGCTCCTCCTCCTCCTCCTCTTTGCCCGAAATAAAGCGGCCGAAACTACAGTGCCGAGGGACGATGGACATGCATGCTTTTGTGCACGCAATTACGAACCAATCATGCAACCTAACACAGACCACACCTCTGTGGTCACTAGAAAGCAAGGCACAGTCTTTAGGCATCAGCAAGTGAAGCGTCACACAGACAAGTTCCCACAGTGCGTTCACACAAATTTTTGAAATATACTCGAAGTTTGGCTTAACCTAGAGCCAATGAACAGTGGGCGAGCAAGGGAAGCCTCAGCATGGGAACTTATTTTCGTCACGGCCCTCACAAATATGTTTGATTGTTGAAACGTTGGCTACAAGCTGATGCTTCCCTTGCTCACCTCTGTTACACAACTGAAGTGTTCATCTCCTTGTAACCTTTTTGCATTGTTTGAAAACGAAAACCGAGATGTTTCGTTAACATGAAACCGTAAATTGCATTTTACAAGGATCCGTGAGCATTAGTTGGGCACACTTGTATGTTTATTTAGTGTCCTTGTTTATACACAATATTTGCAGAGGTCCTTGTAAGCACTGTCGTCTCCATAACGTTCCTCACTTTCCCTCGAGTATTCCAATTGTCAAAGCCTTTACTGGTGCAATGGAACACTAAATGTCCAGCAGAAATATCAAGTACACACAATATGTGATCTAAAAATTAGCATAACGTTTTTTTTCCCTGTACACTTCGTGCCTATCGCCAATGTGTTATTAAAACACTGCGACATTGCAGCTCGAGCTTACCTTACTGACACTACATCTTTGCGAGCACTTCTTATGTTTCTTTTTTTATACTTGCTGAAATCGTCGAAGGCAAACAGCTTAGTATAGTATGAAACACGTCAAACAGCAACGTACGCAACACAAGTACGAGTGTAGCCAAGCACAATAACTTGTCATTGCTTTAGCGGCACGTAAAGCACGGTGAGAAAACTTCCCTCGATTTCAGTTTGTAATTCCGTTAAACAGACTACTATCTGTGTTTCTGTATGTTGCAGACTCACTGATTGACAGCCTTAGCCCCACCTGACCTGTACGAAAATTGTGGGCATGTGCTGCTTCATTCACGATTGAAAATAAACAATGCAAACTTGTCTGATTTTTTTTTGCCAGTTAAGGCCTCTCGGTCACCTGGCGATATAATAAAGGTATTGATAGTCATTGTAGAGTAGCGTACACAAGAACACCGCTCCGAAAGCGGTAGCAAAACTCCCAAAACCAGCCAGTCAGCACCGCAAGAGAACCCCCCCCCCCCCCCTAGCCGCTTACCGCAGCGGCTCACTACGTAACGATGATAATATTAGCAAATATTCATTTTGATTTTGCCAGCGCCATCTCTCGGTCGAATACTTTAGTTCACGACGCCACGCTGCTCTTATTTCCGTTGCACTGTGGAGGCAATGCCTCCTTTACTAGATGCCTGCCGCGTTGTCCGGTATCTTGGTTCCGGGCCCTCTCCCTTTTCTCTCCTCCGCGAAAAGGCCACGAGCGCTTCTCATGGCGAACGCCTGCAACTTGAAATCACGTGCTATGGCCTCTGAGATTAACGTGGCATCTGTCACCGTCTCGGAGGCCCGCGATAACAATCGCTAACAGACGCCCGCGCATATAACGCGCCAGCGGATGCATTCAGCCGCCGCTGCCGCATTCGCCGGAAGTTGAAAAGACAACGAGCGCCGTCTCACGGAATTTATGCTGAACTAAGGGAACCGCCGCTACAATGAGAAAGCGAGCAACGCGGCGGGCATCTAGTAAAGGAGGCATTGCTGGAAGGTACAGTTTCCCTTCTCATGTGTGTATAGGTGTCGGCCCCGAACACTCAAGTTCAACAAATGGCCACAGAGGGCGAAAAAATTGACCACGCGGCGCTGCTAAAGAAACAGGCATAGTACACAAATTCAAAAGGTTCCGCGTTGAGCGCATTATCTCCCGCTAGAGGCGCCGTAGTAAGCGCAATTTTAACCTACAAACATTCTTTATCAATAACCGAAGCGTTTTTATTACATTACAAAGAGTACAATATGGTACGCCCGCGCGTTACGTCGGACTATAAACGGCCCTGTAAAGGCCGTTTGGCTGTTTATAGTCCGACGTAACGCGCGCGCGCGCGCGTGCTCGCGCACGCTACGTTACGTTGGCGAAAACAACGCCTTCTGTAGTCCGACGCACTGCAGCGCCGACGTAACCGGCGGCTGCCAGCGCGCCCCGACGGGCCCGGCGCAGATTTGGCTCCTGCTCCATTCGCACGCCGGCACCGCCGACTGCGTCGACCCACAATGAATTGCGCGCGAAGAAAAAGGCGCCAACACAACTCCGCAGACGGCTTTTGCGGACGGCGCGCGACTTGGCGAAAGTTCTGCGCATGCTCCGAAGATAGCAGCCGACGGCGCGCGCGTGACTGACCGCGAACGACGCTCGCCCGCGCGCCGATAACGTCGGACTATAAACGGGCAAGAGACACATTTGTTACACATTTGTAACAGCATTTTTGTTACATAAAAAACAGGGCATAATTATCATTGCTAATTAGATGTTGTACTCTTTGTTAGTAAGTTTATTGTTTATTCGTCATTATAACCGCAAAAAGCGCTCAGGATCATCGATCTTTCACGTGACCTCTGGCCTGGATTTAAAATTTTTACCGGTATTTTCGAGTGCACGGCGGCACGGATTCATTCGTTCGTACACTCAGACTGGTTGCTTCTTTGTTTCTGAAACTAGTTTCTTGCGCTTCGATGTCTCGCGTTATTTAACTTGGGGTGACGTTACGTGTTTGCAAGCGGACATGTAAGCCCGGAAGTTGGGTTTCGGCCGTGAGCCATTCGGAACACGTCTGCATCGAAACGGGAGCTGGATTTTGCTCCGGCTGACAACGGCAACAACGGTGAGTCGTTTAACACCGCTGCTTGAATCATATAGCATCCGTCGCATTACTTTCGAACGAACTACGAACGAACGAACGAACGAACGAACTTTTTAACGAACTAGATCCTGCATTACATATGGGCAGTCAGAATCTCAGTTGCTGTTTCCTAAATAAACCTTTACTTGCGAGGCTATCGTTATGTACACACAACCAGGAAATAAAGAGCGATATCGGAACGCGCATCTCATTTTTCATCTTATTGTAGCCGGGGTCGTAGGTGACTGAGTAGCCTTATCAATATACATATTAAACTTTTTTTTCGAGTCCGCCGGCAACATCTTTCGTCCACAAAACCGAATAATCCTTTGGTAAAATGAAGTGAAAGTACAGAATTTAATGTAATTAAACAGTTGCAAGCATGATAATTCACCCATATTTCGTACTTGTTGGTTCCAAATGTTCTTGCTGTTCAGTTTGGTTTACCGTAGGGCGCTTATTTTTGCTGTAGTGAAGCGGTGCATCACGTTCGTGCACAAAAATAATGCATCAGTTCTAATAGCTTCATGACTTTCATGCATTTGCTTGTGGAACCAGCAGTGTGATGTTTTCTAGTGTATAAATGAACGCACAAATGTTCTCATTCGCGATCTTGATACTTAAGCTGTTGACATGCATTGTAGTTAGGCAGACATCAATTTTATGGACAATAGCAATATTTATTTAACATGCTGCTTAAGCACCCTAGAACAGACAGCGTGCATTTGCATGTGTTCTGTAGTCGCAAACCATTACAATTTATATGCCACACCTTTTTCCATTTCATATTGCGAAATTTTGCTTTTTCAATTTCTGATTCAGTCAAAATTTCTGTTCCAGACTTGCAGTAATGAGGACGGTACCAGTATAAAGCAACACACTCCACGCACTAAACAGAAGCTGCTGCCTGCTACAACAAGGTCGTTGTGTGGACGTTGGCTACTACTACAAGGTAAACAACAGAGGGTTCAGAAATAAATATCCTTGATATATGCTGTATTGGCTTGCTGTTTGCAGGAGATATGAATGTTTGTTCATATTTATGGTTCTGTATAATTGGTTCGAACATAACAGAAAACATATGAGTTTGGCTAATCTGTGCTGTATCTCATGTGTCACCGTTCTGCCCCAACAGAGTCTATGCTAAGCACATCTTGGTCATCACAGGAGCTCCTATCTGCACCAAGAGGAAGGGGCTGGAGCCGAATTTGCAAGGCTTTTACACCACGAAGAAGCGCATGCAGAAGAATATGAATGAGATATCAAGTCTGCAGAGGACTGTGTTAAGACTGAAAAGAGCTTCAGCCACCATTCCACCAACACGGACATTTGGCTGAGTCATTCAGGTAACTCAAAAAAGACTTTCTAGAAATTCTTCATCTTCAGATGCACCTGCAACATCCGACCAAGCACGGACGACGCTGGCCAAAAGATTGAATTCCATCAGTTTGCCCTTAATCAGCTTCCTAGCCATGTCAATTCCGTTTATGACAAGTGTAATTTTTCTTCTATAAATGCAAGCTTTTTCATTGCCCATTTTTGTTAGAGATATTTCATCCTCATCCAAACATAAAGGTCAACCGATTCTTCGCTGATACTTAATACCAGTCACTGTCTAGTAGCCTCACATATCTGTAGCCCTATCTTCTAGTGTATGTTGTCATGCACAATTCCTCTCCTGAAATAACTGATGCAGCATCGGCATGTGTCTTGCATTAACCTATGCACCATGTGCTATGCACCATTTTACTTTTCTTGATGTTTTAAGCCTTCAATGCCTGCAGAGCAGAGTGGCTTCTCTCTTGAATGCAAGCTTTCTCATTTTCCATATTCCTAGTCTCGTTGATGATTGCTCTTCTTCCTCGATAGCCTGGGTCTTTGCGCAAGCTACACTGAAGTGATTGATTGCAGAATCTGGTTTTGCTGCCCCACTTGGTTGTGGTAACTGTGTTACGTTTCTTGGATGTGGGTGCCTGGTCAGTTGCACTGGTAAGCAGTCCCTCGAGGTAAGCATTTGCTCCTGCAGTCGGCAAAGCGACATAGACTCCCAGTATACACACACCGTAACTGATGCTCCCCGTTCGTTCTTGCCTGCTGCAGCCATGGGCAAATTGTGCTTGTGGCCTACCTCGGCCATGATTTGCTCAAAACAGAGACCAGCATATGTGCTTACATGGTTCGAAGTGTGTGAAGTTGATAGCCGTATGGTTGGAAAGGCCCGCAAAAATGGCTGGCAAAGGTGATGCCCACAAAAGCGACTTGTCCACATTGAGACAAAGTGGGACACAAAGTGTGAGCCACACATTAGCGGCCCTCGAAAGAAAATAAATGTGCAGGTTGGAAAGGAGTTAAAAAATGCCGGGTAGTCCATGTCGCTGTGTTGGTTGCGGCAGCAGATGCTTGCGTGACCTGATTGCTTCGCAATGGAAGTTGCTCATCTCTTCAACGGTAACTGTTGGTTCAAATAGGTGCGAGGCTCTGTCCAATCTGTTTGTACCGCTGGTTGTCGCGCGTTACCAGACCACCACATGCGACAAAGGCAAGCATTATGCCTGTAAGATGGTTCGTAGCCAATGTATAATGTATTGTCTGAACCTCATGCGGTGACTGATTGCTGTTTAATTTTGCTGTTATGTCACTTGGTTACGGTTGCAGTGTTATCTTTTTCGAATATTGCGGCCTGGCACCGGTCGGTTGCACTGGGAAGCAATCTCTCGAAGTAAGAATTTGCTCCTGCAGTCTGCACAGCGACATAGACTCCCAATTTACACACACCATGATTTGTGCTCCCCGTTCACCCTTTCCTGCTGCAGCCATGGACAAATTGTGCCTCTGGCCTTTCTCGGCTGCGATTAAGCACGAACGGAGACCAGAATACGTGCTTACATGGTCGAACGTGCATGAAATTGGGTGGACAGGCCCGCAAAAGTGGCTGATGCAGGTGATGCCCACGAAAGCGACTTGTCCATATTGAGACAATGTGGGACACCAAGTGTGAGCCACACATTAGCGGCCCCCGAAAGAAAAGAAACGTGCAGGTTGGAAAGGAGTCAATGCTAAAATGATGGGTAGTCCATGTCGCTGTGTAGGCTGCGGCAGCAGATGCCTGCGTCACCCAATTGTTTCGCATTGCAAGTTGCTCATCTTTAACAGCGACTGTCGCTGCAAACAGGTGGGGCACTCTGTCCAATCTGTTTCTGCTGCTGGTTGTCGCTCGGTACTAGACCACCACGTGCGACGAAGGCAAGCACTACGCCTGTAGGTGGGCGGCTGATTGTACCGTAAGAGACCTGTGTATGTGAATGCTCACTGCTGCCATATGGTTCGTAGCCAATGTATAATGTATTGTCTGAACCTTATCTGGTGATTTATTGCTGTTTAATTTAGATGTTATCTCACTTGGTTATGGCTGCCGTGTTATGCTTCTCGAATGTGGTGGCCTGGTCAGTCGCATTGGGAAGCAGTCTCTCGAAGTAAGCATTCGCTCTTGCAGCCTGCACAGCGACATAAGACTCCCAATTTTCATGCACCATGATTCATGCTCCCCGTTCGCCCTTTCCTGCTGCAGCCATGGGCAAATTGTGCCTGTGGCTTTTCTCGTCCGCGATTAGGCATGAACAGAGACCAGCATACGTGCTTACATGGTTCGATGTGTATGAAGTTGGGTGGAAAGGCCCGCAAGAGTGGCTGATGAAGGCGATGCCCACGAAAGCGACTTGTCCACATTGGGACAATGTGAGACACGAAGTGTGAGCCACACATCAGGGGCCCCCGAAAGAGAAGAAACGTGCAGGTTGGATAGGAGTGAAAGGCTAAAATCCGGGGTAGTCCATGTCGCTGTGTAGGCTGCGGCAGCCGATGCCTGCGTCACCCGATTGCTTCGCAATGCAAATTGGTCATTTTTAACGGCGACTCTCGCTGCAAACAGGCGGCACACTGTCCAATCTGTTTCTGCTGCTGGTTGTCGCTCGTTAACTTGACCACCGCGTGCGACGACGACGGTGAGCCGTTTACGAGCTCGCGTCAATGATTTCAGCGTATCTCGACATGCAAATTTCATTTCTGCTATTGCACGAGAATGTACACTGCTTGTCTTCTGCCAATAAAGTCGCACGTTCTGTTCACTCACTTGTGGCTTGTTTGTATGGGCGTCAGTAGAGGCTCTTTGGTCTCCTGGCAATTAGAACGCACCGGCTACGCGGCAGCGAAGGCATTGAGGCATGCCGCATAGCCGGCAGGACAAGCACGGCGCGTACCTGCGTACAGTGATGAGCACAGTTAGGGTGAACACGCGAGCGCGTGGCCGACGACACTATTGGCGCCGCGTCACGACAATCACTGGAAGCACTGCACATGCGCAGTGCACGTGTAGCAAGGCTGTCTTTCTACCGCGCGCATCACGTCACTCGAGCGGCCCGTCCATCGTCTGCTAGCCGAACTTTTGCCTTGTGAGCTGATACTTTCGGCATTTAAAGTGCTTCAAGAAAACAAAACTGAAAAAAAAACGCACATAGCTATGTGGGGCGTGACTAATATCTTCAGAGTTGTTCTGCATGCAAATGCAGCATATAAAACACCGAGCATCTACCGCAGACGTTCAGTCTGTCACCACATGCTATTATGGATAGAGTTCCGGATCATCAAAGACGCTCTATCGTTGACCTTTCACTAAAAGGTTATTCCCAGCGATACATCGGCTCTTTAGTAGGTAGGCCTCTCAAGACTGTGAACCGAATAATTCAGGCATATAAGAACGAAGGTCGCATTCGGGATGCGCCACGTGCACCTGGTCCTAGGGCTACCACAGATGACGAAGATGCATGCATAATTGCAGCTGTTGTCGAGAATCCTCTTTTGCCTGCCGCAGCAGTTCGCGAGGAGTTGGATTTAGACGTTTCGGACACTACTGTTCGACGTCGCCTGCGTAGTTCAGGCCTTCGCAGTTACGTCGCAGCACAGGAGCCGCTACTTACGGCTGCCAACAGGGAAGCACGACGGCGGTTCGCTGAGCAGCACGTGTCGTGGACAACCGAAGACTGGGGACGTGTCATCTTTGCGCACGAGTCCGCGTTTTCGACGCGACAAGACCAAAGAGTGCTTGTGTGGAGACAGCCAGGAACACGGTAACGTAAACGTTTTCGTTGAAGAGTGGGTTTCTTACTTTATTTAACAACGCCATGCAGGAACGATCCAGACAACGTGCAACGCGTCTCTACCAGCGGGAGAGCAAGTGTGAGCGTGTGGTGTGCGGTTTCGCAATATGGTTTAGGACCATTACACCGCATACGTGGGCACTTATCGTCTCAGCAATACTGCAGTATTTTGAACGATGTGCTGTTGCCATATCCGAGCAGTTTATTCCCCGACGGCAACTATCTTTTCCAGCAAGACCGGTCGCCGATCCACACGGCCAGGGTTGTGAAGGACTTCCAGGCAGAGCAGCACATACCCGTACTGGAATAGCCATCGAAAGGGGCGGACCTTAATATTATTGAAAACGTGTGGGGCCGCCTGAAAGCTGCCTTGGCGAGAAAGCCCCTTCATTCCGCGACTTCCGACCAGTTGTGGGCCGCAGTCAGCCACGAGTGGGAAAGCCTAAAGGCCAATCACGAATATGTGCAGGCACTTTATGACTCGCTACCGTCCAGGACAGCGGCAGCCGTTGCTGTCAGTGGTGACGTGACTCGGTTCTAGAAATTCTAATATTTTTTTTCCCTGTAGTACGTCTGTTCCACTTACACTGCGAGCTTGCAGTTTAGTTCAATAAACCGTTGAAACACAAAGTGTCTTATGCTGATTTATTCATTGACGCACCACATTTTCTACCAGATGGGCCAGCAAGTACTGAAAGTGTCAGCTCAGCAGACAAAAATGCGGCTAGCAGACGACGAACGAGCGTCTCCAGTGACGTGGTGCGCGCGGTGGACATATTCTTTCACAGAGCGCATACTGCGCATGTGCAATGCTTCCAGCGATTGCCGTGACGCGGCGCTAACAGTGCCGTCGGCCACGCGCTCGCGTGTTCACCCTAACTGTGCTCATCGCTGTACGCGACCTGCGAAAAACGGCCATAGTGGATTTTGTTCTAAAAAAAGTGTATTTCCGCTTCCGGATTGAGCAACGTCATCTGGCGGCCACCTAAGTAAGTTCCATGCGCTGCCGCTGCTTATTTTAGAACCCCTGCGAAAGGTACAGTTTCCCTTCTCTAAGTTGGTTCTTTATTCTATGCGAGCCTGGCGCCGATATGGCTCCTAAAGGGCCGTTTACAGTCCGACGTAACGCGCGCGCTCGCGCACGCTACGTTACGTTGGCGAAAACAACTCCTTCTATAGTCCGACGCACTGCAGCGCCGACGTAACCGGCGGCTGCCAGCGCGCCCCGACGGGCCCGGCGCAAATTTGGCTCCTGCTCCATTCGCACGCCGGCGCCGCTGACTGCGTCGACCCACAATGCATTGCGCGCGAAGAGAAAGGCGCCAACACAACTCCGCAGACGGCTTTTGCGGACGGCGCGCGACTTGGCGGAAGTTCTGCGCGTGCTCCGAAGATAGCAGCCTACGGCGCGCGCGTTGAAGTATAGAGGGGATGGCATCTCGGCTGGCGCAGCGCAACCGACGTAGCGTGACTGACCGCGAACGACGCTCGCCCGCGCGCCGATAACGTCGGACTATAATCGGGCCTTAAGCCATTCGCGCGTCGAAGTCGGCGGAACTCTCGCACCACAATGCATTGCGCGCGAAGAAAAAGGCGCCAACACAACTCCGCAGACGGCTTTTGCGGACGCCGCGCGACTTGGTGAACCTTCTGCGCATGCTCCGAAGATCGATGCCTACGGCGCGCGCGTTGAAGTCTAGAGGTGATGGCACCTTAGCTGGCGCAGCGCAACCGACGTAGCGTGACTGACCGCGAACGACGCTCGCCCGCGCGCCGATAACGTCGGACTATAGAGTGTTTTAGTTCAGCGTCTTTACGGTACGCTCCGCTACGAGCTGCCCCGCTAAGCCACAGCGGAGCGGCGGGCGATTTTCACGATTTAAGGCCCGTTTATAGTCCGACGTTCTCGGCGCGCGGGCGAGCGTCGTTCGCGGTCAGTCAGGCTACGTCGGTTGCGCTGCGCCAGCCGAGATGCCATCCCCTCTATACTTCAACGCGCGCGCTGTAGGCTGCTATCTTCGGAGCATGCGCAGAAGGTTCACCAAGTCGCGCGCCGTCCGCAAAAGCCGTCTGCGGAGTTGTGTTGGCGCCTTTTTCTTCGCGCGCAATGCATTGTGGTGCGAGAGTTCCGCCGACTTCGACGCGCGAATGGCTCCGGAGCCAAATCGGCGCCGGGCCCGCCGGGGCGCGTTGGAAGCCGCCGGTTACGTTAGCTGCGCCGGTGCGCCCGACTATAGAGGTGTCGTTTTCGCCAACGTGACGCAGCGTGCGCGCGTGCGTTACGTCGTACTATAAACGGCCCTTTAGTTATACGTTTAGCGTAGCGGAGCGGACCTATCGTAGTTGCAGCGCCCCCTGGCTAAATTCAGGGTAATGAAAGAAAATAAAAACACTTTATGATCACTCTTATACACTAAAACGTATATATGTATATATATATAACATCTCCATGAAGTATCTAGACGTGCGCTTGTAATGCGCTACCGGTCCATTTTATCGAATGAATAAAGCGCCGTCTTCGGGAACACCACATGTTAGCCAGAGCGCTTGATTTTTGCATCCAATCTAATCCGTTCTGACGCCAACGCTAGCCAAAGCGCTGCGCGGCACGCTCCGCTCAGGGAGCTTCAAATTTTAGGCACGTTTATAGTCCGACGTTATCGGCGCGTGGGCGAGCGTCGTTTACGGCAGTCGCGCTACGTCGGTTGCGCTGCGCCAGCCGAGATGCCATCCCCTCTATACTTCAACGCGCGCGCCGTCGGCTGCTATCTTCGGAGCATGCGCAGCACTTTCGCCAAGTCGCGTACCGTCCGCAAAAGCCGTCTGCGGAGTTGTGCTGGTGCCTTTTTCTTCGCGCGCAATGCATTGTGGGTAGACGCAGTCGACGGCGCCGGTGCGCGAATGGAGCAGGAGCCAAATTTGCGCCGGGCCCGTCGGGGCGCGCTGGCAGCCGCCGGTTACGTCGGCGCTGCAGTGCGTCGGACTATAGAAGGAGTTGTTTTCGCCAACGTAACGTAGCATGCGCGAGCACGCGCGCGCGCGCGCGTTACGTCGGACTATATAGGCCAAGTAAGCGGACCGTGTTCCTCGCTCCGCTAGTCCGCTTTAGGCCCGTTTATAGTCCGACGTTATCGGCGCGCGGGCGAGCGTCATTCGCGATCAGTCACGCTACGTCGGTTGCGCTGCGCCAGCCGAGATGCCATCCCCTCTATACTTCAACGCGCGTGCCGTAGGCTGCTATCTTCGGAGCATGCGCAGAAGGTTCGCAAAGTCGCGCGCCGTCCGCAAAAGCCTTCTGCGGAGTTATGTTGGCGCCTTTTTCTTCGCGTGCAATGCATTGTGGTGCCAGAGTTCCGCCGACTTCGACGCGCGAATGGCTCAGGAGCCATACCGGCGCCGGGCCCGTCGGGGCGCGTCGGATGCCGCCGGTTACGTTGGCTGCGCCGGTGCGCCCGACTATAGACCAGAACACGCTAGTCTCGCACCCAGACTAACCGAACGCATACTCTCGCACCCGGGTTGCCCGGTCGACCGGCGCTATTTTGTACTGGGCTGCCAAAGTGTGTTCGCCGGCGACCAGTAGACATGGCAAACGCCAGCTCTAGGGCTCCAAAGTGCGGAAATGTGCCCGTTCACACGGATCCAAAGTAGAAGAAGTCATCTGGGCATCATTGCGTCGTGTTTGGATGCCAAAACAACCAGCGGAAAAGGAGCAGGTTGCTTAGCGCTGTTTGCGAAGAGCACAACACACGTAGGGAATCGTGCCGGTGCGGTGTTTTCAGCCTGCGCCGATTTCCATCCGCAACGAAGAATGCCAAGCTGCGTCACCGGTGGATAGTTGCAGTGAATGGGAAGAACTACCAACCCAGTGAAAATGCACGAGTGAGTATTCGATCTGTGTATATTTTGGTGCCACGTTCAACTTTGCGCCCTACAAACGTAATACGCAGGTTTGCTCCGAGCACTTTCTGGGCAACAAGCCTACAGAGCAGAATCCCGCGCCCGTGCTTCGCCTTGGCTATAACACAAAAAGGCTTTTCGTGTTTTCATTCAGGCAGAGCTCCCGACGGTTAAGCGGAACAGTTGAGTTTGCGGTTAGCGATACTTGCAGCTGGTGCACGGAATGACCATTAAGCGTGAACGACAAGTTGTAGGCCTTGCTGGTGAGCGTTATTGCTAATGAAAGTAAACCGAAGTCTGCTCGTCACGTAGCATGCGTCCACAAAAACGTAAACGACGACTACTCGTCGTCGAAGGTGTTCTTGAAGCGCACCTACCTTTACGAGCTGGTGTTGCAGGTGTCATTCGTAACGAATTCATTTGAGCCTCCTGAGCTCTAAACTGCGTGCGGGCTGTTATGCGGGGCAAAGCGCAAAATATTTCCGTTCATATGGCGAGGAAAATAAGGTGCTTAATTATTCTTGTATTTTGTAACAAAATTTTGATCGTCCTCACTAGTTTTTTTTTACTCTTTTCTTTTCTAAGGGAGCGCCAACAATCCGATGGCCTCGCACAAGCGAAACAGGTCTGGTACCAGGTAGCTGCAGGTAGTGGGGCTAATTTCTTGGAATGCAGGTGCGGTTGTTGTCTTGTACCAAAGGGGTCCTGATGATGCAGCTTTAAGTAGGGATGGTAATTTTACGTGCCCTGTCATGGTTTGTGCAACTGTACAACACCTGCATCTGTCATGCTCGCCCTGTTATACGGGCTTTGACTGCTCATGTAGTTGAACATTATAACTACTGTAGTACCGCATTTTCCAATGAGTGCAGGTTTAGCATCATATGCTGCTTGTTCGAGTGCTGTAGGCTTTTGTTCTGAATGTTGTACTCTTAAGTGGTTGCACGATACAATTGGCCTGGTGTATTTTCTATTTCATTTTGAGAGGACTTTATATCTTCGCAAAAGTGATGGCATGGGAAAGAACTGCAGCCCTTCTTACTATAACATCTATTTTGTTTTCAGTGTGCAGGTGGTGAAGGGCAGGCGTCTGCTAACCAGGCAGTCAAACGACCTCGCCAGT
The DNA here is from genome assembly GCF_038994185.2 of Dermacentor albipictus. Classification (NCBI taxonomy): domain Eukaryota; kingdom Metazoa; phylum Arthropoda; class Arachnida; order Ixodida; family Ixodidae; genus Dermacentor; species Dermacentor albipictus. The sequence continues at coordinate 2,944,340 of NW_027225567.1, read as the reverse complement.
TGGTTGCCAAGCGCGGCCAACCCAGTAGAGACCATTACAAACAAGACCAAACTGAAAGCGCAGATGACAGTGTTCTGCGTGCTTTAATAATATATGGCACCAACACAGTGCTGTAAATTCCTTCACAGGTTACGTGCCAAAAAGCTCACAGGTGTCCTAGCATATAGCGCGCGGTTTGTACAAACGTATACCGTAATAGCGTACCTACCCGATGTATTCGCTTCTGCAGTCTGCACAGCACTCAGTGTGTCCATTGTGGACTTGCACGAGGTCTTGAAGTTTGATTGAATCCAGACAGCGAAAATGATAGGTTAGAAAAAACGCGAAACACGCCTTCCGCGCAGCTAAAAAGCCCAAGTTTCGCTTTCGCGCCGGGTCGCATCTCCCGGCGTGGCAGCCCACTTTTACTTCGCGGCGCTTGGGATAGATGGCGCGACCGGCGCTCATCAATATGGCGGCGCCCTTTGAATTCACGGTGTTCTGGTGTATAGAGAGGTCGTTTTCGCCGGCGTGACGTAGCGTGCGCGCGCGGACGTTACGTCGGACTATAAACGGCCCTTTACGGCTAAGCTGACGGCGCATGCGTATTCGCGCTTCCGCTCCGCTTAACTGCTTAGCGGAGCGCAAACACGTTCAACTAAAGCTCGCTAATGATGGCGTCGCAACTGAAAGTTTATTTCGGAAACGGCAACGGAGGGTCCTGACCGTCCATATGTAATGCAGCATCTATTTCGTTAACTTGCCTCCACCTGTTAGTTAATGAGACGAATAAATTACGTAGCGATTGAAGCAGCGATGGTAAACGACTCACCGGTATTGCTGTCCCCAGTTGCAGCAGGACCCGGCTCCCATTTCGATGCAGACGGGTTCCACATGGCTCACGACTGAAACCTAGCTTTCGGGCTTACACCCCAAGTTAAATAACGGCAGATATCGAAGCGCTATAAACTGGTTTTAGCACAAGATAACCAACCGATGTACGAACCAAAGAATCCGTACCTGCCGTGAACACGAACATACAAGCATACCGGTAAAAATTTTAAATCCAGGCCAGAGGTCACGTGGGAGGTCGATGATGCTTGTCAGACAGTCAGACAGACGCTCGTCGTCCCATGACCAAGAATGATCCCCTTTTAATGTACCGTCATGAAATATATACAGACAGAATGGTCACATGACTTGTGTGAGAACTGGTTCAAAGAAATGAAAGCATAGCGCTTATCTTAGCGCGTGTCTGTGGCTCAGGCACACACACAGTGCGTATCAGGATGACGTCACATCTTCCCCGTTTTACAAGCACTGTGTGCCTACCAAGAAAAGAAAGCACTTTGCAAATCAGTCATCAATGCCGAGTCTTTTCGGCGCTCGTACGACGCGACCGTATCGCGTAGTTCTTTGCTCGGGTCTCGAAGTTTCGTTCGGTGGAAGGGTTCCCTGGGTGTCGCACGATTGCTTAGCCACGATGTCCGCGTTGTCAGTCGTGTCCGTTGGCAGGCTGCTTTGTTGAGGCTGTTCGGCCGGGACGGGACTGGTTTCTCCTCCGCTTGGGAGCAGGAACAGATGGCGTCTGTTTCTGCGTACGGTGCCCCCTGCAGTCTGGACCCAGTAGGATCTTGGTGTTGAGGAAGGACGAAGGACTGTGCCCTCGGCGCATCTGTCTCTCAGCCATACTTGGTTGCCTGCGGATAAACTGGGAAGAGGTCTCGCAGCATGACGTCTGTCAAAATATATCTTGTTTCTGTCTGCATTTTTCGTCCTGCTTTTTCCAAGAAACGGTTACCACTCGCGGTTTTAAAGCAGATGGCATGCATGGCACTCGTGAGCGTAAGCGGCGGCTCATTAGCAGTTGCGCTGGGCTATAGCTGGTTGGGCCCGGTGTGTTTCTATAATTCAGCAAGGCAATGTATGGGTCCTGCGCTTTCTTCAGTAGTCTTTTGAGAGTCCCTACCATGCGCTCAGCTTCCCCGTTAGCTTGTGGGTAACGAGGGCTCGTTGTGACATGCTTGAAGCCGTATTTTCTTGCAAAATCAATGAAAGCAGATGAGACGAACTGTGGTCCGTTGTCCGATATTACCGTTTTCGGTATCCCATGCCTAGCGAAGATGCTTTTCAGGTGCTGAATGACCACCTGTGACGATGCTCCTTGATCCAGTAGGGCCAGCTCAGGATACCTGGAATGGTAGTCAACAACAACAAGATAGACAGCTCCTTTCATTTCAAACAAATCAATTCCGACTTTCTCCCATGGAAGCTCCGTTGTTTCAGATGGGATCATCGGTTCGGAAAATTGGGTGCGCTCTGCAGCACAAATTTGGCAGTTGGCTACCGTTGTTGCAATTTCCTGGCTAATTCCCGGCCACCAGACTGATTCCTTGGCGTTTGCGCGGCAGCGGGCAATACCTTGATGCGCTTCGTGGATTCTCTGAAGCATTTCTTTCCGCATAGATCTTGGGATTACTAGTCTGGCGTCCTTTAGAAGCAACTGCTTGCAAACCGTGATGTTGCCACGATGCGCCCAGAATGGTTTGAGAACTTGCGGTAGCCGATCCTTTGCGGGCCAACCTTGCATGCAAGCTTCGAGCAACGATGCGCACTCGGGATCCGTTGCCTGCTCTGAGCGTATACAATCGAGCATGTCATCTGAGAGCGCATATAGTACGACTCCATCCACGTGAGCCGAGACGTCAGCTTCAGACAATTCCCCGATAGACAGTCTCGTGTTCATCCCTCTGGCTCGAGAAAGAGTGTCCGCTGTAGCGATGGTTTTACCAGGGACGTGTGTGAGCGTGAACGAGTACCGCATAAGACGCATTCTGAACCTTTGGATTCTTGGTGGAAGAGAATCGAGAGGGTCGCGTCCCAGTATCGGAAGGAGGGGCTTGTGGTCTGTCTCAAATAAAAACGTGAGGCCTCTCAGAAATTCGTCGAAGCGTTCTGCTGCCCAGGTCAAAGCCAACGCTTCCTTCTCTATTTGTGAATACCTCTGCTCTGTTTTTGTGAGTGATCTGGAGGCATATGCTATTGGACGTCTTTCGCCAGATGGCTGATCCTGGAGCAACGATTGTTGAATACAAGGGGTTGTACCTTGCCAGGCATCTGTTAGAGCTGAGAGTAGTCTTGATCTTCTCAAAAGCTTCCTCTTGTTGAGTTCCCCAACACCAGTCGCTGTCTTTGTTGAGGAGGCTGCGTAAAGGCGCAGATATAGACGCAGCATCAGGAAGAAACCTTGCGAGGTGGTTCATCATGCCTAATAAGGAACGAACCTCAGCGACGTTTTGGGGTCGAGGCAACTCCTTGATTGCTCTGATCTTCTCAGGATCTGGGCGCACGCCATTGGCGTCAAAGATCATGCCCAGAAATGCTACTTGGTCAACAGCGAAACAACATTTTTCCTTGTTAAGGGTTACTCCTGTTTGTTCCAGTCGGTCGAGCACGTTACGAAGGCGATTGTCATGTTCCATTTTGTTCTTGCCGTACACCAGAATGTCGTCCATGTAGTTCAGTACGCCGTCTAGGCCTTCGATGACCTGCGAGAACTTTCTTTGAAAAATTTCTGGTGCGGATGTGATCCCGAACGGCAACCTGCGGTAGCAGTACCGCCCATACGGCGTTATAAAAGTAGTGAGCTTTTGACACTCCTCGGAAAGTTTTATCTGGTAGAATCCAGAATTCGCGTCCAGTTTAGAAAAGACCTTCGCTTCCTGGAAGCTTCCCATAACTTGCTCTACCGTTGGTAGCTGATGACGCTCGCGTCTGACAAATTGGTTCAATTGAGTTAAGTCGACGCATATCCTTACTGCTCCAGACGGCTTCATTACGGGTACAATAAGAGCGCACCATTCTGTCGGTTCCTCGACCTTTTGTATCATTCCTTCTCTCTCTAGCCTGTCCAGTTCTTGCTTGACTTTTTCCTTCATGGGAATAGGAATCCGTCTGGGTGTAGACAGAGCGTACGGTGTTGCATTCGGAACGAGACGTATGGTATGTTCTCCAGATATGGAACCCGTGCCTTGGAATACCTTAGGATACCTGCTTACGATGTCGTCAGCAGTTGCTAAGTCATCTAGGAAGCGAACGATTCCAAGGGCTTTGATAGCTGGTAGTCCCAACAAGGGTGTGCGCAAGTTATGCACGACGTAGATGGTCTGCTTCGAACGGTTGTCTTTCCAAGCTACTTCAGCGTCAAACTTTCCTATCGTACTAATGCTTGCACTGTTCGGTCCTTTAAGATCACCTGCTTTGTCCAGAGAACGCGGAAGTAAAGGAAAATTTTGCCCGACGACTGTCACTTCGGCTCCTGTATCTACTTTCATGCGGAGCTTATGATCGTTTATCAGTACCGTGACGAAGTGCTCAGATGGTGTGTTCGCAGATCGCTCGACCGTGCCAAGAAATTTATCAGCTTCGGCAATGTCGTCAAGATTCCCGTCTGCTCGTCTCTTTTTTCGGCACGCCTTTTCGAAGTGGCCCAACGTTCGGCAAAACCTGCATCTTTCTTGTTTCGCTGGACAACTGTTTCTCGGATGAAATGGTCCGGCGCAGAAACTGCAGGACTTTTCACGATAAGCTGGCTTGTGACCGCGTGTAAACTTTTTGCTCTTTCCAGGGGTTTTCTCTGGCTTTACTGCGGCGACGCAAGCTTCTGGGATAGTGCCCTCGTGCTCTTTTAGCTCGGCTTGCTGTTTCTTCACCGTTTCGCTTGTACGCGCTTTTGCCAAAGCGGTGCTCAGCGTGAGATTAGGATCCATCTGTAGCTCTTCCGAGAGAAGGTGGTCTCGTAGTCCTACTACGAAGCGGTCTCTTATTAGGCGTTCCTTCATTTCTTTGAACTCGCATCTGTCTGCTAGCCTGTTAAGCTCGGTTGCAAACTGGTCTACTGTTTCCCCCAGCTGTTGGCGGCGTAGATTGAAGCGAGCACTCTCGTAGACTGTGTTCTTGGTATGGACGAAATAGCCCTTAAATTTTGACTTTAAGAGGTCGAAATCCTCCATTTCTTCGTCTTTGACGTTTAGCGACCGAAGAATCTCCCGTGACTTTCTGCCCATTGTATAGAGAAGAGTCCTTACTTGTACTTCGTCTGGTTTCTCATGTAGTCCGGATGCGAATCTGTAGTCGTCGAATTCGTCCATCCAGGCGGGCCAGTCCGCAGCGTTCTGGAAGTCGAAAGGCCTAGGAGGCTTGATTCCTGCCATGCTGAAGCGTTGCTTGACGATTGTCACCGGGAGGACTTGCTCTTGTGGAAGCAGGCGCTCGTTCGCTTCTTGACCGGCTGCTGCAGCGCTACATCGTAGCCAGCTTTGAGATATCCCACTTCTGACACCATGTCAGACAGTCAGACAGACGCTCGTCGTCCCATGACCAAGAATGATCCCCTTTTAATGTACCGTCATGAAATATATACAGACAGAATGGTCACATGACTTGTGTGAGAACTGGTTCAAAGAAATGAAAGCATAGCGCTTATCTTAGCGCGTGTCTGTGGCTCAGGCACACACACAGTGCGTATCAGGATGACGTCACAATGCTGAGCGCTATTTTGCATTTAAAATGGCATAAGGAAGAATGTTGCCCTTATGAAAATGAACCATGAGTTTCTGTAGAGGACGTGATGTGTTCCTAAGGTGACATCAGACATGCATAAGAAATGCATCGTCTAATGTTTTTTGGCATCACAAGTACATCAGAGACTCAAATGACAATGCACCTTAAGATTTCTGATGAGAGGAGTATACAGCTTGTTTGTGTTATTGCTAATGTCAAAGTACATCACGTATGAATGTGTACGATGCCAAGTCGTGAAAAATTCTTTGTAATGCGATAGCATTAAATGGCTCATGAGCCGGAAAATCCGGCATTGTCGGCCTGAGCACTCGATGTACAAAGAGGTTACAAACTCTCAACCTTTCATGGGAGTTAAACCCACTACCTTTGGCGGTAATTAAGGCTACGAACCCACGACCTTTGGTGTTGATTAAGATACCGTTAATTAAGACAGAGTTTGAAGATATAGTTAGTTAATGCACTCGAACGCACGTACCACCCTTAGTGGAAGTCGAAGCATGTTAATTAATATGTTAATTAATGTGCACCTGATTATTATGTCGTTAATTAAGACACGTACCCACGACCTTTGGTGTTAATGAAGGCGCTGTTAATTAAGGCGTAGTTAAGATACAGTTATTTGAGGCACTCGAACCCACGACCTTTGTTAATGACGACGATGCTAATTAAGGCGCAGTTAATTACGACCTAGGAATTAAGTCACTCGAACTCATTACCTTGTGTGGGAATCGAACCCACGAACATTGTTGTTAATGAAGGCGATATTAATTGAGGTAATGTTAATTAATATATAGTCAATTAAGACACTCGAACCCACGATCTTCGGTGTTAATGAAGGCGGTGTTAATTGAGCACAGTTAAGATACAGTTATTTGAGGCACTCGAACCCACGACTTTTGCTAATGATGGTGGTGCTAATTAATGCACTGTTAATTAAGATCTAACAGTCAAGTCACTCGCACCCAGTACCTTGGGTGGGAATCGAACCCACGACCTTTGTTGTTAATGAAGGCGATGTTAATTAAGGTACTGTTAATTAATATAGTCACTTAAGGCACTCGATCCCACGGCCTTAGTTGGTAAAGTTTATGTTAATTAAGGCATATTTAATTAATATATTGTTAATGAAAACACTCGAACCCATGATCTTGTGTAGGAGTTGTGCCCACGAACGTTGTCGTTAATGAAGGCGATGCTAATTAATGTACAGCGAATTAAGATATAGTTGATGAAAGCACTCGAACCCATGACTATTGGTGGGAGTCGAACTCATGACCATTGGTGTTAATGAAGACGATGTTAAGTAAGGTACCGTTAATTAGGATACAGTTAATTAAGACACTCGGACCCTTGGCCTTTGCTGGGAGTGGTTTTGATTCATCGTTGGGGGCAGTCTAAAAGACAAAAATGAAGAAAACGATATAACACAGCGTGAGCGCCGAGTACTCTGGAAACGCTTCCGATATATCAGGGCTAGGCACAAAACAACGACGTCATTTTCTTTCCTTTTTAAAGAGCACTGTAAGATTGTGTTACCCCGTTATCACATTTGGTAAACAGAGCCAAACTATAGCGTATGCCTTGTTCTGGGCAGTTTGATTACTCGGATGTGTTACTAGTCTTTAAGTGGCAAACCGACAATTCTGCAGATTGACATGATCATGACATGGAAAACTGCGCGTAAAAAATTATGTGGTTTTACGTGCCAAAACCACTTTCTGATTATGAGGCACGCCGTAGTGGAGGACTCCGGAAATTTCGACCACCTGGGGTTCTTAACGCGCACCTAAATCTAAGTACACGGGTGTTTTCGCATTTCGCCCCCATTGAAATGCGGCCGCCGAAGCCGGGATTCGATCCCGCGACCTCGAGCTCAGCAGCCCAACACCACCATAGCCACTGAGCAACCACGACGGGGAAAAAAAGAAAAGAAAAAGAAACTGCGCGTAAGCGGCAGCGTCTATTTGCTGGAACGCACTGTAGTACTTGGTTGCACGCACATCGTACGCCTGCGCACACTTCTGGCATATACCACATAGGACAAATGCACGCTGCCGAGACATGTGGGTTTTTCGAGGAATCTTCGTGGGTAGCACGATCAACACAGAAGGCACGAGCGACAGGAGTGCAACCCGCGCACGTTAAACACGCCAACACGAAAGCAAGATACGGACGACAGGGGTGTAAGCTGCGCCACACGAGCAGATTTGATGATTTCCGACTGACACTGTTGCAACGGGCACTAAAACATCGCACACTGCACATGTGTCGCTCGGAGATCGCGTCAACGATGTCTGAGGCTATATAGTTGATGTGAACGACAGCAGGAAGTTATTTAAATTGAAGTGACGGCGCAGGTAGCACGGGGAGCAGCGAAATGCGTAATTCACTGTTTTTATGAGAGGTAACTGAAGTGAAAATCGTTCGAATAGCGTCACCGCAACGGCTTTCTATAGGGTTAACATTTTCAGATCTCGAAGGCCATGCTTTTGCTGGCTGCAGATAGCCGAAGCGATTCAAATTGAAAATGCGTTATAGAATTTCTTTCTATGCCAAGCTATAGCTCACAATATAGACTTATCTTTGGTTCTCTTTGTCTTGCAACAGCTATGCGCAATTAGGCAGCCGCACAAATCCTCAGATGACGCTAGCCGAGACATTGGCTGGCCCCAACCGACCTGTTCGTGGCGCCACCTACCGTCCCGTTTCCTATCCAATCCAATCCAATCAGTCTGTCGCTCTGTTTTCGAGTCGGTCGGGTGTGCGAGCTGCAACGATGTGCTTGTTAGATCGTGTGTTTTTGTGTTTGCTGTAACCAAATGTGACTTAGTTCGCGTGCGCATAAGCGCCACAGACAGCTTGTGTCTCGCTGCAAACTCGCCGTGTGCGTGGCGCGCCAGCGAAATGTGGACCAACGATGTTCATGCTGTGGAGTGCGTTCCCTTTGTCTCTGGTTCTCGTGGAAAGTTGGGTGGACGTCGCGAAGAAATAATGCGTGTTGTTAGCGTGCCACTGCTCGTCCACTATGCACCGGTATGTCTGCTGGGAGTCGCATCGAAGCACTGGCAACTTGGAGGGCGCTTTTCGGCCGCGTCGGGCCGTTCAAAAGGTGAGTAACCGTGCTTGCTAACTACACACGTGTTGTGCGTGCTTCTCGTGTGGGCATAGGGTGCCTCGCGAACGTAGGAAAGAGAACTCCCACGACAACAGTGAAACCTATGCCGATGCTTGCTGGGTGTCAGAGTTTAGTTGCGCGAATTAATTGCCATAATGCAGAATTGAAAATCTTGATAAGCGTTTTCTTCTGATGAGAAAGATTACGTTCAGAAATAATCGTGTTCATCATGCGCGCTTGTGCGTGAGCTCCCGTTTTTCTGCTGAAGTCGCATGATAACGACTCATCTACCTCTTGACCGATTCTTACTGCTATGACGTTTCCTCGCTTATAAATGATTCGACGTTGTAGATAATCTCTGCTTACAAGGTTTTCGATTTACGAGCAGTATTGGGGAAAAAAAATGTAAGCAATCACAGCGTGCTACTAGTACAGGTTTGTTTTGAAGGGGTGTTGCCATAACTTCGACGTAAGTAAACATTACAAGGGATAGTTACTTAAAGTTATGAAAGAAACTCTAGAATCGTTATGTAAACAAACATTCATGTAATGCGCTGCTGCTCCTGCGTGTGAAATTTTGCCTTGTTGAAGGGGTCCCTGTTATCGTGACATTCATCAGTAACTTTGACTTTGTGCTCTGTTGCCACCCTGCACCAGTGCAGGCATTGTTTTCATGACTGTTTTTACATGCTCCTTGCATGTGTTCACTATGTGATAGTCTTACTGTGCCACAGCTATAAGTTAACACAGAATTCTCTTTGTAGTGGTGAAGCCGTGACCCACAACAGTGTCCACATAACCCGTGGCCATGGCTGCAGCAACACGGCGTGTAATCTGGATGGATATGTCAGGTATGCTTTAAGTGTACGTGTTCACAAAAGTAGGATCTCGGTATCATTAGTGGATAAGTGTATCGACATATTACTTAATGCATCTTGCTAAATAGGCTAAATATTTCTGCAACATCATTCCACTTGCTGCTTATTTGTGTTTGTAGATATTATGCACACATTATCTTGTTCTGTTAAAACTACACGTCGCATGTCCTGACGTTTAGTATTTTTCTCGCATCAATTGCTTGGCTGCAAGTCCATTTTATTTTTGCCTATTACACAGTATGTTTCTTTTTATCTTGGTTTGGAACTGTTTCTTATGCTGTAGCCCATATTTCCCTGTTTTCCTTTCTGCTTATGATACACACATGTGCTGTTTTTGTCCATGTAAGAATTCGAAGTGTAGTGTGCCATATATGTCACAGGTCTAAGCACGCAGTGTGCCTCCCATTGTTTAACATTGATATTTACAATCATGTCTGTCTTGTTCTCAGAATAACTGTCACTGGCAAATACACATTTGATGAACTAGAATTTCTTGAAATGAAATAGGAAGGCCAGTATTCATTGTGCTGCAGTTACTTAAGTAGTGAGGTGTTTTCTGGTAAGCTTTCTATTTTTTCTCTCACTTTCTTCGTATTCTTTTCTTTGCAAGCTGCCCTTATTCATGCTGGTAGGCATTGTAGCAGTTGTGAGTGTGTTTACTGCAGCAATGTCGCAGCTAGTTTGCACACACTACAGGATGCCAACAGATACCCATCACTGTTTTTGTGCATTTCTGAGAACCAGCTGTGTCCACTCAGCGAAACTTGTAGTGTCCATTTGAATTTACCAATCAGTTCATGTAACATTTCAGGACAAAATTTACGCAGTGAGAGAAGGGAGACTATGCAACATGACCTTGGCTAACAACTGACTGTTTAAGTTGTTGGAAGGACTAACAAAAATAGCACTGGATGTGCACTTGTGTTGTGCACCAGTTAATTTGAGAGGGATGGCAGAAGTTATAATTCAAAGGCATAAAATCATGGTAAATGGTCTCTGCATAAAAAGAAGTAAATAGGCACAGACTAATTTCTATCCCTTGTAATCTACAAAGGATGCCTTTCTTCACGCATTGATAATGGGGGCTGGCTCACACTTATTGTTATTTATGTGGTGCGCCTGACTGATTTATCTTGCCAATTTTCAGCCATGGGTGAAAACAGATAAACAATCCTAATCTGGCCTGAAGCCCCATTGCAGATATGTGTGGCCAAGTCGGACGAGCATACTGGTCTTTTGAATGAAATATGGTGATCTCACAGGTACATATTTAGGCACCAGCCAGTCTGCGCTATGTACATTTGACCACATGTGAAAGGAATACAGCACAGTGCCTCTGACACGCACTGGACAAATTTGGTGCCACCTTTAACCAAGCAAGCCTCGCTTGCCTCCTTGCATTTCTCAATTCAATTTTCAATTCAATCAGTTCATGTAACTTTTCAGGACAAAATTTGCGCAGCGAGGGAAGGGAGACCATACAACATGACTGTTGTGCATATGCTGCCTAATTTATTTTTGCTGAAAATATACGTTCATTGCAGTCCACAAGTGAATTGACAAAGGCACCCAGGCATTGGAGGCTTGCTTAGTTAAAAATACCCAAAATTTGTCTCGTATCTTTCAGGGTTAATGTAGGCTACTCTTTTGATCACGTGCATATTTGGTCCAATGTACATCGAGCACGCTGACTAGCCGGTGCCTCAGCATGCGCCTAGGAGAGCACCATAATTCACTCAAAGGACCAGTGTGCTCGTCTTATTTGACCATGCATTGACACGACAAGCTGTGCACTGGATTTAGCTTGTTTATCTGTTTCGTTCGCCTATGGCAACCGACTGATACAACAAAATCAGTGAAGAATACCACAGCCAAAAATGGGACGTGTGTCAGTCGACGCTCATTATGATTGCATGACAAAGAGGAATACTCTCTAATGACATGGCATAGCAACCACCATGCTTATTTATTAAATTATTTTTATGCAAGCTTGTTTGTCATGCTTCTACGCATTTGTTTTTCAACTTGTGCCCTCCCTCTGAAAGCAGTGCTCGGGTGTAAATGATAAAAAACCCCAGACATGGTGTGGTGTATTTCTTGAATGGGATATATGCCATCATTCAGGAGGCCAACACATGCATGACATAGTAGGCTTGGAATGTATGAGAACTGTGCCCGTAGCTGATGCAAATATTCTATAACGACTGGCACTTGGATGTCTCTGGGATGCATTGGGTTGCCCATACACAAACACTCCTACGCTCATTTCCATGCCAAGTAATTAGTGAGAATTTCTCATTCACGCTAGCAATCCACAGACACTGCTGTCCTTTGTCAAGTGGAAACCGATATAGCTGAAGCAGTTCACGACATGTACACACGCCACAGCTGATCCATGTTGCACATTTGTTCAGCCAAGAGCAATTTCTGCTTACTGTAGTTACTGCTGCACCCAAAGGCCACACAGTGGTTCCTCAACTTTGTGTGAACCGACACCACATAAATTTTTCGCAGAACTAGCTATAACGTCTCCAGACCGTTCTGCAGCAAGTGATACAGCGTGTATTTCTGTGGTTGATTGCCAAGTTTTGTTAATTATCTGTCCTTTCTACCATGCAGGGTACACATGCACTTACTTCAAGATGACGACACTCCACCTCAAGAACAGCCTCTCCTCAGTGATAAGTAGCGAGATTAAATGAAAGGGAGATATCACATCCGTAACCAGGCTGATACTGTGTTTTCCTTTCATTTAACCTCCTTCTGCATTTAAGGAAGCATTGATATGCCCAATAAATGTTTTTGTTAAATTTCTTTCGTTGAGTAATGTCTGACATGCAGCATATGTAGGGCCCATGTACATGTCAGAAGTGCTGCATCTTCACTGGACATACATGCATACAGGCTGCATATATATAGCACCAAAGATAGTCACGCACAGGTAACATATTTAAATAAGGTCTGACTGCCATTGGGACACATGAGAAAATGTTACCACACGTGGTGGCCAATTTTGTTATAGGAGTAATACGAGCACCGGCAGTCTAATGTATAAGCTCATTAGAGATTCGCTAGGAAGACGTGAGAAAGTCACAAGAAAACTGCTTTGGAGCGCACATTAGGAAGACATTTCATGCTCACAAGAAAAGCACTCGTCAAGAGTTCTACAGAAAGACGGTGGCCAATATGTTATAGAATGACATTAGGAATACATCAGAAAATTCCAAAGAAACTTATTAGAAAGTCTAATGGCTGTGATGTCAAAACTCGTCAGACTTTCATGTGAAACTCATCTCATATTTTCATAAGGGTGGTAATAAAGAGTGAAATATAAATTAGGAATGACCATATTGTACTCTTTGTAATGTAATAAAAACGCTTCGGTTATTGTTAAAAAATGTTTGTGGGTCAAAATTGCGCTTACTACGGCGCCTCTAGCGGGAGATAATGCGCTCAACGGGGAACCTTTTTAATTTGTGCACTATGCCTGTTTCTTTAGCAGCGCCCCGTGGTCAATTTTTTCGCCCTCTGTGGCCATTTGTTGAACTTGAGTGTTCGGGGCCGACACCTATACACACATGAGAAGGGAAACTGTACCTTCCACCAATGCCTCCTTTACAAGATGCCCGCCGCGTTGCTCGCTTTCTCATTGTAGCGGCGGTTCCCTTTTGAAGTTCGTTCAGCATAAATGCCGTGAGACGGTGCTCGTTGCCTTTTCAACTTCCGGTGAATGCGGCAGCGGCGGCTGAATGCATCCGCCGGCGCGTTATATGCGCGGGTGTCTGTTAGCGATTATTATCGCGGGCCTCCGAGACGGTGACAGATGCCACGTTAATCTCAGAGGCCGCAGCACGTGATTTCAAGTTGCAGGCGTTCGCTATGAGGAGCGCTCGTTGCCTTTTCGCGGAGGAGAGAAAAGAGAGAGGGCCCGGAACCAAGCTACGGGACAACGCGGCAGGCATCTAGTAAAGGAGGCATTGCCTCCACAGTGCAACGGAAATAAGAGCAGCGTGGCGTCGTGAACTAAAGTATACGACCGAGAGATGGCGCTGGCAAAATCAAAATGAATACTTGCTAATATTATCATCGTTACGTAGTGAGCCGCTGCGGTAAGCGGCTGGGGGGGTTCGTTGCGGTGCTGACTGGCTGGTTTTGGGCGTTTTGCTACCGCTTTCGGAGCGGTGTTCTTGTGTACGATACTCTACAATGACTATCAATACCTTTATTATATCGCCAGGTGACCGAGAGGCCTTAACTGGCAAAAAAAAAGTCAGACAAGTTTGCATTGTTTATTTTCAATCGTGAATGAAGCAGCACATGCCCACAATTTTCGTACAGGTCAGGTGGGGCTAAGGCTGTCAATCAATGAGTCTGCAACATACAAAAACACAGATAGTAGTGTGTTTAACGGAATTACAAATTGAAATCGAGCGAAGGTTTCTCACCGTGCTTTACGTGCCGCTAAAGCAATGACAAGTTATTGTGCTTGGCTACACTCGTACTTGTGTTGCGTACGTTGCTGTTTGACGTGTTTCATACGTCAAACAGCAAGCTGAAGCTGAAGCGTCAGCTTCAGCTTCAGCGTCATGAAGCTGTTTCAGCGTCTTCAGCGTCATGAAGCTGTTTGCCTTCGACAATTTCAGCAAGTATAAAAAAAGAAACATAAGAAGTGCTCGGCAAAGATGTACTGTCAGTAAGGTAAGCTCGAGCTGCAATGTCGCATTGTTTCAATAACACATTGGCGATAGGCACGAAGTGTACAGGGAAAAAAAATGTTATGCTAAATTTTAGATCACATAATGTGTGTTCTTGATATTTCTGCTGGACATTTAGTGTTCCACTGCACCAGTAAAGGCTTTGACAATTGGAGTACTCGTGGGAAATCGAGGAACGTTATGGAGACGACAGTGCTTACAAGGACCTCTGCAAATATTGTGTATAGACAAGGACACTAAATCAACATATAAGTGTGCCCAACTAATGCTCACGTATCCTTGTAAAATGCATTTTACGGTTTCATGTTAACGAAACATCTCGGTTTTCGTGTTCAAACAATCCAAAAAGGTTACAAGGAGATGAACACTTCAGTTGAGTAACAGAGGTGAGCAAGGGAAGCATCAGCCTGTAGCCAACGTTTCAACAATCAAACATATTTGTGAGGGCCGCGACGAAAATATGTTCCCATGCTGAGGCTTCCCTTGCTCGCCCACTGTTCATTGGCTCTAGGTTAAGCCAAACTTCGAGTATATTTCAAAAATTTGTGTGAACGCACTGTGGGAACTTGTCTGTGGGACGCTTCACTTGCTTATGCCTAAAAACTGTGCCTTGCTTTCTAGTGACCACAGAAGTGTGGTCTTTGTTAGGTTGCATGATTGGTTCGTAATTGCGTGCACAAAAGCATGCATGTCCATCGTCCCTCGGCACTGTAGTTTCGGCCGCTTTATTTCGGGCAGCTCTGCTTCCCATTGAGCGTGCCTGTAATGTCGTGCCGCTTATTACGTATCATCCTGCCTACAAAATTCGTCCGCCGCTTGCCACCATCACTTTTGGTCACATTGGTTCTCAGCATTTTCAGCAGTCAACGTTACTGTCACGATCCACCCGGGATCGTGAACAAGGGAGGGCTCGAGGCACCCTGCGATAGACGGACGCTCTGCAACGTACGTAGTGGTGCTGAACGATGACTGACCGCCGAGCAGCCGTGCTCGTCGGTGTTTATTGCGATGCGTGGACCAATGTTGCCTGCCGAGCTTGGCAGGCCACCGAGCCTGGCGGCGAACGAACATTGTACCTGAGGGGGCGTCACATGCTTGCTACAGTTACTATCAGCTGAGAAGTAACGTTGGTACTCCTCAACCATTCACACAGTCGTCTGCAAGGGTTATCCAGGGTGTTGTGCTAAATGCATTGCGTTGCTTTGTAGGAGTGGCTAGGCCAGGTTGCGCACTTATAGACCCAGAAGTAATATTTTAGGTCTCTTCTGAATTTTGTGTTGCCCATTCATTGTGGAGGTATGTGGGCTGCGCGTTGACAATGCCCGTTCTCGTCTCAAGCACCCCGAACCGCCCCACCCCTTCCTTTTTTTTCTCCGACATACTGTGTCATTTTGATTGCGTGTGAAAATACCTGGCCAGGTGAAAATTTTCACCCGCGTTCCTGCTGCTAATAAAAAGTATATGGAGGGCAGGCATTCAGTTAAATCTCTGTTTTCAAACAGTGGAGGTGGGATTCTACACCTTACCAGCATCTGAAATTCCACTGAAGCAAGGTTGAATATTTATAGGCATGGCTACAGTCTGCCCCACGAGCCTGAAAGGATAACCATCCTGTACCATGCTCGGCTTTCCCTCATTCATCATGTTGCCATGCATCCCATCTTCCCTTGTCGAATTTGGAAAGCTTATCAATGAGGCATGATTCCACAAAAGTTCTAAGCTGGGCTAGTTGGTTCACATTCAGCATAGCAAACAGCACAGACAACGACAGAAGTGAAGGAACAGGACAGATGCGCTGACGATCAACTAAATTTTACTTGCATTGTAAAGTATATAAGGCACATGATACAATTAAAGCGCAGCACTATCTGTTAGTTGCTCAGCCAAGCGGCAAGAAAACTCGGTAAAAGCAAAATACTGAAAGGGCAATAGCATATATGGCAAGAACATGACAATCTAACTGCAGATCTTATATGGGGCACACCGGAACGTGCATTAATGAGACTGGGTGAGCATCCTAATTTAGTTAAAGGAACATCAGGTAGTGACCTAGTTATTCATTGCAACACGTTTGGTTGCTTGCAGCTGTTTCATGAAGTAGATGTGTTGCACTAAACAAGTGTGTTCTACTTATCTGCCGGTGTAAATTTTCCACAGCAGCATAATAGTGTTCACGATTATGCCGTTCCCGAAAATTTACACCATCAGCAAAGTAGAAGGCACTTGGTAACTGCAGTAATAGCTCTGTGTTTGTCTCGTTGAGCTCTGTGCCACCAGGTGGCTGCACCATGCAGGACAGTCATGTTTCCGTCCCCACTCGTCCGCTATTTGACCTTATCTGCCAGCGTTTGGTGGACGTTTTAGCGCGTCTGGTATTCCGGTAAATGCAAGCGGACTGTGTGTTTTGCCAGATGGGCAAAGGTGCAAGTATAGAGGCTAGAAGGTTATCGTAGTTTCGTGAATGCGCGAGCCTACGTGAAATACTCTGCTATGCTCTGGCCAGCGATTCTTAGCACCCTGGCCAGAGCATAGCAGAGTATTTCACGTAGGCTCTGGCAGATGGCGCCAGCGTTCACTGGCGGGTTGCTCTTGCAGGCTTCGGTACGCTTTTTAGCGGGCGCTCGCAAGTGACCTGCGCTTTCCGCCGATTTGCAAGTTCAGAAAACAGGCATGCAATAATCTATGAGGGCCAGTCAACCTTACAAAATTAGCAAGCACGCTTATCTCGACGAGCAGTGAAATAAAGCTGTTTTGGGCTAGTTCGCCCATAGCTGGTTATGACACCAGCGTAACTGAGATGAAGAGACACAGAAACGAGACGGTGCGCTTGTCATGTTTCTATGTGCCTTGTCTGTTGTGCTGCTGTTTTAACGAGAGTGACGGAAGCTACGCAAGGAGCCGTAATAAAATGGGGTTGTTTTTTTTTTTTCTACGGGTGATGTGACGCCAATCAGCCCACAAATGTGGAGAGAGGAAATTGAAAGCATTCTGTCCGTCTCGTGCATACAGTTTATTGCAGCTTTACAAAATTGTACACTACGGTCCGCAAAAACGCTGTATGGGGAGTTCTTTCAAAACCTATGTTAGAAGTTTTTGTCTGTTTGTTTTATTGCACATCGAAGGTAGGTATGTACAAAAGCAAGGAGCATTTTCGCGACTGTCGTTCTACTAGCATCGCTTCATTTTCAGGAGCTTCTGCTTCTCTTTGTGTGTCCCGTTCCATGTTCTTTGCTTTTGCAAAGAAGTGCAGCCTCGCCAGTGCATAGAACTTCATTATGTTTGTTGTCAAACTCCGCCCATGCTCACTGCAACCCACTTCTGTAAGCTTCGCTCCCTGAAGGAAATGCAAAAAGCAGACCATGCTTTCAACATGAAGCTGATTCCTGCTGAAATACACTGTAAATGTGTCCTCAACTTTACATTTAGAGCGACAGAAAGGCGCAAAAAGGTGAGGCGTGCAGACAGGACACAAGAGAAGTGGACAACACTTCGCAATGCACATTTTTTCGTGTTGTCCACTTCTCTTGTGTCCTGTCTGCACGCCTCACTTTTCAACTTTACAAACAAGCTCCTCAACAGCTTTGGAAGGGTAGATCAAGCCCCCATGATCAAACTGCCTTGTTATTATGGGATTTCCATCACAATCTGCTTGTAAGGGCAAAATACAAAGGCGAGAGGCACACTCTGGGCGGGGAAATTTTTTTTAAAGACTTTTGACAACCATAGCCAGCTATAAAATATACTAATCTACTGTCACTGTGCTTTTTGACACAGTTGTTATGATCCAGCTGCTTGCCTTATATTTTTAACACAGATTCTGCACACTCCGAATTGCCATCATCCAATATCTCAGCAGTAATTTCTGTTAAGTCAGCCTTTCGTTCTCCAACATCAGATGGCTTTAAGAGTGCGGTTACAAAGTCTCCTGGTGAGTTCCCATTTTTAGGAGGCCTTGTCAGACGAGAAAGACAAGCTTTTTATTATAATAAAAACTGTTCAGGTGAAGGATGGTTGTTACAACCAAAGGATTGCCTTACGACAGCAGATATATTTTTCATTTTGTCCTGACTAAGGGCCAAACAATAAAATCTTCTTTACCTCAGTAAGGAAGCCTTCATTGCGGTCAGGCCACCTTTTGTCACTCTGACAGCTTCCTTACTGAGGGGCCCTCGGTGAAGGCTTCCTTGGTGCTTCCTCAGCGTAAGGTAGCTCCGAAGCTACCTTCATGCGTTCTTACGCCGCTCCTGGCCCTGAACGAGCGCTTCACCTCAACGCATAGCCACGTGACGTTTCCTTGCGCATGAGCGCTGTCTTCAACCTGCGGAGAAGCGCGAGCACGGTACGTCTTGCAAGGCATGTTCGTTTCAGTCAAGGGTGCGGCATGAAAGCGTTGCTAGGCCTTGCTAGGCGTTGTACGACGCCGGCGTGCCAGCGTTGCTGGAGCACATCAGGTTTTGCACTGTAATATGGTACTTTTTTTAAGTTTAGTGAACAAAACTAGAAAAAAACACTCACGCATCTCTATATTAGCTCTTCAATTGAAAAATTGTGTAAGGATGCAACATTTTTTTATTGAATAATGGTGTTCGCGTAAAGCTTTTAAGAGATCAACTCGAGCCCAGACATGCGACAAGCACTCCTTACGTGAGGACGGGCGAAGGGAGCTTTCCAGAATACGCTTGCTTCCTCCATCGTTCCTTCGCTGTAAGGAGGCCTTACGTAAGGTCAGGAAGCGCTCGAAGGAAAGAAACGTTTCATTGTTTGGGCCTAAGATTAGCAGTTAACAAGTACTTGTAGCCTAGTGAGCTACGTCAAGTAGTCTAAAAGGGGCAGAGTGCCTTTTATGGTCACGTGCAGATCAAGGGCAGTTCCTGGGCTAAGAAATCCACCACCATACTTGGCAGCATAATCTTCCCATTCTGCAAGGAATGCACGCAATGACCTCTTCAACCTTTCCAAGGCTTCATAAGCTCTTTTGTCGGCTCAATTGTTCTAAAGTGCTTGTCCAAATTACCTTTATAGAAAAAAACATTTAGTACCTCCTCGCTAAATAGCTGGAAAGCTAAGTTCATGCACATTTTTTCCAACCCATTTGGAAGAATATGCGAGCGGCTAATGTTGGCATTGCTATAATAGTTAGTGAATCCATGTCCAAGGCATTGTCACAGAAGTTCAGCACGTCGCATCGCACTAAGCCGTGGCACTACGGCGTCAACGT
Organism: Dermacentor albipictus; assembly: GCF_038994185.2. NCBI lineage: Eukaryota > Metazoa > Arthropoda > Arachnida > Ixodida > Ixodidae > Dermacentor > Dermacentor albipictus. Next base: position 2,924,852 of record NW_027225567.1, on the reverse strand, counting down.
AAATAAAGGCTGGAACAAAGGAACTACGTCGATGCACGTGCTACCCAAAACTGTCGACGACTTGTGTCTGCATTCCTTCTGCTAGCGTTCGGTAACCCGCCACAGGAGCGCAGCGCCCTCTTCGAACAACCCCGCCAAGCATCCAATCTTCACCTGCATCGCCCCCGAGGGCTCTGTGGTCGCTGCGCATGCGTTAGCTGAGAGACGGTGAGAAAGAAGGACGAGTTGGCTTTACAGGATCTGACATCCCTATTTTGTTTGTTTTTCCTTTTATGAAATAACTACTCTCGAACTCCGATGGCGTGGCTCGCGTCTCGTTCGTGCGCGTACCGTATGAATGATGTGGCCCCCTTTTGTTTTTGGCGAATGCTTAGAAGCTTCAAGCTGCGGACACTGCGGTGGGCCAGGGCTTGATGACATTTGTTGCCCAGGTGCTGGGGCTACTGCGACGTATTTGGAGCAACGGTAATGCCCCAACCACTGGCACGTGCCGGAAAGCTTCGGCGCGCGCCGAAGAGTCAAATACGTCAAAAGCATCGGTCGGGAACACGGCGAAACGGAACGTCGCGCAGCGATTATGTCTACTGCCGATGCTAGAAGTTTGCCGACGCGCCGCGAAGCTGCGCCGGCGTGCACCAATGAGAGGCTGCGACGCGTCGCAGGCGTCAACCAATCGGAGGCTGCGGAGCCTCCAGCTGCTAGGCCTGTAACGGCCGACCATGCGAAGGCGCCGGCACCAACGATCGTCCGAGTTCTTTGGACGCGCGCGACAGTGTTCCTGAAAGACAGTGTTGTACTAGTAGGCCGACAACGACACGACCGACCGACCGAAGACCGTGGGTTGTGACAGTGCGACATGGATCCAAAGCGACTTCGAACGACGCCGACTAATCCAACTTGCCCACTGGGTTCCGCCGGGCTCAGTGCGATCGTCTGCTAAAACAGCCAACCGAATCACAAATGCTGCAACGTCTGGGCTTGTTGTATGTGTATTTTGGTGTGCTCAAAACGAATGGAAACATGTTTACGAGCTCCGAAGTCTGGATAATCAATACTCGCCGATCGCGGATGTTGTTTACGCTACGCGTAGGCCTAGCGCGTCCATCGAGTTCGTAACTGGCGAGTGAACGAACTCACCTGAGAAACGCTGTGAAAGGAAATGAATTTGCAGGTCCGTTTGGTGCTGCAGTGATTTAAAATATGGCACTCCCGACTTCGTGTGATGTGTGATGTGGTGAATGAAGCATGTGGAAGTTGGGTTGGTCAACCGCGGCGTGTTTCGTATGGTGTCGGTTGAATCAAGTTTAACTGGCAAGCTCTGCGCTGTTTCCAGTGGTAAAGATAACTTCCGAAAGCGAAAGACACTAGTAGCCGAACTATTGGAAGTACATAATCAGCCGTGCCGCCTGTTTCAGCTGACCCTGCGCTCTTCTATTCGGCATGTGAATCCACTTCAGTACAAGTTCACTGTACTCATTCACTCACTTCTTTCGAGTGCGTTCGTCTTTTGGGCTAGTTGGGGAGAAATCGCTCGTGTAGCAATCAAGAACACTGACGCACTGAAGCATACGTGACAACGCAGTCATGTTTGAGTCAGTGTGTCCTTATAGTTGAGCACTGCAAAAAGAAATTATCTGTTTGCAACGTGTGCCCTGGGTGCAGTGCATAGCAGGACCTGCATCATGCAAGACCTGTGCATGTAGCAGCGTATACCACGATTGCTTCGATGCCCGCTTCAGAAGCAGCAAGTACTGAGTCAATGTAACTTGATTTTGAATTGATTTTTTATCTCACTTTTTGTTTATGGAAAGTGTAGATGGTATGAGTGCATTGTGGGGAAGGTGAATAGGTGTCATCAGTGTTTTGTGCATTCGGTATGCTTAAACTGCTGGAATCTCTTCAGCTTCTACTAAAATGTTTCTTGCTGCGATACTATAAATTGTAGTCAGGACAAAGATCTACTCAAAACCAACTTACTAATGCATTTGCACAGAATGTGTTCAACAAGTTAACACTTCCACAACAACAATATGCCGATGCACAGCTTATGTGCTTACAATAAATACATTCCGTAAAGGTGAACGACTGGGCCTACAATATCAAACTTTGTAGTAGCACCGTAAAAAGTGCTGCCATACGTATCAGCCACAACGAAACTGCTGCACGTCCAACCTTCTTCCTTGGAGGCAATTCCACAAAGACTGTTCGGGCCCTTCCCATTCTGGGTGTAACATATAGCTCTTCTCTCAACTTTTCCGCATATGTCACCAGCACTGTATGTAAGCACCGGCCCATTCTTGGGTTTGTGTCCCGTGTCTCCCTTCCCTGATGACCTAAGGTTTTCCTAGCACTCTACACTTCTATCATTCTGTCACAACTTGAGTACTGCTCATCAGTATAGTTCTCGTACATAACTCACGACGCTAACAAACATATGCTTCTTCAGCGCTGGACAATACGCACCCTTTACTCCCGTCTTTTCGGTTGTCACAAGCTCGTGCCAGCCTTCGAGGATTGCCTCAAACCCCCCTAGTAGCACACCCTGCAATACCAGCGCTACATTGCACTAGTCTATACTGCAGGGTGCTTACCTACTCTCTGGACAGCACTAATCTTTCTTCAGTTTGTCTGAAGAAGTGGTCAGCACAGCCTGAGTCCTAATCGCGCCTCTATGGCCCGGCACCACAACTCCATGATTATATCTGGCATACAGAGCTTTTTCTCCATCCCCCTGGCGATTTAGATTCTCCTTCCTTGGAACCAGACTGAATTGGCACTCCTGTGTGTTGTGCACCTGTCGAATGTGTGCGAGTGTGCCGTGCTGTGTTATTGAGCAAGTGTGTGGGCACGTGGAGGGGAAGTGTCTTCTGCATCCTGCAAATTCCTGCTCTAGATGGCTGGTTATCAGATGCTCTAACATACAGACATCAGCCTTTTTTTAATCTAGTGTGCCAAGTTACCACTAAGATTATTATTATTATTATTATTATTATTATTATTAGAATCATCACTTTGACCACATTGATTGTGTTGAAGCCAGCGTGACACATAATTCAAAATATTTCTGGAGCTTTGTGGGCTCTCTCTTTCAAAAAGAGTGCCAAAGATCTTCTTCGTGAAAATAGTGGTGTTGTCTCGAACACGGCTGATGCCTTTGCAGAACATTTCTGTTTGCTATATGGTGTGAAATATGCTTCAAGTAACCCTCCTTCTCAGTCTGGCGCAGTGTATGCTAACAGTCAATGAAAACCTCGTTTCCAAGTATATGAAGTGCCTTAAACGTTGCCTTAAACTTTCCCTTTCTTGTGGTGTTGATGGTATTTCCTCCACAGAGCTTAACCCTTTGAGACGCTGTCTACACAATTGGGCACAGCAGGAGCGTGCATCAATAGCAAAAGCACTGATGAAAGTAATGGTATTTAAAATGTGTTTCATACATCTTGAAACACTTATTATTGGAACTGTGCTACAATTTTGAATAACGTGCAGAATATTTTAACAAAATGAGTGTGAAGGTAGACGGCTGGGTGTTGTTACTCTGTGTCAGTATGTTGTATGTAGCGGGTTCACTTCTTTCATTGTTTTTTTTACAATGTCGTGCACCAGGCATAATTGTCAAGTGGCTGGATAAGTGCTTTTCAAGCTTTTCAAAACACGAAATAGTACATGTTCTCATAGAGGGCACGGCACACGCCTGAGGGACAGCATGGCTGAAAAGCTACTGCTCGTTTTGCAGGTCACGTCGTGGTTTTCGGATACAGCGATCACTTGGGATGGATTGCCATCCTGCCTGCCGTATCATCTCGACAACGACATGCTATCGGATGCGACAACATGCAAGCCGTGTGGCCCGTCATTCCTACTTGGCCGCATGGGGGACATCACGGATTCCCGATTCGTCGACAAGCTTCTGTCGAGAAATACGTCATCGGCGGAACTTCTACAAAGGCAGCACCTCGACACCCACGGCCTCAGAGGGCACGGCACACGCCTGAGGGACAGCATGGCTGAAAAGCTACTGCTCGTTTTGCAGGTTGGTTCATGGCCTGATTCTATTTCCTATCGCAGTGACGATAGATTTCTCGTAGTTCTGCCGTGCCCTCGCAGATGTCGCGCCATTTTGGTTGACTGCTGGTCAGTGATGCTGTTGTTGTTGACATCGGGGGATATCGAGGAGAATCCAGGGCCCCTGACGGAAAAATATTTGAAGGCCATTCTAGACAATCAGGCAGAAACCGACCGAAAACTTCATTCAATTCAAGAACAAATTGGTGTTCTCTCAGCAAGGACAGAAAAGCTGTCAGATTACCTTGTGGTAATCCAGGAGATGACCACACCAATAGATAAGCTCGAGGATACTGTCAGGCAACAGGCCAAAAAATTAGTTGAGTTTGAAAACCGTGGGCGGCGTAAGAACCTTTTAGTGTTTGGTGTCCCGGAAAAGGCGAACGAAACAGAGTCAGATCTCAGGGCAGCTGTTGTAGATAACATTTTTAAAAAAGAACTAGGTGTCCATGTCACCACAATAGAAAGAATTCACCGTATTGGAAGGAAGAAGCCAGAAAAACATAGACCTACCATAATGAAATTCTATGACAGCAGGGAAAAGGACAGTATTCTAAAGAATTGCAAGAAACTTAAGGGAAAATCTGTTCACGTCAGCAATGATTACGCAAAAGAAACTGCAGACGTTAGAAAGAAACTATGGAAATCTGCTATTGTAGAAAGGGACAGCAAGCAAAAGGTGTCTCTGGTTCATGATAAGCTTAAGATTGATGACCGTCTATATGCCTGGGATCACAGTCGCAACGAGCGTATTCTTTGCCAAGAACGCCGTGATAAGGGCCGCCATAGCAATCGCAACGTGTCAGGGGAAGCTTGCAATGACAAGGAGGGCATGCCTTCCTGCAGTTCAAATACAGCATAGCCCAGAATCGTTTCGTTCAATGCTCGCAGTATTCTTAACAAGGTTACTGAATTAGAATGTCTGTTGCTATCTGAGTCACCGCACGTCGTTTGCATTACAGAAACATGGCTCAACAGTGCTATTTCTTGCGACTGTATTATCCCACCTGGCTACACAATGTTCAGGTGGGATCGGGACTCTCGTGGTGGTGGTGTGGCCATTATTGTTAAATCATCGCTGACAGCCTGTACGGTTATGTGTGACATGTCGGAATCGGTGTGGTGTAAAATCATGTTTTCTGGCATGTCGTATCTCATAGGAGTCGTCTATAGGCCGCCAACTACTTCACCCGATTTTCTAGATATGTTAAATACGTTTCTTTGCTCACATGTAAACAGGAACACCAGGCTAATAATGACTGGTGATTTTAACTTGCCACATATCGATTGGGAACTTATTTCGCCTGGAAATAAAGAAATTTATAGTGCCGAAAAATTATTGGATATCACATTTTTTCATAACTTAAGGCAAATAGTGAAGGAAAACACACGTATAACGTCCCAATCGCAGTCACTGCTTGACATGGTGTTCCTTTCCCATAAAGTAGGCGATTATGAAATGGCAGTCACCGATGGTATATCCGATCACAAAATCATTTTGCTGAATGTGCTTACTTCTACACCACCACCTACAAAACCTACTGTACGTGTTGAAATCAAAGACTATGCTAAGGCCGATGATACGTCTATTCTAGATTATTTAGAAAAGTGTTTCAACGAATTTGAAAATGTCTCCGAGATCGAAACAGTTGAAGATTTGTGGCAGCGCTTTCAAGCTATTATTAAAGTCTGCGTAGATAAGTTTGTTCCGACCCGACTCAAGAAAACGAAGCGGAGTAACCCATGGATAACTAGGGATATTTTTCACGCGAAACGGAAATTAAAAAGGCTGCGCAAAGGAAAAGCAGATCCTAGGGAAATACACGCAGTACGTCAGAGAATAAAGGCCTTGCTACTCAGTTCAAAGCAAACATTTTTTAATCGCACTCTAAGTGATTTTCTTAAGACTTCCCCAGAAAAATTCTGGCGTTATTTAGACCGCAGAAACGAAAAAATAAAGCAAATGACGGTAGGAAATCGTGTAGTTGAAGAAAAAGGTGTTATCGCTGATGGATTAAATAAATATTTCCAATCAGTATTCACGCGCAGTGATCGACCATTTCCAGTAGATGATGGGGAATCTTTCAGCGAAAGTTCCATGGATGCTATCAACTTCACTCAGAGGAGCGTATTCCAGCAGTTGCTACAGTTAGATGACAAGAAGGCTTCTGGGCCAGACGGAATACCTACTGGCTTTTTGAAAAGGTATGCTGAGTGGATATCATTTTATTTGGTGATTATTTTTCAGAAATCACTAAGCACCCATTCCGTGCCACAGGACTGGCGTTGTGCAGTAGTTATCCCCATATTTAAAAGTGGCAATCGTACTCTTATGAATAACTACCGTCCTGTATCCCTTACGTCAGTTTGCTGCAAGGTTATGGAACACGTCATAGCAAAACATATAATTACCTTCCTGGAATCAAATGGCCTCCTTTGTGCATGCCAGCATGGGTTCCGACGGGGACTTTCCACAGTGACACAGCTCATTGAGACATTACACGATTTTTACAAAGCTATGGACAACCGTGAACAAATAGATGTTATATGCGTTGATTTTGCCAAAGCCTTTGATAAGGTTCCCCATCGTAAATTACTTCTTAAACTGTACAAAGCAGGTATAAAGGGCAACGTTCTAAAATGGATTGAAAATGATTTAACTAATCGCAAGCAGGCAGTTCGCGTTGATGGTTCCGAGTCTGGTTTTGTAGATGTATATTCAGGAGTACCACAGGGGTCCGTGTTAGGGCCAACACTTTTTCTGCTTTACATCAATGATGTAGCAACCGCTTTAGATAGTTCTGCTAAGATAAATCTCTTTGCAGATGACTGCTTGATTTTTGCGCCGGTATCTTGTTTAGAGGATCAGATGAAGCTCAACCGAAACCTTCAGGCGTTTGGGAGTTGGTGTGACAAGTGGGAAATGCGAATCAATTTTGATAAGACCACATACACGCATATCACTGCAAAAAAGAATATTTTTACTTTTCAGTACGATATTCAAGGCTACAATCTAGTTAATGTTCCTTGTTTCAAATATCTTGGTGTCTCTATTTCGCATGATTTAAAATGGCACAATCAAGTAGAAAGAGTGTGCTCTGCGGCACAGAAGAAATTGGGTTTTTTAAGAGCAAAACTGGGGAGGGCAACAAAAGATGTTAAACTGCTGGCTTGCAGATCTCTTATTCGACCATCTCTAGAATATGCGTTAGTAGCATGGGCGCCCCATCAAAAGGTAATGTGGGCCAAAATAGAGAAGGTGCAACGCCGGGCGGCGCGCTTTATTTGCTCGAAATATAGAAGGACAGACTCAGTTTCGGCGATGTTAAAGTCTTGCGGTCTTGAACTGTTGGAAGATCGGTGCAAGAAGCAGAGAGTAAAAACGTTATTTCAAATAATTCATGGTGAACTAAAAATTAATAAAGAGTTGTATTTAAAACCTCCAGGCAGACTGAGCTCCCGCTTAAGTCATAGTGAAGCTATTAAACCGTACTTGTCCCGAACCAATGCCTTTCGTTGTTCGTTCTTCCCAGATTCAATAGAGCTGTGGAACAAGCTGCCTGCAGAAATTGTTCGCAGTTCTGATACTGCATTGTTTACAAATGCAATCAATGTTCTTTACTAAAACTGTACCATGTGGATATTGTAAAGTGTTTTTTCATTTCTTTTTTTCTCTTTTTCCTTTTTTCTGTTTGTGTGCGTGCGGCAGCTGGTTGAACATTTGAATACATGCCTTACAGTCTGTATATAGTATCTTGTATTGTATCCGTAGGACACTGTAGTGTATGTGAATATTTCTTTTGTATCTGGCTGTTTTGTATGAACGTATATGTAACATCCCTCGCTGTTAGGACCCTCAACTGAGGGTTGACAGTATTTCTAAATAAATAAATAAATAATAAAATATATTGTGTTCCTGTAGTGAGTTTTCGCATGGAGTCGAAATTTTGTGAACTTGACAAAACTCGCTAAACAATTGAAAATTCTTAAGATTTGCTGCAGCTGTACACTTTCTACGATTCTGAAGATGCAAGAGATGTGGTGAAAGCAACTTTTCAATCAACGGGATAAAGTGGTGTCTGAAAGGGTTAAGACGTATAGAAGCATACTTGTTCCCCGTTCTCACAAGCATCTTCAATAGTTACCTAAAGTCTAGTAGCTTTTCTAGCGCTCGGAAGGTAGCATGAACATTGCTCATGCACAAATCAGGTGCTAGATGTGCAGTTACTAACTGCCGACCTATATCTATCCTCTTCAGTGCGTCAGGTGTTTGAATCGATATGGGATTCCACGCTTTCTGTTAGTGCTAAGAGCATTTTAATGAATGAACAGCATGACTTTGTGTGCCTACAACTTAAAACTCTTTGTGACTGTCAACAGCGTTCACCACTGCATCGACTTCAAAAAAGACATTTTTTCACTGTCAAACTGGTGCAGAAACAATAAGTACTCTTAAATGATTCCAACACTATGGCATCAAGTTATATGCACAAAACGCACCATGCGAAATTTTGATACACCCTATGTGATGCTCCACTCTTTAGGGTCGATGAAATGAAAGATCTTGGTGTGTACTTCGACAAAATGCTAAGCTTCTCTTCACATAGATAATCACATAACATGCCCTTCATGCTCTTGGAATTGCATGCCACATATTGCATGATTTCCACTCACCTGTTGTGTTTCTGAAATTCTGCTGTGTGCCTCCAACTACTAGAGTATGCCTCTGTAGGAGGGGGTGCAATGAGCATATCTAATTCTGACCTCACTGAACGGATCCAGAATAAATTGATATCTATCTTAAAGCACCACTTTTGTCACTCGGCGCCCACAGTTGAGCCTTCTCAAATATACTTCAACTCGCACCTCTAGATTCAAGTCTTAATTATTCACACCTTTTGTTCCTGTATAAGGTGGTCCATGACGTTATACATTCCTTAAAGCTTCTTGATCATATGCATTTGTTCGTGCTGCAACAGTATACCAGGTAGCATTCTACATTCGTTGCCTGGGCTTGTTACAAGATTGTGCTAATAAGACTCGACTCCAAAACATACTTCAGGGTTCGTTTCCTGTGTTTTGTGTATCTGTAGATAATCACGTAGGATGAACTCCCTTTTATTTTTCCGTGTTTCCCTTTTTCCCTATTTGTTGCTCTATCTTCCATTTTTTTTGTCTACTACATTCATGTTTGCTGTACATTTTATCTCACATAGTGCTCGTTAAGTGCACCAGTACAAAGGCTCTCTAGCTGTTCCTGGGCACTACAATAAAAATTTGAATGATTGATTATTATCGTAATATAAAATTGTGGTTTTTAAGTATGTACTGGTATACTATTTCAGTGCAGTAGCTTTTGTGCAATTAAAAAAAAGGGCATGAATTAAGAAGAGAGAGCGAAAATGATAAATGAAAGGTAGGGAGGTTAACCAGGACTGAGCCCGGTTGGCTACCCTACACTAGGGAAAGGGGGACGGAAAGATTAAAAGAAGAGAAAGTCCACTGGGGATATCAGTCGGTCACTCAGTCCGGATCACAGACGCTGACTCAATCCGGTATCTTTGAAATATCGCAGCAGCGCTTTTGTGGCCTTTTGTAGGTGCGATATGCGAGGCCATGGTCCCAAGATCTTGTTCAATGTGAACGGCTTTCCATCTAGCTGATTGAGAGCTGTGCAGAGGTGCTGCCTTTCATCTTCAAAAGATGGGCATTGGCACAGTAGGTGTTCTATGGTTTCCTCGACACGCCAGGCATTGCACTCGGCGCTATCAGCCATTCCAGTCACAAATGCATATGCATTGGTGAATGCGATGCCCAAACGTAAGCGGCACAGCACTGTTTCCTAATTTCGCAGAAGACCTGCTAACAGCCGCAGTTGCATAGAGGGATCGAAGGAATGCAATCTATGTTGAGTGAATTCAGGTGTGTGCCACTTCCCCAATGTCAAAGAGTGCGCTAGCTTGCCGAAGTGTTAGGCTGCGTCGGTCAGCAATAAAGGTATAGAAACAAGGGTTGCTCCTTCGTGGGCTTTCCTAGCAGCTTCGTCAGCGAGGTCGTTGCCGGAGATACCGCAATGACCAGGCAGCCACTGAAACACGACGTCGTGTCCTTTCGTGATCATGTGATGGTGCATTTCTCCTATCTCCGACACGAGCTGTTCACATGACCCGCGACGAAGAGATCACAGAAAACATTGTAAAGCCGCCTTTAATCGCTGAATATTGCCCGCCGATTAGCCGGTTGGTTATTAATATAATCAACGGCACCTCGGAGGGCAACGAGCTCCGAACCGGTCGATGTTGCCGAGTGAGAAATCTTGTATTGGATGCTTAGTCATCGTGATGGAATAATCACTGCGCTGGTGGAGCTGGTCTGAGTAGAAGAACCATCCGTATATATGTGGACTCGATCAAAGTAGGAAGTGTGCAAACAATCAAGAGCTGCTTGCTTCAAGGCCAAGGTAGGCAGGTTGGTCTTCTTTCTTATCCCTGGAACCGTAAGACGCACTTGAGGTTGTTTTAAACACCACAAAGCTGAGGTTGAACGTGCTGAGGGTGCGAAGCCCGATGGTAAGAGGGCATGATGGATGCTGACCTTGTTGGAGAAGGACGCCTGCGGTCGTCGTGCTGGCATGAATTAAGAAAGTGCAATAATATGCTATGTGCCTGATCATATGCATTTGCTATTAATTTCTTCTGAGTTTTAATAATGGCTGTCTACTGTATGCAGTGTTGTGATATAAGATATTATGCCACAGCAATTATTGCGTGCCTCGCAGAACATATTGAATATATATTTCTCAGTAAAACATCATAGCAGGCTGAAAACAATAAACTGCAATTTTTCTTTTTGTGGTGACGAAGTGTATAAATTGTTAAAATAACCTGTTTATATATTTCTTATACTATGCAAATGAGCTGCTCCCATACATTCAAATAAGTGCTTCAATAGTACGACGTGGCAAAAGGCAACGAAAGACTCCTATTAAAACCCTCTAATTCTCAAGCTTGTATTATCTGACGGTATGTCGTTTCATTAATGTAAAGAAAGACAAACTTGATATGTGGAAACCAGTTACAATATAACATGGCCCTTACACTGTGAAAATGTTTTGTAGCACTACACTCAATATGAAGGCCTCCGGATACGGTGTGGATGCATCAAAACAACCTAGAATAATAGAGGTGCTCCTAGGGATGGATTTGGCAGAATCAAGAATTGGGGGGAGACAAGATAGGAATTATACATTTTAGTTTTTCAAGTTTTTTTGTGTGTGTGTGAGTGCTACAGGTGTTTCAATTCTGTTTTGCTGATTTTTTCAGAACCAACTTTTTCACGTTTGTCTCATGCACCAACAAGCATCATTATATTGACACGGATGCTTTATCTGTATCCGGTTACCGTATTTCACCGGCTAAAAAATTTTAAACGTTATTGCTCGGTGCAGGGTGCGCCTGAACGTATCGGAAGTTTCACGAATGTTATCGATGGTTCTGTTTGTTGTCGACGAACCTTGCTAATCTGATTGCATACGCGACACGAATTGTGTTGTACTTTCTGGAAGGCACGCGGGCACCAGCGAATAGGTCGTAACTTTCTACGACTGACGTATGCAAACCGACGCGCTTGACCCGCAGATGAGAATTTCGACGATTGCTGATATCGCTCGCCGCTATCGTTGCGATTGAGTCGGCACTATTTATTTACCGTCACTACTACGTGGCAATATTTCCAACACGGATTTTTTCAGTTATACATTGCACGCCTAATTCTCACATAGTTGGCTGTGCAATAAGCTACCAAAAAATGAAATGGTACAACACTTTTTGATATATGGCATCGTCGTGCAGGTGTTTGCAAAGCGATCTTGCAGACAGACGACGCGCAAGCGCTGATGTCGATATTTTGTACACCATTCTTACTTCAAAAATAAAAACAAACTGTTACGGCAGGCGTATATTTATTATTCAAACGTGTTTTTATATCTAGAAGCACCTACAGATCACTAACTTATTGTTTCAAGCTTAGTTTACCGCAGGCTGTTTTAGGCCGGACTTTGACGGATGAAGACGGAATAGTCCAGCAACAGTGCGCCGCAGCCGAGGAGCGAGCTTCGGCGCGCGTCGGAGCTTTTGTCTAATGGCTGCGCGCCTTCTACCTCCGACAAACGCGAAACGAAGCGTTCGCTTGTCGGCGCGCGCCGAAGCTTTCTGGCGCGTGCCAGTGGTTGGGGCATAAGTGTCATGCGATTACCCGTTCTCTTGCTGACACGTAAAAAACCGGTTGCGCATTCGAGGTGGGGTCGATGTGATCTCGAAATTCGAAGGAACACGAATTGTTGTCGCAGGTCCCGCAGTGATCGCAGGATAATTTATTCGCTCGTGCCTTCAATAATTACTACAGCAGTTCCTACGCGTTGCACCGATTAAAAAAAAAACAGCGACAGCTTCCACGCGCCAACAATGCAGGCACTCAACTAGTGTGGATGTCGTCCTGTGATGTTTATCGCGTTCTTAAGTCTATTTTTCTTCATCTCTATGCCCCTCTTATTTACCCATGCAGCGCATGGCTGCATTTAATTACCTTTCTCACTGCTCGCACTGACCGCGGTAGGGGCGTCAGTGGCTTTCATTCGTTGCAGTGAGATAACGAAAGCGTATTTCCTTCACTTAAAGCTTCTTAGTAGCTCCTTTGCGAGCCGTGGAGTTACATCATACAATGCGTACGTTGTGAGCGAGCTCGTCAATGAACCCACTTTGCTGCTGCTGCTACTATCCCTTTTACGGGAACTTTCAAAATTAAACATATGTGACTATGAATCGGCTCACCGAGCTATATATTGCCACATGGTGTTTTGAGCCGGCGTTGCGTGCCCAGCAAAAACAGTGATTGAAGACGACGAAGTCAAGGATCTTGCGCCAGCTGTAAAACCGTCCTTTTTGTGTCTGACTGCTGATACTGCTGCTTATTCTAGCCTTAGCGCGTGAAAAACTGGTGGAGGTGCTGAGTAATCTAATCTATGCACCAAACCCCTCGGGGCAGCAGGAAGGAGCTCCAGCCCCGTACCGGTGGTTACGCCTGTACACCGTGCCAGCAGAAGGATCCGTGGACAAGCCCTTCAGTTTGGACTTCTTCCAGAGAAAACAGCAGTTTCGACCACCCCAACCGGTATGAAAGGCACAACGCCGATTCATTGTACGCTATTCAATCCGCGAACGCCGAATCCCTTCCACGGCGCCATACATGAGGACGTTGAAGATTGGCTGGTGCACTATGAACGTGTTGCCGCGTTCAACAAATGGGATGACGCAGACAAACTGAAAAACGTCTATTTCAGCCTTAACGATGGCGCATGTGTTTAGTACGAGAAGCGTGCAGATGCCTTAACTTCATGGGCAGAATTCAAACACCGGATTCTTGAGACGTATGCGAGCCCTGATCGCCGAGAGTGAGCTGAGCGTGATCTCCAGTCCCGTATGCAAATGCCGAACGAGGGTGTCGCAATGTACGTCGAGGACATGACGCGTCTCTTTCGACGAGCCGACCCCTGCATGTCGGAAGAAAAGAAGGTGCGGTACCTGATGCGCGAAGTGAAAGAGCAGCTGTTCGGCGGTCTCGTGCGCAGACCTCCCAAGACTGCGTCCGAATTTCTTTCCAAGGCCATCATCATGGAGCAGACTCTTCGCCAGCGGACACCATCATACGGACGCCAAGTGAACACTGCCTCCCCTACGGACTTCGGAGCTCTCGGGGGTCACGTCAATTTCTTTCGAGAGCTCATTCGTTCCGTGATCCGCGAAGAACTCCAGAAACTGTCGGTACCTTCACAGCCGACGCTCAGCTCCTTGTCCAGCGTTCTCCGTGACGAAGTCCAGCATGCGCTAAGAGAACCACCCTTCAACACCGAAGCTCGACCGCTAAGAAATGACAGCCCACATATATCATATTCGCAAGCCTTGAGGCAATCTGCCCCACCTCCCTCCCCGCTTCGCGCCGCGCGCCCGACCATGCTAGAGCCCCTCCAAGCTGCCTCATATTTCCAGGACCACCGACAGGCCCCGAGGAAATCAGACGTGTGGCGGGCTCCTGATCGCCGTCCCCTTTGCTTTCACTGTGGCGAAGCTGGACATGTCTGCCGACAGTGCTCCTATCGAGAGCTCGGACTACGCGGATTCTCAGCGAACTCGCCGCGACCTAGGTTCGGCCAGCGTCCTCCTGAAATTGAAGAATACGTTGCCCAGCAGCGCAGGTCTGCATAAGCTCGACACCAGTCACGCTCCCCATCGCCGCGGCGGTTTTCTCCCGACTCGCCGTACGTATTCAAGCGTGGTGCAGGGTCGATCGCCCAGCCCATGAGGGGAAAACTAACCACAGCGGCCCTTAGGTGCGAGGCCGCTCAGTCTGGACGTGCTCAAGGACCCTTACTGACGCGTACGCGGACCGACGATACATCGACGACGACAGTACCTGCTGATTACGGAAGAATTTCTTCAGACATTCCTGTACTGCTTGACGGTCGTGAATTGACTGCTTTAGTGCACACTGGAGCGGATTATTCTATAATCAGCGAAAAACTGGCCACCCTTCTGAAGAAAGTGACCACGCCTTGGAATCAAACGCCAGTTCGTACAGCTGGGGGACACAGCGTCACACCACTCGGCCTGTGCACGGCACGAATACAGATTCGCGGCTCTACGTTTGTTGCCAGTTTGAGCATTCTCCCTCGGTGTTCTCGAGACCTAATCATCCGCATGCACTTTCTCAGGGAGCACGGCGCTATCATCATTTGACAACGCCTCGTCACTTTCTGGAAAAAGAGCGCCACAGCGACGACCAACACCATCCACCCTCGAGCATCTCTTCGTGTCATCGATGACGCTGTCACGTTACCACCGCGTGTAAGTGTCGTGGTTCAAGTGGCATGTGACAAGCTCATACACGGTGAAGCGGTCGTAGGAAGCAATCGCTCTCTCCTGCTTTCTCATGGTGTTTGCGTAGCAAGAAGCCTTGTCGATCTCCGCGATGGCACCTGTGAGGTTCTTGTCACCAGCTTCAGCTACGAACACCGGCACCTTTTCCCCGGTACTGTCACCGCCTACGCCGACCCGATCGCCGATATGTCGCTGAGTGTTTTGTTTCCGAGGCAATTGGCACTGCTGAAGCATCTCTACGCAACGTCGACATTAGTCCAACGTTTCCTGAAGGGAACAGACAACCCCTGCGCAAGCTGTTACTTGAGTTCCACTCTTGCTTTGCACGGTCGTCGAAGGTACGTCAAACATCGATTCCGAAACACCGTATCATCACCTATGACGACGTGCGCCCCATACGGCAACAGCCTTATCGTGTTTCCCCGACCGAACGACATGCTGTTCAAACGCAGATGAAGGAAATGCTTCAAGACGGCGTAATCCAGCCTTCATGCAGTCCCTGGTCATCGCCAGTCGTTCTTGTTAAAAGGAAAGATGGCACGCTTCAATTTCCTGTAGACTACCGGAAGCTAAACAACGTCACAAAGAAAGACGTGTACACGTTGCCTCATGTCGACGATTCTCCGGACAGGCTGAGGCACGCGAAGTATTTCTCCTCTATCGATCTGAAAAGTGGCTACTGGCAAATTGAAGTAGATGAGCGTAACCGCGAGAAAACTGCTTTCGTAACTCCGGACGGCCTGTACGAATTTAGAGTACTCCCTTTCGGCCTCTGTTCCGCTCCAGCCACATTCCAGCGAATGATGGATACCGTTCTCGCTGACCTCAAATGGAAAAGCTGCCTCGTCTATCTCGATGTTGTAATTGTCTTTTCGGAAACTTTTGACGAGCACCTTCAACGCCTTCGGAATGTACTCGAAGCCATTCGATCTGCTGACCTTACACTCAAGCCAGAGAAATGCCATTTCGGTTACTGGGTCACGAACTGGGTCATTTCGGTTACTGGTTACGGTTACGAAGTTTCTGGGTCACGTCGTAAGCGCGGCAGGTGTTCGGCCCGATCCCGAGAAGACTGCTGCCGTAGCAGCTTTTCCCGCTACAACCGATAAGAAAAGTGTGCGACGATTTTTGGGCTTGTGTGCGCCATTCCTCTGGACTGATGAACAACAGACCGCCTTTGCGGAGCTACGACGTCGCTTGTCTTCTCCCGTGCGCGGTCATTTCGATGAGGATGCTGACACAGAGGTACGCACTGACGCCAGCAATATCGGTCTTGGAGCAATATGGTCAAGTCTTGGAGCAATATGGTCTGGTGCAACGACAAGACGGGACTGAACGAGTTATCGCCTACGCGAGCCGCACTCTGTCACGCGCAGAGTCCAATTATTCCACCACAGAGAAGGAGTGCCTCACGGTTATTTGGGCTACCACAAAGTTTAGGCCGTATCTCTACGGGCGGCCATTTAAAGTTGTAACCGACCATCACGCTTTGTTCTGGTTGACCAACCTCCGAGACCCTTCTGGACGATTGGCACGTTGGAGTCTGCGACTCCAGGAATTTAACATCACCATCGTGTACAAGTCAGGCACGAAACATGAACATGCTGACACGTTATCACGGGCACCATTTAAATCTCAGAATCCTGACGAGGAAGACGACAGCGCCCTTCTGGGAGCCCTCAGCGGGCCGGATCTGCTCGCTAAACAGCGATCGGACGCTGAGTTAAAACCCGCCATCGATCACTTAGAAGGCGGCATCGCGTACATTCCTCGCCAACCGCCCACGGTTGTCGTCATTTTGCCTACGAGGGGGCATCTTATACAAAAAAAACACAGGTGCCGACGACAAACCACATCTGCTAGTAGTTCCTCAAGCCCTTCGCGACGACATCCTATTAGCCTGCCACGAAGAGCCGACATCTGGTCACTTGGGCTACTCAAGGACTCTGGACAGGGCATGGCAACTGTACTACTGGCCTAGACTGACTGCTTGCGTCAAACGTTACGTGAAAGGATGCCGCAAATGCCAGCTCCGCAAGTCACCACCCTTCAAGCCTGCAGTCCTTCTACAACCCATCGACCCTCCGTGTACGCCGTTTGATCAAGTTGGAATGGACCTTCTTGGACCATTTCGCTTGTCTTCCTCCGGCAATAAGTGGATCATTGTCGCAACTGACTGCTTGACGCGATACACTGAGACGAAGGCACTGCCACGCGGGACAGCATCTGAAGTTGCCCAGTTTTTTATGCATCACATTGTGCTTCGGCATGGCGCACTGTCATTCATCATCACTGACCGAGGGACGGCATTTACGGCAAAGCTTCTGGACGACAGCTTCAAGCTGAATTACACGAGTCATGAAAAGGCCACTGCATACCACCCTCAGACTAACGGCTTGACAGGAAGACTAAACAAAACACTGGCAGACATGATCGCTATGTACTTGGATGTGCAGCACAAAACGTGGGACGAAATCCTACCGTACGTAACGTTTGCGTACAACACTGCCACGCAGGAAACTACACGCTTCCCGCCATTCCGCCTCGTTTATGGTCTAGATGTCCAAACTATGCTAGACGCCAAGATTCCATATGAAGATACCGACCAGCATGACCAGTTAGCTCCTGACGTCGAGGAGTACATTCAGCGCTCCGAGGAAGCGCTCCGAGGAAGCAGTGAGGTACAATCTTCACCATCAAAAAGTGACCTATGAGTCTGGTGACAAAGTTTGGCTTTGGACACCCATTAGACGGCGAGGCCTCAGCGAAAAACTCCTCAGCAAGTACTTCGGACCATACACAGTACTAAGGCATGTAAGCGACGTGAACTATGAAGTGATTCCAGATGGAGATCTGCCATCGCCAGAGCGCTGTTTACCACGCGCAGAAACTGTACATGTGGTCCGCCTCAAGCCGTATTTTACACGGTGAAGTGTACTAGTGAAACAACCTTTTTTTTCTTTGCTGTCGTCGCGTCTTCCTCCAAAGAACTGCGAAGCGTTTTTTTTTTGTTCCCGACCACAGAACACATTTTTCCGTGTGCATTTCCGTATGTGTGTGCTAGCGCGTTTCCCCCCCCCCCCCCCTACACTTTTTTTGTCTTACCTAATTTGTGTAGTTTCCATGTACGTTTTCTGTTTGAGCATCGAGTCGATGCTCCATTGGGAGGGGGATAATGCCACCTGGTGTTTTGAGCCAGCGTTGCGTGCCCAGCAAAAACGGTGATTGAAGACGACGAAGTCAGGGATGTTGCACCAGCTGGAAAACCGTCCTTCTTGTGTCTGACATTTTCGTGTCTGGCTACTGATACTGCTGCTTATTCTCGGCTTAGCGCGTGACAATATGCACGTCTGTTGCTTTTATTCATAGATCATGTGCGTAGCTTTGCAACCATGACCGATATTGTAAAAACAGCAAGAAGGCAGATGACACAAGTAGTGTGTCTGCTTTAATTGTTGTCTGTGCTGTTTTTAGAATATCAACCAACTCCACGCACTCGTGCTGTTTACAGCTAAAACGTGCTTTTTCTTGTTGCATGAGGAGCATTTTCTTCTAATTGAGTAACGTTGTGAATTGTGCTCTGCCCAGATAGCTGACTGTGTGCAAATTTGCCTAATTTGTTTCACTTTGCTGCTGTCTTTACAGCTTCTGCTTATTTCTTCTGCCTGCACCTTATATTTGCTGTGTATATCGAGACCTCGCCTGTCTCTGTCTTGTTGAAGACAAATTAAGTTATTATTCTAGAAAGGTGACAAAGCTGGTCGAGAAATTTAAGATATGGAGGTGCTTAACCATTTAAGTGTTCTAAGTTGCCATGAAGTATTACACACATTTATAATTATAGTTGCAAAAGACATAGTAGAAGAAGAATCCAGAAGTTTTGCTGCCAGATGTCTTGAGACAATAAATTGTAGAGAAAGCATTATAGTGTGAGCTGCCAATGATTGTCGTCAGCTCTAACCCATTTTTCTAATAGTCACTGTTGCTTCATTGTCTGTTCCCATCACATGCTTGTTATAAATAAAAATTGAGCTGCGTGATTCCCCTGATTTTTCTCGCTCATAAGATACAAATGTTTTGATTTCGGCTGCCTTGGTGCCTCATTGTAGAAAACGAGTGTTTATTAGCCAGTTGTCAGCTTCTAAGATCATGTGCTTTGTAATAATGTGGGTGTTTTAAAGTATATTTCATATCTGCTATCATGACTGTGAGTGCTGCTGCCTAGCACTCCCAGGGCTATGCTTAGTACACATGCGCAGCTATCCAAGAAAATTGACATTGGGACAACTGCCGTTGAAGCTCACTTGGTAGAGCATTGCAAGCACAAGGCAGAAAACATTGGTTCAGCTTCGTTGTCTCTTGTGCAAAGCATTATCATGATCTGTCTCCTGGTTTTTTCGTACATCCAGTCAGACAGGCTCAATAATAGTTAGTAACGTGCCTGATTGTGGGTCGTTAATCTGGGTCCTTTGTGCAGCCCAATTCCTCACCCATTATGCTACAGATACATGCATAACGCGCCAGATTAATCTCACTGGTTCTCTCGTAGCAGCTAATTCTTTCAGATGGTATGTGACACAGAGTTTGCTATTCAGCCGTTTCAGCTTATCGTTGCGATATTCACAACCACTTTAGCTGCTCATAATATCATTGAAGTGCAGGCAAAGAGCCTCTATGTTGTGCCTGTTAAAAACATGCTCCATCATGCTGCAGCGTTATGCACATTAACTTTGTCTGAAAGCCACAGCTGTTGCAATGTGCTGCACCGCAATGCACCTTGGTTTTGTGGAAAAGCTAGCATTGTTGCTACGCGCTTTACTGTTATACACGTCAACCTTGTGGCAAAGCCACTGCACTTGCAATGTGCTGCACCTCAAAACATTTCAGGTACGTGGGAATGCACACTTGCTTGTGCTAGATTTGAGAATTTTTAATGCAAGGAATTATTTCTTCATACAGAGCACAGTGCAGTAGGCAATTTTGCGTCCCGACTCGTTTCGGTCTTCTGCATAGAAAACAAAAATATGCTACAGTGAGCCCGAACCTGTCTCCCAGCATAACAACCTGATGCTCTAACCATTTGACCACTGTCGTGCACATACTTCTTACTCGCCAATGCATAGTTGTGTGTATGGGATAGTGGCACGTGTTATACAGTGCATAATACGTGTCAGAGCATGTGTGCATATACAAGTTGCTTATCAAACTGAGAGCATGTCAGTCTCCCATTCTTCCTTTGTGGCTGGACTTCGTGGTGCTTTGTTAGAATGCACCACCTTTGGGATTCGCTCACATTGTCAATTAAGTTCAACATGTGGCACTGTAGCAGCTAGCACAACATGGACACTGTGCAACATAGTACTAGCTTTATGCTGTAATGTTTCTTTACTGGAGTATAAAAAAGAATCATGTGGATCCAACGTACATGTTAAAATTTATGTAATGTGGTTAATCAAAATCTATCAAGTATTCACATTTGTTTGGTGAAGGCAGAGAGTTTATAAGGTTCTTCAAAATGGTAAAACAAAGAACATTCGCAAAGAAATTGTGCACGAGGCAGCGAAGAAAAATAGCAAGGCCACCTGTGCATTAGGAGCGCAGTAGAGTCCCAATGTGCCCATCTAAGAATTCTACTTCTTTCCTTGATAGGGATCAAGAAGGTGAGCTAACTTAGCTGTCACACCTTTTAGCGACGTGGAATACCTTGATGACTTCTCTTCCTGTTTTTGAGTTTGCCTTCGAAAGTATATTTATTCTGTTCCAGATAAGGCAGGCAGCTTTTGCTGTCGCAGCTCCTGCACTGCAAGAGGATATTCTCAAGGAAACAATTAAAGTCTTAGATGGGCACATTAGGACTCTCCTGCACTCCTAATACATACATGGCCTTGATAATTTTCGTCACTGCCTCGTGCACGAATTATTTGCAATTGCTACTTGTTTTGCTAATTTGAAGTACCTTAAATATTCTCTGCTTTCACGAAATAAAACCTGTTGGAAGCCTGTGCTTTGTGTGTGTCTATGTTTCAGTTCACATCCCGTCTTCCTCGCGTAGATTAAAATTTTGTCTAACCAGCTGTATAGCTTTTGTGTATGATGAGTAATTAATATTATGATGACTGTAGCACAGCAATGGTCTAGTGGCATAGTGTCGACATAGTATAGAGATGGTACCAAGGTAAAAATATGAAAATGCCATAAATTGTGCAATCGACCCTTATCCCTCGGTTTCCTACAGCTGTAGAGCACTTGACCACTGCAGCAGTCACGCATGCTGTATATTGGGGAGTGCCAAAAATTGCGAGATCGAGACAGGCTGCCACTAGAAGTTCCTTGGGCCAGGTGATAACTCAAATGCATCCACATATTTCTATATTTCACTATATAAACCTTTGTACAATAAGGAACTTTTCAAGGGTGAAGTTGTTTCACACAAAAGAAAACTATTACTAAATAGTGACCAGTTTATTTTTTTTGTAAGCCAGATTGCATGTATTTGACATTGCTTACTTATTCTTACTTATTCTCGCTGTTCAATACAAGCATATGCTTTCACATATGTTTTCAAACCAAACTGTGGCGTGGAGCCATGTTTGTGGTGGAATGAAATTGGTCCCAAGACAGAGCTCTGTGGCACACCGGATCTTACTAGCGATCACGGAGAAGAAAGTTCATTAGCGCAATTTCTACAGCCAACTTCCATTAGTTCTATCCTCATGAGACTGACGGGTCAAATTAAGACGCATAAACCTGCTGAAACACCATTGATTCATTTGGCAATAAGTGCTTGAGTAACACGCCTCTAAAACGGACGTGCGTCAACTTTCTATTTGCCCAAAGTATAAAACAAAAGTAGAAATTACTCCAAAACAAAGTACAAACCTAAGCGTGCCTAATTTTTTTGAATGGCAGCCAATTTTCTAAAGTCAGCTTCGCCGTATTACAGTCATGATATGCACTAAAGCGTATGAATACAGTGCTGGCTATGCCATGGTAGAGCGCTGAAACATCTTTCACCATGCTGCTTGCTATAGCATGTGTTCTGCAACCTCAGGGCAAAACTATAAATATCTAGAAGCTCAGCATCACAACTGACAGCTATTTCCGTATGTTCGATGCACTCCTGGCCAGGGACTTGTCGTCCTGTAGGCAAAATAGATGGCCGCCTCGGACGCTCTTTTGGAAAGAGTGCAGCGTACCTCGAAAGCTTCCTCACAATGCTTCACCAGCAGGTTTTGCCAGTGAGAGTGGAGGGGGGCACAATAATTTGAATTTACATGGTGCGGCACAATACCGTAAAATGCTGCTGCTTCTGGCTTCCATTTACTTTGACATGCTGGTGCAACTCAACATGGAGCAACCCCATTTCACTAAAATTCTGAATTCTACCAACATGGTGTGGCGTGGCTATCTATGATCACTGTATAAAACCGGGGCAAACAGCATGTCTGAAAAGTACAAAAGCTGGTATAACTAATGAATGACCTGGTGTCATACGAAATGTCTAAAATCGCAAGAATTGGTGAAGCTCAAACATTGCAGAGTTTAAGTAGTCCTGGCACAGTTTTTTTCTTATGCGTGTGTAGCTGTCATTCAGTTAATTACACTACGAAACTTCAAATTCCTTCTATGCGCAACAAATATATCTTTAACGCAAACCTTTAAACATGTGCCAAAGTTCAGGGTGTCTACCAACCAGGAAAACCGGGAATTCTCAGGGATTTTGAGTAGCCTGGAAAAACTCAGGGAAAACTCAGGTAATTTGTGCCTCTATGAAGGAAAATTAGCTGTAATTTTATTGAAAGTATCGAAAGTTGCGGTAATGCTGGCGTGGGTAGCAGACAGGAATCGTAATGAATCGTCTTTGACACCCTGTCGTCGGCTGGAGGACTTGACAGTGTGCTGTCGACGACCGACTTTCCGGATTCCCGATAAGTTGGACGGCCATGCGGCACCATCACGTACTCCTTAGAGAATGTATCAGAACGTTTGAAATTTTAGAGGCAAGAACTCTTTACCGTCCGATTTTCCGGAAGTTTTGCCGTGACAGCAGGTGCGAAACGGCATTAATCAAAGCCACCACCACTGCCATTTCGATTACCTCGCCGCCTCGAACCGGCGCTCTCGCACGCAGATCCCCTGGCAACCACTGTGGCAACGCTAGGCCTAGCTGCTTCGGTATTTGCTATGAAGCTTCTTGCCGTTGGTTGCCGTGTTTTTTGTTGAAAGAATTTGCTACTGCCAGCAATGGCACGGATTCCGCAGTTGTGGTCCTCACGATTGGCTCAGAAGCATGGAAAGCACGGTGCGTTGCATAATGCCGGTTGCCGATAGTCAACTTCGCCTCCGTACAGAAATGTTACTTGGTGAAGCATACGTAAAAGTATTGCAGTGAAGCATAAGCGTGGAAAGGCGGCTATTGCCACGGGACACTCTATGTATTCCTTAATTATGCACGCATGCACCCGGTATTTCCTGTCACAGTACGGGCACCTATATGCCTAATACGTGTACCGACCGGCCTTCAGAGCGTTTTCGAATGTGCCTCTGGCGGTTCGAGCCCTTAAGGGCAGTAAATGACAACCATTTATTTTTTCCAACTGGCCGATTTTTCGGATGTTTTCGTAGCCCCTAAGGAATTTAAAAAATCGGACGTGAACTGTGCAACTGACCAAGAAGATGCTTCAAATGGTCCGAGGGATGAACGAGTGGCGGAAGGAAGAGAAAAACAAAGTACCTACGCATTGAGGAATGAACGGGAAAGGAAGCGTGCTGCCGCCCTTTTGAAGGAGCTTGAGCTCAAAAAGCAAAGTGTTCGCTGATGCCGAGATGCAAGTGTTTCTTATCCAAACTAATATAAACTCTTTAAAACGGTGAAACACAACAATGAGGTGTTGTGGGCGAGCTGACAGTATATGTCAGGACAGTTGAGGTTGACTTACGAGCTGTTGAGAGAGTGTCCCAATTGTGACAAAGTTCGGGCCTCATACCACTGAGCTTGCTATCAGTTGATAGAAATAGCTCATATCTGAAAATATTTGCTTCTATACGTATCTCCTTTTTATTCGTATTTGAGAATGTCCGACTCGATTTGCATATATTTAAAGACATTTTATTTGCTGTGCATTTCACTAACCCCTCCCTTTATTCGCTTCTTGAATAATATAAACACTACTCCTTAATATTCAGATTGAACTAAGTCGTTCTTTTTTAAATTTTTTTCATATGCTTACTAGAGAGTCACCGTATCCGCAAATAATGGTTTCAGCCCGTCTTGACATAAAACATACTTCTGCATCACTCAGAGAATTTTGCGAAGGCACTCAGGGAAAACCTGGAAAACTTGGGGAATTCGGAAATGTGAACTTGGTAGACACCCTGCAAAGGCAGTGTGGCCCCATAACCTAGTGACAACATTGCATGGTAGGTCACAAACAAATTATGCATGCTGGAGTTGTTCATGAGCAAGCCATGCCATTATGAGGTCATTGAAAACTGAGCATGATAGGACCACTATGCAGCACAATATTGGTCTTTCCTTTATGTCTTGGTGCACACTGTGGAGTGGGTGCACGTTAAAAACCTTAGGCGATCAAAGTTAAGGCGGAGTCCGCAACTATGGCATGCCTCGTAATCGTATCGTGGTTGTGACTTATAGAACACTAGAATTAAATTAATTTTAATTTAGTTGTTTGAGAAGAGTCATAAGAAAATTTATTTAGTGAAGCAAGTCTTAGCACACATTAAGAATTGCTCAAAGCACACGCAGCTTTCAGTGGCATGGTGTGGTCATAAAAGCTGCCATGTGGAACCATATTAATATACAAAAATTCAATCCAAAAGTTTAATGTCAGTGCTCCTTTACATGTCAGCATGAGGGACACATCTTTAGAGGCATAATCTAAATCCTGTGTAAGTATTTGTTGGTGAATATCAAATGGCCCTACATCTAAGGAAGTGATAGGGTATTATGATAACAGGAAGCCAAAAGATTTTTGTTGTGCACTCTTCCTATAGAGACAATATAGGGCAGCAACAAAATTGTTGGGCCTAGTGAAGAATTCATTCAAGACCGTTGCCAATTTGGCAGGTTCGCTATTGCTAGAAATAATGAAGGCCAAGCACCTTGAAATACATGCCCAAACCTCATCAGCATTGCATAACTTATTCCAAATAACTTTCATTTCAAAAACCTGCTTGGCTTTCAAAAAACCTGCTTGGCTGGTTTCAAGAAGTTTTCGAGAACAGTTTGGTTCCATTCGAATGCAGCATTTTCAGTCTTCAGTGAACTAGACCCATCTTTACTGATATGCAATTAAGTAGATCAAAGCAGATGCTGTCAAAGTGCATGTGACAGAGTGTTTGGAGTGGGCATTCTTGGGTGATGTTGCCAAAAAAGGAGTTGTGAGCTTAATGCACATAGCAGCTATAGCACATGAAAACCAGCACTTTACTAATTTTTTAGATACCGTAGGCTTGCACTAATGCTAGCCATAGTCTACTATAATTTCCGCCATATATGGCCTTTGTCATCACAAGTTATTTTTATTGTTCTACAATATATTCCCTCTGTGTTTAATCCACATCTCTGCCAAGGACAACCGAAACAGTACGATTGGATACTGCAGAATTCTCCATCTGCGGAGGTGGCTGGCTGATTGCCGTATAAGATGCTTTGTGAGATGGCATTGATGCATAATCTCAACTCATCTGCAAGCGTACAAAATAGGCTTTGGGATGCTTTTACCAGAAGAAGAGAGACCACAATGACTGTTGCCTGTGACATAAGGCACATACCCATGACGAGGGATCGGCTGGGATTCCTCATGAATACAACATCAAATAGCTTTATATTCCCACTAACTTGATAGTACATAATACTGATATGTAACAAAAATACACAACAAGGTAACTGAAAAGCGAACAGGTCTACTACGATTGAGCCGCAAGGAGAAAGATGGAAACATTTGTGTTAATTGCATGAAAAAAATGTGCCCAAGATGTCATCTTCCGAGCAGCAACAATATGATCATGCACAAACTAGCATTACTCTTCAGGCATACCCCAGACTGCTCACACCATTTTCTACAAGATTTGAAGCCCAACAGGCAAAAGGGGTAGCGGTCAAAATTTTTTTTCGGCTTAAATACCTTCAGCATCAAAGAAGAAAGTTATTCTATTCCATATCCTCACATGAAACACAGCAATATTGTTACAAGCACTTTTCACACACTGAAGAAGGCATCAGCAACGTAATGAACACAATTGAAGAAGCACCCATGTTCTTATTTCCTTTCAATAGAATAAGCGCCAAAAGTGACAGCACACAAGAAGAAATACAGACAGGACAAGGCGCTACTTGCAGCTGTTTATTGAAATGACAAGTGGCTGAATATATAGCCATGAGGAGACGAGAACGATAAAAGAGGGACACTGAATATGTGAATGCGCACGTGTGAGAACACTGAAGATATAGGGAATCACGCTTAATCTAAATATAAAACTTAACTAAAAACATGCTTTCATTCGTGTATATATTCAAAGACGGGGTACTGACACAGTTGTCACCTCTTTTCTTAATCTCGTTGGCCTCCAACAATTCACGCGCAACAGAATCTTTACTTTTATACATGATTGTCGTATCATGAAGCCTCGCTTCACATATCCGTTCATCTTCATTTCCGCAGGCCTTGCAATGAAGCGGCATATTAGAACCATATCCATTTTTCAATGAAAGCTTATGCTCCCGCAGGCGATCATTATTACATCGGCCAGTTTGGCCGATATACTCTTTTCCGCACTTCAGTGGAATGTGGTATACTACCCCTTCTTCACACTTAACAAAAGGGTTCGTATGTTTAACAGAACACCCTAATTTCTTAGAGTCATCCGGATCAATCAGGCGGCACAATGTAGCAAGCTTTCGCGGCGCGGAAAAAACTACGGGAATTTTGTATTTCACGGCGACGTGTCTCAGATTATGCGCCACTTTATGAGAGTATGGAATCACCACCGCTTTAGCTTTCTTTTCGACTGTTTGACCTTCTTCACTTCTTTTTCTTTCTTTTTTCAGTTTTTTCAATAACGCCTCCGAAACTGCGCTTAAAATTAAGCAAGGAAGGCCAGCCTTCCTCAACTTCAAAATCTGGTCGTCAAAGCTTGCTTGTGCCTTATGACAGCATGATTTCTTCAGCGCGGATTCAAGGCACATAGTGGCAATCGCTCGTTTAACAGTCTTGGAGTGTGTAGACTCATACGGCAACACGTCATTGCGGGCACGGGGTCGGTACATCCAGCAGGAGCCTTCGTCATTAAGGGTTATGTCAAGATCTAAAAACTGCAAGCAGTTATCCTTGGCTAGTTCGAAAGTAAAATTTAGGCCTTTTCCTTGCTGTTTAAGATCAGTTAAAATGTCCTGCACAGTATGCGAGTAAGTCAAGGTAGATCGTTCCGTCAGTAAAATTAAAAAATCGTCAACATACCTAAAAACCTTGAGCACTTTGCCTCCGTCAAACATCTTCGATAGCGCTCTGTCGATGCCCGCAAGGAAAATGTTGCAATGTACGGGAGCCACGCACGAGCCAATACAAATTCCTTTCCTTTGCACATAAAAGTGGCCTTGAAAACACACAGCTGTTGAGCACAAATAAAACTCCAAGAGTGCCATGAAGTTATCCACGGAAATTCCCGTGGCATTCTGAAACGATACCTGCCCGTTCATCTCAATGCAGCTCAGGACGGCAGCTAACAATTCTTTTTGCGGAATAGAATAAAAAAGGTCAACAACATCTATTGAAAACAAGCATCCTATCGATTTGGACTCACGTAAAAAGGCTATGACGTCAAATATATTCTTTACCATGAATGGGTCATCTATAACCAACGTGTTAAGCTGCTTTAGAAGGTAGCGGCTAACGTTGTTTTGCCAGGAAGCTCTTTCACTCACAATACATCTGAACGGTATATTTGCAAAAACGCACAAAAATAATATACCGTTCTCATAACGTGGCGCATAATCTGAAACACGTCGCCGTGAAATACAAAATTCCTTTGGTTTCTTCCGCACCGCGAAAGCGAGCTACTTTGTGCCGCCTGATTTGTCCGGATGACTAAGAAATTAGGGTGTTCTATTAAACATACGAACGCTTTTGTTAAGTGTGAAGAAGGGTAGTATGCCACATATTATGTACCACATTCTGCATATTAATGCACGGTCTGTGAGTGGAAAAGAAGCTGTTCTTACCTCATTTCTGAATGATTTTGGGTTTAAATTTAGTATCGTGATGTTGTCAGAGACGTGGTGTCACGACGGATGTAATATGTTAAGATTACCACGTTATAAGAATTTCTTTTTAAATCGTACTGGCAGACGAGGCGGTGGTGTTTCAGTTCATGTAAAAGTGCACAAGAACTGTGAAATCGTGCCTGACTTGAGCAAAGTAATCTCCGATTTCGATATACTCACCGTACAATGCAAAAATGAAACCATCTGTGTTGTATATCGTCCACCAGCAGGTAACGTAAAATATTTCATGGAGTTTTTTTAGTCGTTGCTGGACTATGTATGCAGCAACAACTTCCGCCTTGTCTGCGGTGGCGATTTTAACATAAATGTACTTGACGACACCAACACTACTCGACAATTAAACACTTTGTTGCATTCCTCTGGTTTCCTGAACCTAATCAAAACATCTACACGAGTTACCGTCACTACGCAATCCGCACTCGACTTTATTTTGACAAATATTAATACCAAAGTTCATACATGTGTTACTCTAACTTCTGACATAAGCGACCATTGCCCTGTATTCATGACCTATCAAACGAACTGCTCTCAAACAAGGGAGCCCAAAGAGCCCATTATAATTCAATCCATCACGCAGGACACTTTGGAAATGTTCAAACAAGATTTATTGGCCTGCAATTGGTCAACAGTTCTGAACAAAACAAATCCGAATGATGCATATGGGGAATTTATTGAAATCTTTATGGACAAGTACGCAAAGCACTTCCCATTGATCGCACTTAAGTCATCAAAAAAAAACGAGAAAACCATGGATAAACCGGGAACACCTCAAATTGATTAGAATGCAAAACCGCCTTTATCATGATTTTCTTCGTTCACGTTCCGAAACCGCGCTGACGGAATTTAAGAAAACAAGGAATCAAGTAAATGCGGAGATTAACCGTGCAAAGACTGCATATTACCAGAAACTGTTTGCAGATATAAATATGCAACGACCTGGTGCTGCATGGAAAGTTATAAACAATATCCTTGGACGGGATGACTCGCGTTCAATTCCGAGAAAGATAACTATTAATGGCCGTGAACATTTTAGATCGCGACATAGCTGAATACTTCAATCATTATTTTGTAAACACTGCAAGACCGATTAGTACTCCCTTGGATACAATTACCCTAGCTTATAGCTGTGCTGAAAGCATATTTTTTGCTCCTACAGATGAAAATGAAATATACAGCACATTCATGAGCCTAAAAAACAGTAGATCATTGGATACAAACGATATTCAAATTAAACCTGTTAAGTATGTATTAGAATTGTTAACGTCTGCCCTTGCTCATATTTTTAATCTTGTCCTTGAGACAGGTATATTTCCAACTTCCATGAAATGTGCAAGGGTATCTGCATTGTACAAAGGCGGTGATCACAACCTTGCGTCAAATTACCGTCCCATTTCCGTCCTGCCAGTTTTTTCGAAGGGACTGGAAAAAATTATTTTTTCCGCAACACAAACTTTTATGATAAGCACAGTATTTTGACAAACTCACAGAATGGTTTTCGGAAGGGGCGGTCGACTGTAGCCGCGTTGTTAGCCCTCAAGGAAATCATTTTGGAAAATATTAATAATAATTTACTGACAGCCGGAATTTTCCTTGATTTTAGTAAAGCATTTGACTCCATTGATCACAGTATTCTCATTAGTAAGCTTTCATCATATGGAATTCGTGGTACAGCTTTGGCCTTAGTTAAATCCTACTTAGAAAATAGGTACCAGTGCGTGTATATTAACAACCAAAGATCATCATTCTTACCAATTGCATGTGGCGTGCCACAAGGAAGTATATTGGGGCCCCTTGTATTCAATAGGTTTATCAATATATCGGAAATATTGACACCACAGTAAAATTTGTAATCTATGCTGATGATAGCACCTTACTTATTTCTGGGAGTAATATTAGCACACTAGAGCTAAAATGCAATGATATCCTTACTAAACTATCAGCATGGACTAGAGTAAATCAAATCAAAGTAAATCCAACTAAACCCAAAGCAGTTATTTTTCGTGCTCAAAATAAAGCAGTTCCAATGGTGAATACATTCATTTTTCAAGACCAGCATATAGAAATAGTCACCGAGCACAAGGTTCTCGGTGTGTATTTTTCTGCCCATCTAAAATGGGACGCTCATGTTGTTTACGTCTCCAGAAAACTGTCTGCAGTTACAGGTGTAATCTCACGCTGCCGCACACTTCTTCCCACAAGCGCTAAACTACAAATATATTACGCCCTATTTCTTTCTCACATTAACTATTGTACACTGGTATGGGCAACAACAACAAAAAGAAATATAAACCAGCTTCTTGTATTGCAGAGGAAAATTATTCGCCTTATCATTAACATTGAACCAACGTCGAGTGTTAATCCCGCAATAGCATCATTGAATTTGATCCGTGTAGATAAGATATATGTATTTCGTTTATTACAAATAACATACTGTTCTTCCATAGGTATGAGTAATTTCCTGACACAACTTGGTTCCCTTGAATATCGTACACCAATAGTTAACACTCGTTGTACTGACACTTGGTCCTTACAACAGTTTAGAACCGTTTACAAGCTGCAATCCTTGGCTCACAATCTGCTATTTTTTCTCAATCAACATAAACATACTGCTGGTTTTAGTCGAAAACAACTAAGAACATACATTGTGCACATGTAATCCGTATTCATTCATATGTCGTTTAAGAAAACTTCTGTGTTATTGCTCTACTTCATTTGATGCTGTACTTGATTGCTTACTGCATTTGATTTGATGACTACTTCTGTATTGCTATTGTTGTTTCGTTCTCTCTGCTGCTGCCATGTAATGGTTTCCTGGGCCTCCGTCAAGCTGTTCATACAGCTTTTAGCCCAGGTGGCCATCCAGATACTTGCTGGAGAATAAAATATGATTTGATTTGATTTTGATTTGATTCCACTGAAGTGTGGAAAAGAGTATATCGGCCAAACTGGCCGATGTATTAATGATCGCCTGCGGGAGCATAAGCTTTCATTGAAAAATGGATATGGTTCAAACTAGCCGCTTCATTGCAAGGCCTGCGGAAATGAGGATGAACGGGTATGTGAAGCGAGGCTTCATGATACGACAATCATGTATAAAAGTAAAGATACTGTTGCGCGTGAATTGTTGGAGGCCAACGAGATTAAGAAAAGAGGGGACAACTGTGTCAGTACTCCGTCTTTGAATATATACACTAATGAATGCATGTTTTTAGATAAGTTTTATATTTAGATTAAGCGTGATTCCCTATATCTTCAGTGTTCTCGCACGTGCGCATTCACATATTCAGTGTCCCTCTTTTTTCATTCTCCACTCCTCATGGCTATATAATCAGCCACTTGTCATTTTAATAAATAGATGCAAGTAGCGCCTTGTCCTGTCTGTATTTCTTCTTGTGTGCTGTCACTTTTGGCGCTTATTCTATTAAAAGCTATGCACCAACTAGCCCCACAACGTGTTTTACTGCAGTTCTTATTTCCACTGCAATACAAGCCTACACTTGGTCATATGAAGGTGTATGTGCCAAATTCAACCGTGTACTGTTATGAGGCACATGGAACAGATATTCCAAGGAAGTGAAATATTTGTAATGCAGTTACTGTTGGTGTATAAAGAATTAGGCCAGGCAGAAGGGCAATGCGCTAAATACAAAAAGAACCTACAGGCCCACTATGCAATGCTTTTGCCAAACTATCCAAAACATTAATGGGTGCAAGTCCACAATGACCAGGAAAAGAAGTAAACGAACTTCTTGAAGATGGAATGAAAAAGAAATGTTGCAGCAACTGAGAAATGAATTCTTTGTACTTTCTATTGGCACACGGATAGACAATCGGTGGGCACAATTTGAACTTGAACTAATTGCAGCCCTGCAGGGGCAAATACCGCACTCATACTTCCGAGAAGCGTCGGTTACAATGCTGAGTTGGAAGGGAAACTTTGCAAATACTTCAGAAGTTCAAGCATCTGACCAGTAAGTAGTTGAGCATTACTAGGGGAAATATAATCAATTTCACAAATAGCACCATTCCAAAAGAACTGGCACACTGCATTTCTCTCTCAAGTGACAACCATTTTTCTTGATACCTCTGCGCACGTTAATACAACCTGAGGCAGCTTAAATCTAGGTTACATGGAATCGAAAAAAACAGCGTCGAGTGTAACACTTAAATTTGCTATCTCACGAACATGAGCGAAAACTTCAATTTGAAAAGGTTTGCTCGAAAGGAAAACCCACGGCCGTAACCCTGCTGCCCATCGCCAGTTGTGTGAATAATAAGAAAAAAAAACATTTGCACGATGAATAGACACTTCGCCAATATTTGAAGCAGATCGTTAGTGGATATCAAGAAGTGTGCACTGGATAAGAGCGAAACATGTAACCGACTGACTGACGAAAGTAAGGCTCACAGGATAAGTTTTCTCTATCTACACCGATAATGCAGCGCGTATTGTGCAATTAAATCGCCCGTAATGCGCAGCAACTGCCGCACTCGATTGAAGTCGTCATCGCAGCGACGCGCCATTTATTTCAGGACCACGAAAAACAAGGTATTCACTTAAATGCAGCGGTGGTTTACCTGTCCGCAAGCCCCTAACTCGCATCTGACGAAAGCAAACGTTATGGAGTTCAAGCGCACGACTGCTTAAGTCAAACTGCGCTCGCACGAACATCGCGCAGGTTTGAGCAGTTTGAGCCCTTTCGACACGCACAAAAGCGCGCGCAGAACGTCTTGCAGCCGATACGACGGCAATGGCATGGCAATGGCTAATCTACGTTCGAGAGTAGCTCTTTCAAAAAAATAAAAACAAGCAACAATGTGACGTCACATCCTGAGAAAAAAAAGTTGTTCTCCTTTCTCACCTTCTCCCAGCTCACGCATGCGCAGCGACCACGAAGCCCTCGGGGCGATGTTCAGGTCATCATGCATACGGTACGCGCGCGAACGAGACAGGGTTGCCAGGTCCAAAATGTGAAAAGTAGCCAGAAAATCTCGGAAAGTACCCAGAAAAGTAGCCAATATTGGCCACATACAGAAATGTAGCGAAAAAAGTAGCCATGGTATGGAAAAACGTTGCATTTTCATTTATTATGCAACTCTCAAGACATTATCATAGCCAACACTTAAAGCTGCTTTCAGTAAATGTAGAAACATAAAAAAATAATATGAAACGTGTATATATGACTACAGGCACAAGTGATTTCCCCTATGTTGTCTTTGGTGTCAATGTTTGTTGGCTTCTCATGATATGACTAATAAAAATCGGGCCCCTCGGTTAAACCCCTTTCTCCTCGTTTATTACAGCTCAGAGCGCTTTGATCAGCATGTATTATGACTAGGATATTATCACAAATCAGAATCACAGCTCCAGTTCAGGTGTAAATGTTTGAGTTAATCTTGGCACACATTTCTCGAAGAATGTCAAAGCTCGAGGCATCCTCGAGCGATCGCTTTCGCGATCATTTACGTGCGATTTTGCGTCTTGGCATCGGACGCGTCGCAGGCCTTTTGTTACGCTCTGCAAAGCAACATGCCCAGTCGCGCGAAATCTCGCGAAAGTGATCGTATTCCCGAATACAGCTGTATATTCTCAACCTGGGAACACATAAATGGACCGAAGAAAGCAACAAAATCCCAATAAAGAAAGGCGTCAGGCAGGAAGATACGGTCTCTCCAATGCTATTCACAGCGTGTTCGCAGGAGGTATTCAGAGACCTGGATTGGGAAGAAATTGGGATAAACGTTAATGGAGAATACCTTAGTAACTTGCGATTCGCTGATGGTATTGCCTTGCTTACTAACTCAGGGGACCAATTGCAATGGATACTCACTGACCTGGAGAGGCAAAGCAGAAAAGTGGGTCTAAACATAAATCTGCAGAAAACTAAAGTAATGTTTAA
Organism: Dermacentor albipictus; assembly: GCF_038994185.2. Classification (NCBI taxonomy): domain Eukaryota; kingdom Metazoa; phylum Arthropoda; class Arachnida; order Ixodida; family Ixodidae; genus Dermacentor; species Dermacentor albipictus. Next base: position 2,890,653 of record NW_027225567.1, on the reverse strand, counting down.
CAGTCTCGGAAGAGAACAGCAATTTACAATAGGTAGCAAGGCACTGGAAGTGGTAAGGGAATACATCTACTTAGGGCAGGTAGTGACGGCGGATCCGGATCATGAGACGGAAATAACCAGAAGAATAAAAATGGGCTGGGGTGCGTTTGGCAGGCATTCTCAGATCATGAACAGCAGGTTGTAATTATCCCTCAAGAGAAAAGTGTATAATAGCTGTGTCTTACCAGTACTCACCTATGAGGCAGAAACCTGGAGGCTTACAAAAAGGGTTCTACTTAAATTGAGGACGACCCGACGAGCTATGGAAAGAATGATGGGTGTAACGTTAAGGGATAAGAAAAGAGCAGATTGGGTGAGGGATCAAACGTGGGTAAATGACATCCTAGTTGAAATCAAGAAAAACAAATGGGCATGGGCAGGACATGTAATGAGGAGGGAAGATAACCGATGGTCATTAAGAGTTACAGACTGGATTCCTAGGGAAGGAATCCAGGGAAGGAATCCAGTCCTGGATCCCGCGGCCAGCTGTCCAAGCGTTCCATTTTGCAAACTTCGGGCAGCTGCGGGTTGTCTTAGGATCCCACCTCACGTTGACTTCCCATCAGGACGAGCACTAGCTGGCTGCTGTCTGGCTGCCAGCGGGCTTCCAGAACTCCGAAAATCGACGAAGTGCGGAAGGCCTGACGCGGAAAGTTAATGCGATAATTAAACACGCTGTAACTTCACCAGTGCGAAATCTTTTGCATAAAATGAAAGCGCCCGAGTCAGATTAACGATGACGATGGACCAGCTTGAAAAGATTTGAAGTGTCGTCGTCGTGCGTTGGCCTAAATATTTGCTAATGTTGCTGTATAATATGACCTACACAAGTCTCTATCCAATCTTTACAATAGTCAAGCCATTTCAAAAGTAGTAAGAAAAGTAACGAAGTAGCCAAGGCATTTTTTCCCCGCCAGCAGCCTCAAAAAGTGGCCAATGTGGCGCAACGTAGCCAAATCTGGCAACCCTGGATCGAGACGAGAGCTACGCCGTCTGAGTTCGAGAGTAGTTATTTCATAAAAGCAAAAACCAACAAAAATGAGACGTCACAACCTGCAAAGCCAACTAGTCCATCTTTCTCACCTTCTCTCAGCTAACGCATGCGCAGCGACCACACAGCCCTCGGGGGCGATGCAGGCGTCGATTTAGGCATAGAGTCATGGAGGAAGGAAACTGAGGAGCGGCCCTACCCCTTCCGCGCGCTAGGAGAAAAGTGTGGAAGAAATGACCTAGTAGGTTCCTTTTTTTGTTTTTTTTTTTATTTCTTTGCTGCAGCAGTCACGCCTTTCGGGCCACAATGGCGGCTTTGTTTTGGTACTGTGCGCTCACACGTGTTGCTCCGTAGGTTTCGTACCGTGGCAAAGCCGCCGTGCGGGCAGGTTTGCGTTGGTCTCCTTGTTTTGTTGCGCGAGTTATCTGGACCGTGCTCTAGCGGATGTTGCTGTGGCTAGGTGGGACAGCAGGAACTAAAGTTCATGAAATGAACGCGCATGCAACGCTGTACGCAATGTACCGCGCCATGGCAATGGCAACGGACGAAGGAATATCTGCGGGAAATTTTGCCCTCTTTGGCGGAATCATGCTGACGTGCTAACGATTGTTTAGTATTGCTGCGGAGCGCGTGGGTTCGAGCAGCATGGTTGCGCGCAGCGTGGCGTGATTTCGCTAGGAATGTAAACAAGAGAGGAGAGCTGGCCCGATAGGCGGAGCAACGCCAACGTCCGGCTTCACTTTAGCTTCACAAAGAGTGATGCCAGAGCCTCTCCTTAGTTTCCTTCATATAGTCATGGAGGACTCTGGAGGAAGGAAACTGAGGAGAGGCCTGGCCCCATAGAGTTTCTTATGTTATAGTGAGAAACTTCTCCTAGCGCGGAGCGGGCAGGGCATAAAGTGTGGAGAAAGCATGGAGGAAGGAAACTTTCCTTCCTCCGTGACGTATGTGCATACTATGTATGTATATTTGTATGACAAGAGCTTGGTGGCGCAACACTCGCCCCGTTCGAAAGAGGACGCTCATAACATCCATCCAGGGGCAGAGCATGGCAGAGCTTTCTCCATGGGTAAAGCCTTCCGGTTCATAGGTGCCTTGATGATGATCGTGTTGATTACTGTTCACGAGTAGGTTTGTGGCAGTTAATTGTCAAATGCAGAAATATTTCGCCCCAAAAGGACTTCCCGCGTTCACCCTTCTTTTGCGGAGACAAATTAGTTAAACCGGCGTCACACTGGACACTAATCGATCCCGATTGGGATCGAATTACTGCATCGCAATTGACTCTGCGCAAGCTAAGGAAGGGAGCCAATCGGGAACGAGACATCTGATCTGGATCGGGCTTCATGGCAATCGAAAGTGCGCCGTGTGACAACGGCATTTCGGTCTGGTTAACGAGCGCCTCCCAAATTTGAGCCGGGCAAAAGAAAAAAAATTAAACACACCCGCAGGCAGGTGCTTTAAGAACGGCTTCGTTCGTTTACGTTCACCAGAGAGGCGCTGCCAGAAGCGATCACGCGATTTGTCCGATAGATGAATGCAACTGAAATAAATGGCGCCTGCTCAAGCCCAGACTGCCACGAGTTCAGATGCTTGGTTAGTTACGAATGAACAAACCAAGCCACAGCGAGAACATGCAGGGCTGTCCCTATAGGCGATTGCAAATTCGTGCAGAAGGCTTCGAAACTAGTAATTTTGACTGCTGCTATAGCACAATGCACATACCAATACTTTTGTGCGAACAGCCGCCATGGCGGCTATTCCATAGAGGAGTCGAGACACTTGCACACCGACAAAAAAAGCCACTTTCGTAATTCTCGGAAATATGCATTTTGCATCCCTGCATAAAAAAATTGATCTCCTTGTAAACGCGATTCCAATTCGAGTCGCTGGTACTTGTAGCCCTGTTTGCTGCTTCATCGGGCGAGGAGGATAGGGCGCGCGGAGAGCCTTTCCTCCTTTCTGGCTTGGGCGATCCGGCATGGCGCTGCCTGAAAGTACTGCTGTCGCATGCTGCGGAACGATTTCGAGCTGTTTTAGGTCTTACCTTGTGAAATTTACGCCATGTTCGTTCATATAAGGTCGTCAGGGAAGCCTTTCGGTGCATCGGTAACTACTGTAGGCAGAAATATGTCTTGGGGGCGCAAAAGTGTGACGTGCATAACCAGCCGCGGTGTACGCGCTGTTATGATTGGGGGTTCAATCCCATCGCTCGTGATCCGTTGTCACGATCGGAGTAGGGCATGAATTAGAAGGTAGCTGGCCCATGCCGTTGTCCAACTTATCCACGCTGAGGACGTTCATGGAGGGGAGGAGTGGTTCTCATCGAGAACAAGGAATATGGGTTTATTTACAGTATTTATATCAGTCTAACATGACTGCTTGAGAAAGTATATCAGTCTAACATGACTGCTTGAGAGAATGTCCTAAGCAGCCGCACAACTGCGGTTTGTAAACACTCGGTCCTCCCCCGATACCCAGGTGACGGAAATGGCCGTCCAAGCACCGTAGGCGAGTTGACCAGGCACCGTAGGGGAGAAGAAGCACCGTAGGGGAGACGAGGCGCCGTAGGGGAGACGAGGCGCCGTAGGGGCATTTATTCCCCGAGCTGCAGCGCAGCTGCATGCAGCTGGTGCGCATGTGCAAAGCCGTAAACGAGAAGCATAAACCGGTCTGCGCCAAAAAACATGAATGCAAGTTTGTACCCTGCATGTTTGGGGTCGTATACCACATACCTCTCTCATGCGGTAGATGTTACGTGGGGCAGACTGGACACTGCCTAAATGAACGGCTACGAGAGCACCGAACGCTATTAGATTCATTAGCGGGGGGCGGCCATTTGGCCATGCACTGTAAGCGATGCGGGTGCGTGCCTGCGTTTGACGCCACGTGTGTGCTTGGTAGGGGAGGCACAAGGTGGGGGCGCGAGATTTGTGAGGCATATCACAGACAGGGAAGGTGATAAATGTGTCAGCACGGCTTCACTTGCCTTGTCCAGAAAAGAAAAAATGTACTTGCAGAACAGTCTGCCACATTTTCATTAGAATGAGTTTGTACTATTTTAACACTGTGTGCGCATGCACCAACGAAATTGTATATATGTACCTTCTCTCGCTGTAAAAAACGAGTTGATGTTTAGCGCTCGTCCTGTCGTCTTCTCTGTCTTTGTCCCTGCTATATTGCGCTAGTCTTTTGAATAATGATGATACACCAACTAGCCCAGCTTTCTGCTTTGATAGCTGCAGCGCGCCCGCCGGCTGTCCCTTTGTCTGACGTCTTGGTCGGTGCGTGGGAAGGGGTCTCAGTAGACGTTCCCGCGGGCTTAGTAACAATAGTTGGTCCGCCGAGCCCGTTTAGTCAAAATCGCTATCTCATCAAACTACCCGCCGTGGTTGCTCAGTGGCTATGGTGTTGGGCTGCTGAGCACGAGGTCGCGGGATCGAATCCCGGCCACGGCGGCCGCATTTCGATGGGGGCGAAATGCGAAAACACCCGTGTGCTTAGATTTAGGTGCACGTTAAAGAACCCCAGGTGGTCAAAATTTCCGGAGTCCTCCACTACGGCGTGCCTCATAATCAGAAAGTGGTTTTGGCACGTAAAACCCCAAATATTATTATTATCTCATCAAACTCGGCTCCAACGACGGAAAGTCGAGGACGCACGTAGTGTTGTTTACACACAGTCGACTTAGTCGCGCCGTGGCTAGAGGTTTGCGGCGACGCTCCAGGAAGGTTGCCGCGACAGTCGCAAGTGGCCGGCAAAACATGCACTGCAGCTGGTCGTTCTTAACAGCGCTTTATCAGTCGCGGTGCCTGTGTGTTGTTTACTATTTTGCTTATATCGATTTTAATTCAACAAAGAAAACCGGCGTCTCTGTATTACCAGTATTAAATGGTAAATCAGCTCACTGTCTGATCGACTGGCGTAGGGAGTAAAACATAAGCGCACATGCTCGCGCACGGTCAACCTAAGGCAACCACGAAACATCTGAGCGGCAGGCGCTATCAAATATTTGTAATACACTGGCATCGTTCTCACGCATTTCAAGCCCAGTACACTTGAAATTACCATATGTCTACGCTAGCCTTGCTGCACGAGGCCCATGGCGCTGCTCAAGACAGCGATCACTGCGGTTGGTGAGCCAGCTCGATACATATATAAACTGTTGCTTCGGCATTGCTTTTTGGCCTGTATACAGCATTATATGAGAGGGTGCGCATAAAAAGAATGCGATAGAAATTTGTGAGCGCGAAATTTTCGTAATACGTGTGAGTGCGTCGTAGAGAACTGAACGAACACAACCGAAAAAGAAATTGTTTATCATCCTCTTTCTCTAAAAAAGCAAGACAAACCGGTCTAACGCCGCACAACGTTTATAAATATATAACCGCTGATGTCGTATGCTTGGACCATGCGCTATATAGAACAAAAATATCTAATCTAGCACCTACTACTGCTTAGGACGCTTAGGACTACTGCTTAGGACAAGCTTAATTCTGACTATAAAGTATGCTGCCATTACTAGCGAAAACTATTTTATTCATGGGTGGAAACGTCATCCACCCAACCAAGTAGTCAAGCAATGTAACCTGCAGCGAAGAGTTTGAACGCTTGTCAAAGTATAACAGCACAGCTCCTATCGTAGCAGAACGGTACCCACGCTGTTACGATCGTCGCGTATGTTTCATGGTTCCTAAACCGCAGCTTAGGAATAGAGGATAATACTGCAATAAGGTCACATTAGTGATTGGAACATTCACAAATACACAATTGATCTCCGAGGCTGATTGTAGGCTCAAATATGCGCGCACACACCGCGCTCCGTGTTCCGTCCACCTCAACGCCAGCAGGAATTCCGGAACCGACATCTTAAACCACTTGAGCACGTCTCACAGAACTGTACCACGTAGAAAACGCACTAAACAGGCCGCACGGCCGCGAAAACAAGCGCCAAAACCTACCTCCGAGCGTATACCTGCCATGCAAAAGACCGCTTTCACCCAAGCCACTATGGCGCTGCTCATAGGCGGCGCCACTGCATTCACAATATGGCGGCGCCTACGAAAAAACGGTCTATACCACGGGGGAAAGAAACTAAGGAGAGGCCCTGACGTCACTCTCTGTGAAGCTAAAGTGATGCCGAAAGTTGGCGTAATAATATTTGGGGTTTTACGTGCCAAAACCACTTTCTGATTGTGAGGCACGCCGTAGTGGAGGACTCCGGAAATTTTGACCACCTGGGGTTCTTTAACGTGCGCCTAAATCTAAGCACACGGGTGTTTTCGCATTTCGCCCCCATCCAAAGTTGGCGTAGCTCATAGAGTTGCTCCGCCTATCGGGCCAGCTCTCCTCTCTTGTTTACATTTCTCGTGAAACCACGCCGCGCTGCGCGCAACCGTGCTGCTCGGACCCGCGCGCTCCGCAACAATACTAAACAATCGTTAGCACGTTGGCATGATTCCGCCAAAGAGGGCAAAATTTCGCGCGGATATTCCTTCGTCCGTTGCCATTGCCATGGCGCGGTACATTGCGTACAGCGTTGCATGCGCATTCATTTCACGAAGTTTCGTTCCTCCTGTCCCACCTAGCCACAGCAACATCTGGTACTGCACGGTCCAGATAACTCAGCGCAACAAAACATGGAGACCAACGCAAACCTGCCCCCACGGCGCCTTTGCCACGGTACGAAAGCTACGGAGCAACACGTTGAGCGCACAGAACCAAAACAAAGCCGCCATTGTGGCCCGAAAGGCGTGGCCGCTACAGCAAAGCAATAAAAACAAACAGCGAAAAAGAACATAGTGCGTCATTTCCTCCACACCTCTCCTAGCGCGCGGAGGGGGTAGGGTCTCTCCTCAGTTTCCTTCCTCCGTGGTCTATACACGATCTATCATTTGTTTCTGCATAGCATATATTCTTTCTCGAACTATAAAAATGTTTACGAGTGTGCAATAGCGCATGAAACAGTGGCGTTGCACGAAAAAGGCCTCCTCTCGAAGCCGTACAAATGTACAAAGTGACAAATAGAAAATTGCACCCCCACCCCAATAGATTGTTCCACAAACAAGGCGAAATTACCTTGGAAAAAAAAGGGGGGGGGGGAGGAACGACACAGGAGAACAAAAGGTGCTTAGTAATAAAACTGCAATATTGATTAAAGTGGCATTTTTAACGTGAAAGTAAAACCAAAGTGCCTTGTCAAGTTAACGCACACTACAACATTTAAAGGACTCTGTATGGAGAGGGCACTTAGTGGCGAGCCAGGACAGAGGTTGCACACGCGAAGTCACTAGGATTTCACTTCAAGGAGCGAAACATTTATGAAAGAAAAATATATTAAAGTAACATGCAACTCCTATGGGATTTCCAGAAACATTAAAAAAATTGATGCAACAAACTTGTGTTCAGCTACCATCCTCTTGCACATGTTAATTTACAAATGTCAAACTTTTATAGCACATATGCAAAATTTCGCCACTGAAAAGCTTATCGTGTCCAAACAAAGTGCCGAGGGTCCACCGGAAATGCTGGCAATAAACAAGAAAGCACAGGGTTTGTGTCGCTTTTTGTGCATGCACTTACATAAACTAGTTTTACACGCTTCAGCAGAAATAGGGAAAGATCACCTTTCTCTGTTTCCGCATGAAGCACACCAAATGTATCCTATTTAGGAGAAACACACACATACGTCAACAATTTTTATTGTCATTCATAAATGTAGCTGGGACATCAACAGATATTGGGTGGGAGAAAACACACAAAAAAGGTGGCAGGAAAAATCACAGCAGCAAGGCAACTTCACCATTCACTCGCATGCACATTCAATTTACTACAGACAATCTGCAAGCACTTTTTTTTCTCTTGCACAGCGCAAAGTCCTATCATTTACTCATCCAGGTTGCAATAATAAAGGCTATCTTCACAATCTGCACACTGCTGACTCACTATGAGACATTATTACTTTAGGATAACATTTAAACGCATTTTTTCCACCACTCTACCTAGGGCGCACTTAACTAAACAAGCACTAAAACATCTTACCATAAAGTCATGGTAGAAAAGAAAAACAAGGAAAACAGATAATAAGGGAAGGAGCGGAACAGTTTTTTGCAATGAATACATTTGTGTGGCTATTGCAAGAGTCGCACACACCCGATCACTGACAAGTACACATCTGTATTTACATAAATGTTACACAATACGTCGTTTGTTCAGGACACTGCACTGTTGATGACAGCACCAGTCAGTAGACATAAAAATATGTAGCTCAAAACTGCAGCACTTTACATTCACACATGATCATTCTCTCGTACTAATTAAAAACAGGAAAGAACAAGCCACTGTAACTGAGTGAAAAGTGCACTCCTTGCAACAAGCCTTCATAGCTTATCTAGGAGCACACAATAGCAGTTCGGTTTGAGAAATAAAAGCTCTATGCATGCAACACACAATCTTCTAACAAAGCAAGAGACGACTGGGTCCTTATGCAGAGTCAGCGAAGCTTATCTGCCAAGTCACTCACAGCAGGAGAAAAACACAAGTCAAAGTCTGCACACTGTCGAAATTTTTTGTTTCTCCCACTGTTGCTGATTGCAAGCAAGTCTAGAGGAAGCAGGAGATAAAGCAACTAAAAGTCTTGGATATACTTTTGTGACAGACAAATACCAGCACTCTTGGGACCATTTGCAGAGAGTAGCAGTATTACTCTCTATATTTAAAAAACAGAAAACATTGCAAGCTCTTAAAAAGCTAGGTAGGCTACGTCAACGTGCAAAGATGACAAAAAAGAAGGAAAAGTTAAACATAAAAACACAACAGATCATGACGCAACTACACTCCATGCATTACATGCAAGAATAATTTGAGAAAACATTTTCGCAGGGTGCCACACTGTTGTAAAAATAAATGAGAATCTTCATCTCTACAGTATTTAATCCCCATCAATGGGCCACTCGGACACTTGATAAGAGTTGCACATATTTACATGTATGGTGGACCACAGTGTCACCTGGTATATGCTGAACAAGAATCTTGCCTGTGTAAACGCAACACAGAAGGCGAGTCCGACTGTAAAATGTACAGACCACTTCCCCCAAGGTTACCTTACTACTAGCCGCGAAGTATGTGTGGCTTATTAGTTGGACTGTCAGCCAATGGCTAAAAGGCCAGACCTTCTTGCTTCGAGGTTTTAAAAAGGACCACCGGTTGGCAAAATATGAAAACTAAGAGCAATACACCTGTATGCAAAATGATTGATGCAGACATCTATGGAGCCTGCAACACATTGATTAGGTGAGGCCCCTGAAGGTAACAAATTAACAATAGGATGAACCATGCTGACACATTCAAACCCAAGCTTCATTTTAAAGCTAACAAAGCAATGGGAATGGGGGGGGGATGAAGAATTATTTATTTTGTTACGACTCTTAGAAGATATCGCTATTAAGGAATATTTTTTTAATTGTTGCACAATGGTTTCTTTTGCAGCAGTTACTCACCACATGCGATTACATGCAGGAATTATGCTTTGGCACAAGATCACCAAATCAAAATTGTACATTATCTGTAAACATTTACTTAACTAAAAATAGCTCCAAGAACTTTGCAGCCAGGCCCCAAAAAGTATAAGGCAATGCATGTTCAATGTGGTTAGCATGTGCTAGTTCATGTGGTGCCCCATAGCTTTGTGCCAAACTACTTCCAACGTAAGATAGCCCAGAATGTCCACTTATGCACTGAGACAGTTTTTAAGCAATGCAACAATAAAACATGCTCTCAGCCCATGTGTCTTCCCTCTTGTGCTTGACTGGACAGTACCCAAGAGTCAGCATAAAATGTAAGTTCATAGTTAATTTCAGATATTGGTGCCGCCATATTTATTAACTCTGGTGCCTTTCGGGTAATGAGTGCAGTAAGCCATGGACCACACTAATAGGCTACTGAGCACCATGCTTGCAAGTGCACTACTACCCAAGAGATGAGAGATTGAAACTGGAGGTGGTCAGCTGAATCCTATGCGGTGTTTCTGGATCACTAATGGATTCACTAAAATGGCTCACCATTTTACAGGCTGCCATGGTCACAGTATGTGAATCAGCTGTTTATGTGCTGACAGTTGACTAGCATGAAAAACAAGTACTAATTTGCAACTTGCTGCACACTGTTATGATCGCACTCACTATAATACAACTTCACAAATAGCCATGTAGGTTGTCAGGAGGACAGTGTCTCCAAAGGTCAATTCATAAAAAACATATTTTATGTGCCTTGTAAAAAAGTATTGAGTTTTGCCCAACCGGATTGCAGGTTTTGGTTTACCCTCAACACAGAAACATGCACTGAACATTTCCCTCAATCTAAAACCAGCAAATGAATCTTATGGCGCTTTTCATAGCACATTCCCTAAGTGAGCCCCTCATTTCAGTTGAATCGGCTCAAGTTCGAATCACTTACCACGCCTATATAAACTGGCAGAAGAGTAGAAGAGGAGGGCTATCAGCTGTTGAACATAGTGCGCTCGAGGTAGGCGGTGGGAACATAGCCCTCCTCGAGGTTTTCTCGCCGCACCCGTGTCCACCCGCTTCCTCCGTCTACTTCCACCACTAGGAACTCCTCCCCTTCCTCCATTGGGATGGCGCCCTCACGCTGGTCTGCAAAGAGGAACACTTTATTTGCATACCTACATGCACCCCGAGGCATTGTTGGAATGGGGGAGGGGGGTTATATTGGAATAAGTACAAGACAGTCATAACTTAGAAAGGAAAAAAGAGAGAAAGAAAGAGGCCTTTCTTTCGCCTTGCTTAAGGCACCCTTTGTAGCTACTTTTGAAGCTACTATTTTAAGCTCTAAGCTTTTTTTCTTTCCTTTTTTGGGAGGACAAACAATTACATGCAAAAGGAAACAGATAGCACTTGTGGTTAAAATTTCATCTTTTCTTGCAAGATAACCAGCAACACCACAATATGGATAAAAAGTACCCCACTGAGAAGTAAAATTCAATGAAAGCATTCCAAACCAATACCAATGCCATTACCACCGAAAGTGCAGATGGCCACCGCGGGACCAAGAGGTAGCAAGAGGTTTGGCTCAAATGAGACCTCTGCGTAGTCATGGTCCTCAAATTCCGCATCGCCATCAGGGATGGCTGTGTGACGTGTTCCAAGGCCACTTTCCGGACGACAGGCCGTGCTGCAGTTCCAGAGCACAGAAAGGTAGATCAACAACACGAAAACTTCTAACATAGGAAATTCCCTTCAGCTCAAAGACAAGAAGGTTTAATGAAAAGAAAATTGGAAAAGGTTGGCCAGAGGTGCCTCTATGGACTGCTGCTCTGAACTGAGGAAAAGAAGGGGTAGACAGAACAGAGCGGAGAAAACTGAGGAACATTAATTAGGTGGTAAACCAAATGTCGATGCTTTGGTGTGTATTACTGCTTCTGTTTTAGTGAGCTGTGCTTTGACAATATACCCCCTTCGACATTTCGATTAAAATGCTTCGCAATTCTGTACTTATGCACATGAAATATTCAAGAAATTTCGCAATACTGGTACCTTGAAATGCTGATGTACTAGTCTACTCCAGCCTCAGTGGTGTGAATAATCTTAGTTCCAAACAGATGACTGCAGGTGCACCGGATGAGGTGGACTGAGCTTAGATAATGATTTCTTCACGTGGGATGATTTCTTCATTGCACTGGCATTGCTTCTGTTTGCAACTAATGCAACCATGACTAATAAACTCCGCAGCTTAATTAAAATTATGGGGTTTTACGTGCCAAAACAACTTTCTGATTATGAGGCAGCCGTAGTGGGGGACTCCGGAAATTTCGACCACCTGGGGTTTTTTAACGTGCACCTAAATCTAAGTACACGAGTGTTTTCGCATTTCGCCCCCATCGAAATGCGGCCTCCGTGGCCGGGATTCGATCCCGCGACCTCCTGCTCCGCAGCCTAACACCATAGGCACTGAGCAACCACGGCGGGTTCCGCAGCTTAATTACGTGAAAGCATAGACCACTAAAAAATATTAAATGGTGTAAGCTAGACATGCCCCAAACTATACCCCAAAAATATCTTTCTGGGTTCATTTGCATGCTCCAAATTAACTGCACACAGTATACATAGGAAGAGCTTGAAAATGTTACTGTTTGTAAATTACATGCTGACAACGGTTACAAGCAAAAACAATTAGCTATAGATTGCTGGCCTTCAGCTGCACCCTGTCACCTTTTCACAGGCATTCACCTATTCTGCGGGTCCTGTGCCTCTCTCCCTTTAACATTCGCGACAAACCAGAGCAACAGCTGAACTGTAGATCACCTGTTGCTTCACCTTGGAAGGGCTCAGCAAGTAACCTTCCACTTACCCCTTTTCGGGGAAGTGATTCACACTTCCCACCTCAGTAGCGCAACTGGTGCCAACAGGAGAGCAAGCACAAGAGACCTCTCTGGGACAGCACAGTGTGTGTACGTGTTTTTTCTTTTTTTCTTTTCGTCCAACGGTGCCTTTGTTTGGCCATTGCCTTGCACTTAGTGCGAGCGTGTACCTCGTGTTGCTTCTCTTCCAAACACTAAGCCAAAAAGCGATCCCTAGCGCTTGTGCGTGGTCGTACTATGCCAAGCCGCATCCATCGGAGACTCAAGCCAACAGAGCCCTGTCCATTGTGAGCAGGACCACTGATCATCCCGAGAGTATGCAGCATAGCTGTGGGGACACTTTTCCCATAGCGGCATGTCATGGGAAGCCATCCACCCAGAGAAACATGGTGGCGGCACCATTTCTGTATTTTTAGCTTCTTTTGGTCCCCATGCCACTCCGGGACCAAGCTTTTGTGGAATGTTGGGTGTCGCTGGAGGCGAATAAGTCTGCCTTCATAAACTTAGGCAATACCGCGTTTATTGTGCTGCAGGACTCAGCACCCTTTAACATTATGTCTGTAATTGAATGTCTAAAATTTAACATTCCTTCAAGGACACAAGCAGGCCATGCTTGTCAAACAAATACTTGCACAGGAATGCAGTATCACTGGCTAGGTTAGTGCAGCTCCTCAGCAATACTACTCCATCCATGCCAAAAGACGTGACATCAAGAGAAAAAGAGTTGCCAAGAGGTTTGCGTAAGCTTAACCACAAGCTTCTTGACAAGTCCATTCTGCCTTGCTATCATGTCTTCTGGCATGAATGGCATTGGTATTGGAAAAATACACTTCTTGTTCATTTTCCACAACATTTAGTTGAGCAATCATGTCAATGTTTCTTTCCGATCTACAAAGCTGCACCTTAGCCTATACATTGAACAGCTTCCACATACTGGACCAGAGGTAAAAAGTGCATGCTAATATAGTGCCCTTGCACTTAAACTGCCACACTCTTCTGGGAGATGAAACTTGTGACGTGCCCATGCACACCGTATCTCTGGTCAAGCCACGCTCAAAGGCAATTCCAACGCATGTGCACTATTTCACCCACGTAACTATATCTGGCCCTTGTGTGACAAAAATACACTTTCCGAAGCAACCCAGCTTTACGCCACCTTTTATGAAGCGCAGCCATGGACATCAGGTTGTGAATCAGCTCATTGGTCGAGTGCCTGTACTATCTTCTTGTGTTTCACCTTTTTTTTCCTCCCTGTCACTTGTTAGTCCTTTACTCTCCTGTCTCTTCTCCGCCTTTCCCGATGCAAATCATCTGCCTGAGGCTGGTGTCTGCCTTTCCCCTTACTTAGTTTTGAACTAAATTTAAAGCTTACTATCATACATTTGTACACTTGAATTCTGACAAACATCTGACAAGCTTCAGCTTAGTAGTGAAGTGAAAGTGTCATGCCCAAGAACAATATCTTCAAGATTTTACTGCATAAAACTGATTTCATCATTTTTCTTTTTCACTTACACCTTCAAACTACTCACGAAGCAATCCAAAAAGTGACTCAACCATCTCCACTCAATGCCTTTGCAAACATGGCCAAAACAACTTGTACTTGGCATTCCTTTACGTGTAATCTTTCAGAACCAAAACACTGGAGACGGATGATGGGTTTCAGCAAGGGCGCTTACTTGTTATCCGCTGTGATGGGCATTGGAGCTCCTTTGTTGTTGTCCTGATGGTTGTTGGAGACGCTAGACTCAGAGGCACTGCGCGACAATGAGCCTTCCGAGAAGCTGTTACGGTAGCGCTTCTGTGTATCGGGAGTTCCCATCTGGCTGGACACCTCTGTCAGGTTGTTCTGCAAAGCGTGCATGCATTAACCCAATAACACCATTGTAAGGCACCTACAGCAACCAGCCCCAGTGCCTTTCCCAGGAAAAAAATAATGATCTAAAAGACCAGCGAACATGGTATTTTAGTATCATTCCAAGAGCACTGCCCAACAAACCCTTTACACTATTGGGCAGTTTTAATTGCTGAGCATCGCTGAAAGGCTCAAATCAATACAAAAACAAAAAACAAAAAAGTGCAAGACAAAGAACATGTTTAGCATTTGCTTCCCTAACAAGGTTTAATAAAGGACAATCCCCTCACCTCATACTTCTCCAAATCTGTTTGGAGCTTCTCAAGCTTGGCACCAATGTCATTTATTTCTCCCTGGATAGTCTGAGGGTCTCCCAGAGCTGCATTCTGTTCATATGCACCCTGCAGCTTGTAGAGGCCCTCTCTAATGCAAGAAAACAAACAAAAATGCTATGAGCACAGCATCAATGAACATGCTGAGAGATAAGCCCAGAGCAGTGCTGTCAGAGCTACTGGCTCAGAAGAGAAGTATGTTCCCATTACTGACTTAATAAATTATATTTCAATAACAATAAAAATCATTCCTTAAATCAGAAAACACTTAAACATGAAATTACTACATTAGGGCTGTGCAACTATATGAAATAACTGAACAACGCAGTTTCCCGCTTTTTGATTGTGTCTTTCGGGTTTATTAGGTGTGACTCAAGATTCAGAATATCTTCAAACAATGTTCAAATTCCAGTTTTCCCCTTCCTTCAGACCCAAGACTGCATACAGCGGGAACCCTTCCTGGCAATCCAGTCATTGCTTTATTTAAAACTGATCACAAATTATTTGTAAATGTTCCTGCTCCCCTCTGCAATGCTCAATGTGGCAAAGAGTGCACTGAAACAAAATAATTAAAGAAAGAAAAAGAAATAGGGCATTATCTATATTGCCGCAAGACTAACTGAAAACCTAATTAAACATGAAAGGACATTTAACACTTTGCCCAATCATGGGAGGAGCAGACCATGAAGAATATGCGGCGACTGGAGTCTCCGTACAACAGCAAAGGGCAGGATGGGGAGTGCTGGCATGCAGTCACCGAAACAGAAGTCGCAGTACACAAGAGCTCAACCTGGCAATCTTTGCAAACTCTTCCTGCACGAATATTGGCTGTAACATGTGAAAATGCAATGAAATACTTGTTTTCACGCTACTGTCTCACCGGCATCATGTTATAGATGCGAAATTTGGTAAACATCAATTGACCTTTCATTTATGCAGTTAAAGTCAATGTTTTTGAATATAATAAGTGTAAATACCACTTTAAAAGCCTAATATACCAGGCTAAGCCAATGAAACACTCCTCATTAGTGTCCCTTATAACAGAGCAGCTGGGAATTACTTGCACGGTACTACCATAATGAAGCTTGGCAGGAGTGGGGTGTCATTTCCAGTAACAGCACGAGAACGTGCCAGTTATTAGGAGAGCAGAAGAATACTGTTTGGAGCAAGAAATTTGCGACCATCTATACGGGACTTTACGGCATGTACAATACTTTAGGGCTAAACGCTTTTAATAAAGTCGAAAGATTACTACACCGATACTAGTGTCAGATTTGCCTACAAGCAGCTTTGTTTACCTCTATGCCTTTAAATAACAAATCAACACATTTATGCGGCTCAAGATGACCGTAAACAATGTTCTTGACATACATGCAACATATGCAAATTAGTAAAGCGCTTTCACAGGCAAGGCGCCACCCTCTTAGCATATACCTTATTTCATGCACTAAAGAAGAACCGGTGGCCTTACCTAGCTTGCATCAGTGTTTCAATCTGTGCTCGTGTCTTGTCCAGCTCCTGCAGCAGCTTTTTTCTCCGCTGTAATGGAGGCAGATTGCTGTAGTCATGCTTGAATTCATCAATGTTGTTGTGATTTAAGTAGGAAACATGACAAAAAAACAGAAAATTGCAAAATGTAATGCAAAAGTTTTGATACATATACTATAACAACTGTGCCTTTCATGCACATCTCATGAAAAAAAGAAAAAGAAAAGAAATAAGAAAGTTCCCTGCTACCTATGAACATATGAGATTAAAAATAGATAAATTATGTTCTTTAAGGAGCAAGCCATTGAACACAATGGAAGAAACCACGAACATGCAATATCCGAATTGAACAAAGAGTAGCAAAGAATTGGCCAATTATTTTTATGGCTTGCCTGAATGCTGCAGGAGGATTCTACACCTAACAGAACTGAAAATTTAAAGAAATGCTGCTGATTTTTCAAAAAATTGAAAAAAAAAGTAAAGCATTCATGTTCACATACAAAAAAGAACACGTAGCTATTCTTGATGGTCAAAACAATTATCAGATATAATTTGCAACAACGCAGGCATTTCAAATGACAAACTTGAAGCCATTCTCAGCATGGAGTAATCAATGATGAATGGTATGTGTGAGCAAGGTACAGGCTTAAGTTCAACATTGTCGCATGCAGACAACATTGTATGTTCAGGGAGTCAAACGCATGCAGCACACATCATACGCTAGTGCAACTCTGCTCACTTTTTTATAACGTATATCTTAACGCACATCCTAATGCAACCCTAAATAAAAATAGCCATGCTGCAACAGATGTAAAAAAAGGCTAATTCAAGCTGCTTTTGACATATGGTAAATAGCTTGCTTTCACATACTGCTGGTATTATTTTATGCATGAAGATTACATTTTTACAAAGCATTTAAGGCAAAGTACCACAATATCAGCCAACGAGCAGAGAGTCCATATGGAAAGCACTTATAAGATGGTTCAGAAGTGACCAAGCCAAGAGTGGTTCGCATCAACCATGTCCCCAACAACTAGGCATGTACTCTGGTCTTTTTACACCTGTGATAAATATAGCTAGTTCTCTACACAGAGCTCGCTTACTGGTATGACAAGAACGACACAGAAGTAAGCCTCAGAAGCCCACCTATATGGCAGGACGGTGCAACAAGCTGCGCCACTGATGCAACTGTACTTTGCAAATTTCTCTAATGAGTACTACAACTGTGGTAATACACATGCCACTTGCACCACCTACACCTGTATTGAACGCACACTACTATCAAGACTAAACAAAGATTGCGCTCTCAAAACTGGCTTGCAATTTGACAAGTGCTGTTCATAATTATTCAAAAAAAAAGGCCAGAATTCAAGGACAGTAGTTTGCAAGTGCTTATCAACAAAAAAGAAAAACGAGCGAGAAAAATGGCAGAGGTTCAGATCTTCGATGTGACATCCCACGCAAGCATGCCGAAAAGAGAGCAGAGGTCACAGTTAGACCGCAGTGACATGCCTCTTAAACATACCTATATACAGGGCGCATAACAAGAAAAGAGGTGTGAAGGAACGAGTGGGAATTAGAAGAGGGCTGGCTGCAGGCAAGGCATGGTGCGAGTGTTAGCCGGAAGCAATACTTGCCAGGCAGTGACTAGTTCCAAGTTTGCTGAGATACTTACGTTTTGGAAGCAGAAGAGAAATGAGGAGGAAGCACCGCCACCAACCAGTTTGTTTGTTTGTTTGTGTGCACACAAAATGCGACAAAAGCAAAACGGGGGAATGGACAGAGTTGGGTGGGTGTTGGCAAGATTGAAAGTGCCATTGACAGGGAAAGAAAGAAAGAAATAAGAGGGGATGAGAAGGGACAAAACAACACACAAGCATTTAGTCAATTATGTTCAAAAGTGTCCTCTCCCAGGTACAATTTATCTGTTCAAGTGCAACTATCGACAAAACTCATAATTACTTTGTCCAAAGAAGGCAGGGGCGCGGGGAACTGGGGTGAAATAGATGAACGTGTATAAGAAAAGCCGCATTGGTCTAATCAAGCACTTGATCAGCAGATGCTTCTACGGGCTATCATGAGGTTCTCAAAAGGTGACCTTACACTTAATTAGGTGACAGCACAAGAAGCGCTAACAGAATTTTCAGAGGTGGAAAGAAATAGAGGACATACGGTTCATGTCACCTATTTCTTTCCATCCCTGTCTGTTTACTTTGACACTTTACCAGCTTGCCCTGATGACCATGCTTCTTTGTGTAAGTGACCCAGCCAGAATGGCTGTGAAAATTTTCCAAACAAGTAGAATAGATGCAAAGGTGTGAATTAGCTTGAGTAGCACACATGCCCTCGCTCCAGAAGATAAAAACGAGGAAGGTGCTGACAAGCATATACAGCTTAAGTGAATGATCAATGCTAAGACCTACAGAGATAGAAGGTTCTCAACACTAGTCACTATCTACTGAGGATATTTTTTTTCCATTGAGGACACCAAAATAGCCAAAACCAACCTAAAAGCCAAACTATTCTCACACAGTTAAATGCTCAGTTACAGCAGGCCTGTGCACACAATTTTCCCAAGGATAACAAAAGCATACTCACACAGAAGCTTACGTGCACCAAATTAGAAAATGGAAAACTAGCCCTAATTGACAGGTGTCAAAATCAATTATGCAGTAAGGAAACCCCAAAACAAGATATTGGTAAACAGCTCTTATCTCATTTTATCAACAATTTGGCAATTACTAGTCTGATGTCCATTTGAAAGATTTTGATCACTAGCGGCTGACACAGATTGCCAAGCCAATGAGTGAATATGCTGCATGCTGTAAAGACCGAACATTCAGTTCTTATTTTCCTAACAAGAAAGACGTAAGAAAACAAAGAATGTTTGAAGTCAAGCCAGCAACACTCATTTTTAGAGAAAAGGTGCAGAAACAAAATCTGCAGAAGTATGTAAATGTGTTCAAACCTTACAATTGTTGAAAAAGCAACTACTGACACGTGATGACAGCATTATTTTTATTTAATGTGATGCATGCATGCTCATAACCCTTTGACATACTGCATGACATGGCTCATGTCATCTGTTTCTTTGGGTCCCTGTCTGCTTACTTTGACACTTTACCAGCTTACCTCATGTACAAGCAGCAAGAGACAAGCTAAACATAAGGACCACTACTGGAACAGTACAACCACTCAACATATTCAGCAGAACCTGTAATACTGTTGTGTCACAACAGTCCTGGTTGCAGCTGTCTATTGTTTAAATGCAAAGCTTACTTTACCAAGTTCTTAAGTATGTAAATAAAATACGTGCCTATCAAACATGTCTGTGTAGGACCGAACAAAAGAATACAGCAATCGCACATCAGCCATAGTAGGACAATCTTCTGTCAAGTGCAACTTTCTTTCGAATCAGAGCTGGTGAAGTAATGCAGCCAATGCAGTACCTATTTACGCTATAAAACAAATCAGTGTGGTTCATTCGTCACTACCTCACACCTTACACTGACTGCCAAGACCATGCATGCATATGTGCCTGGTACAATGATTGCTGTGCACACTGTACTAGAAGATTTTCAGTTGTATTTTAATAATGTGACGGCTGAAAATTTTACTGCACTACTACCGCTTGTTTACTCTCTCTGGGTGCGAAATTCAGGTCAACCTTGAAAGACCTTCATAACTTAAGTCGGGGATTTAACTATGTAGAGTGCCCATTTCCTAAGATTTTGACCCACACCATATATGTAATTAAGCTGGCATTTTATTTACTCGCTTAAGTGACTACCTTTATAAGATAATTATGATGAGGCATTGGAGGGCCATCATGAAAACTGTTAATACAAATTCATCAAGCGTAATGCAGCAGTGTGCACTATTTGTTATTTTTATGTACTGAAATGTAAAATGTTGAACCCTTCTTCACAAGCAAATGTGTTTGCTTGACTTAGCCGCGCACAAAATTGAGAAAATGTTCATAGCACAGTCCAAGATGATGGCACCCATGCACTGAAGATGGAATGAACTAGTATATCACCACATTACGGCAGTTTTATTAGACTAGGTGCACTGAAGCCTAGGATGCCCCTAGCAAATAGCATCTCACCAGTGCAAATGCGCTGAATGCAAACTGTTCCTTTAGGTTAGGTTGGGCGCGCCTAAAATTCACTCCAGCATTAGTCATTTATCTTCCCATGGTTAAATTACACGTTCAAGGTATCAAACTCAGCTAAGCAAAAATGATATGCTGGGTTTTGTCAGGCTAAAAGTGTAGTTATCACTAGGCTTAAAAAATTTCTCGTTCATGTTTGCATGGTACATAAGCAGCATACTTTTCAAATACCACTCCCGAGTAAAGAAAATGCACAGTAAATAATAATAATAATAATAATACTACAATGATGACGATGATGATGCATACATATGTAGTAGGGCAACCACCCTGGCAACAACCATGGTGCAAGCCCACTGCCTACCTTCTTTGAGCTGAAAATTCCCAACAGGCCTGACCGCTTCTTCTTGCCAGCGGAGATGGTGCCCCGAACCCTGTCCCCAGGGCCTCAGAACGATGAGCTCACAGTGCTGCCTGTCGTGCTGCTCGAGCCACAGTTGCACGCTACACTCAAGTCCTCGAAAGGAAAGTCGTCAGCTGGCGCAAAGCCAGACTTGTACTTCTCCACCACAGTTTCAGCGTCCTGCACAGGTCATTGCAGTTGCCAGTGTGCGGGGAGGGGGTCAGTTATGCATTGTTTGAGCATGCTATTCGAACACTTTGGTATAGCTGCAATAATAGCGGCCAGGGTAACCACACTGCAACAAAGCTTCTTTGATGCGCTGGTGCTGACTCAAGAATGCAAGGGACTGATATCTGCTCACTGGCTTACAAAAGGCCATCTACCACTATATCACCATTCCTACTTAGCCACCTTTATCACTGTATTCAACCTTCCCACACAGCTTCTTAACTGTATCATGCTGCTTTTTTCTTTATCCACTCCAATAACAGCATGACAATTCAATGTTTTTCCCTTGTATATCCTCATCAATTGCTCAGTCAGAGCTAGGTAATGTTTTGGTACAAGAATGCCTCGGCTGTCAATCCCTACTGCACAAAGAGAAGGCACATTTCTTTTCACAGGGTGTGCGCCAGAATGCAAGAGCTGAGTGAGGCACACAGACACAGGAGTGCACTAGCAACCACTAGTATGTCAGATGCCAGTGTGCTTCCGTATGTGTCCTTGTATGCCTCACTCAGTCCTGGTCTTCTAGTACATGCTCTGCATAATATGAATTGCCAACTTTCCCAAGCAGTAGCACTCATAAAGTACATTTTTCTGGTGCAAGCGGTGCTTTCTTCAGATCAATAAAAAAAACAAGCAAAAGCACCAAGCAACGTTCCTTTATGGCAGCTTTTGGAGGCATCTGGAAATAGGAGCAGCAACTTTCAATCAACCTGTTCCCTTCTGAAAGGGAGATTACATACCCCACGGGTCTCACAGCTCTCATTTTATTTGACTTGAGGAGGCATTAAGTGGAGTGTACAAAGAAGCATTGCGAGTATGCCAAGTATGCGTGCCTGTGTGTGACATCATGAATTACAAGAGGCGACATTAGGAGCTAAAATATTGCAACGATTCTATTCTAACCCTCTTGCACTTCCGTGGTCCGAGTGGCACTCAGCCCACCTTGATTAAAAAATAGAATTGACAGAAAGGAATCTTTACACTGTACTAGCCATGCTTTACAAACACAGAATTCATGTTTCAGTTCTCATGTACACATGTCTCATTTTCTTTTATAATGTCAACTATATGCATAGAAATAACTGAATGAGGTGTATGCTGGGTTTGACTGCATTTGTAGTGCCTGCAAATTTGGGGGTGTGAAGAGAAACTTCATTCTCACTGCCCTAGCTTCAAAGTAGGGTGTTCACCAGATTACCTTGTGTCAGCCCTGGTCACGTGCAAAAAGAGTAACATGCTCCTGCATGGATTCAAACATCACTTACAGCGCGTACATAGACAGGGACCAAAAGAACGACGAAGAGAAGTGCTGCCTTCCAACTGATTTTTATGTTGAGTAACACGCGTATACACTTGCCTTGCCTTGCCAGCACTTGTCATTCTTTTGGTCCCTGTCTATGTACGCGCTGTAAGCCATGTTTGAAACAATGGAATACGAACTAGCCCATACCCAAACCCTGCTCCTGCATGGAGTAGGCTGCCGTTATTGGGGCCGTGTAACTAGTGTAAAATAAACCTTTCGTCATTCATTCCTACTACAGGACATATTTCTCGATGGGCTTGGTAGATTCCTGGCCCAAATGCCACCTCGAGCTGCAACAAGCAATACAGATGGTCTCGCACATGCCATAGCAGCAGCATGCCTGTCATCCCCAAAATCTTCTGGCTGCACACATCTGAGGTTAACTCCACCACGATAGGGGGACCTCACTGGCAGTGAAGAGCAGATATACTTATTTTATTTAAAAAAGTACTTCCCAACTCAATCTCATGTATGTTCAGTTTGACTGTGTGCATTGCAGCAAAATTGATTTGCAAAAGTGTGATCATTTGGAAGCCAAAGGAATTGGCGAAGTGTGGGGCTCCTATACTGGTGGACTACTGCAGCCTGCCATGCCATTCCTGCCCACTGAATTCAGTGGGCTATTTCAGAGGGCAACACTGGAAGATTCCTAGAGCTCTCTTTGTAGACAGTAAATAGCTTTTAAACTGCTGGCGAAAGGTACACAGCATACATTTGGCAAGAGGATGCAAAATGACATGCGAAAAAAATTCACCTTTTTTGGGTCTATGGAGTCTGCCGCTACTACAATTCCGTCGAGACACTTGATGATGATAGGAAGGACTTCTCGGTGAATCTCTGCTGCCTTCTTCGTGTAGTTCTGTAGAGATGCTGTTCTGCGTTCGTCGAAGCTCTGCAGTTGCTGCAATGTGCAAGTGACAGAAACAAATTCAATAGGCAGCACCTCTAAACAAACAAAAGCTTTTTCCCTTACTAGCAGCAGAAATGAAGACAATTTAAGGAGTCCCTAAACCGCTCCGAGATCGAGAATTTTCTATGTATTGGCAGCTGTGTACCAGTCTACGATTAACATAGTGCCTCAAGAATTTCACAAAATGATGCCGTGGTAGCAAAGCTACAAAAGTTTGATGGACTATGTGGCCAATGTGGTTTTTCGCTGGCCTTCTCTAGCCTCCCCAAAGGTGCTCTCCCCTCTTCCCAATACAGTGCAGTGCAGTGAAAGCTATGGGCTATGTCAAGAAGGGCTCCTGCATTGTCCACCTACGACTGCAATCTGCATAACATTCCCTGAATTGAAAGTTACAGCAAGATCAGTGGCACACAATGCATAAGTCCCTCCCTTGTCAAAAAACACAAGTGGCTTTCGCAACATTGGTGCTCTGGCTGCTCTTTCATTGACCAATCAACAGCTTTTACCGTGGTGATGCTGTGCTTACGACCCTGCTGGCATTGCGAAGAAGGAAATAGAAAAGCCCGGAGAGAAGAAGTATGGGATAGTTTGTTGAATGTGTGACAGCATTGTGGCACACTGTGCTGCTATATTTGCCAAAGATTAATGTTGCAGCATTGTGTCTACAGTACTCATGTTTATTTGAAATCTGCTAAAAATGTTGAAGGTGGTTTAGAGGCCCTTTGAGACACCTCATTTATAACGAAGAGTTGCAATTTTTTACATAGGACTGAATGTCTTGTGGTGCTTAATCTTTTCAAATAAAAATAGTTAACTTGCCACTTGTATATCTTCTTCAACAGCAACAAGGTGCCCCCTGTTTCACTATATATTTCCTCAAAAATCTAAGCAGCAGTTGAGAGAAGTGAGAAAAGATATTAGAAAATAATAAGTTACGTTTAGTAATATATGTTGATGAGAAGAGATCATAACTCTAGGTAAAATGCCCATTTTGCTCCTTGTGTCCTCATTGTGCCTATTTAACATATAAGCACGAATTGCAAGTATAGAAATGTTTCAGTGGCACTTTTATTGTGCCTATAAATGTCATGTCAGTGTCTAAACTGGATTTTCAGAGCCTAAAAATGCCTTTGTCCATGTTTTTTCAAAGCCTTATTTTGCTTATAGTTATCCCCTGCTGATTAACTTGGCTGAAGGTCGCCGATAATTACGAGCTTTGAAGCAGACTAGAGCATCGTTGTGAGAAGGGCTTCAACTGTGCTATGCCACAATACACTTAAGGGTGACTTGTTATATTTACGCACTCACTTCATGTTTTTAGTTGACATCATCAAGAAACTTGATCGTTTAAGCAAATCTCTGACCCAGAATGTAGGGCTTATTTTGGACATTCATATTGTGTGCCACCATACCCGATGGACCTGTTGCTGATAGAGTTAGTGCGAAACTTAACTCTGGCTAAGACAAAAATCCTGGGATTTCGGTACTAAGATTGAATGGCAAAGCTGCTGGCCGGCAAAAATTCCGGCAGGTTTTGGATCACCTAACATTCCCAAGTAAAAATATGTGCCCGTAACTTCAGTGAATGTTCAGTGTTCCTTTTCTCCATACAGACCGATACTAAGTGAAAAAAGTCACAACATAGAACTTGAAAATCTTGGTATGGTGCTTGTTTGTTATTACTTTCACAACATTTCTCAAAATGTCTAGCCACACTAAATTTCAGACAAATCTTGTAACATATGCAACTTGCCTCATTCAATTTGATCGAGAAAATGAGGTGAATTTCACAAAACAGGGGTTTAGTGGGCTACATTTCTTAGAAAATTATAAGTTATCCTCAGATGTGCAGCAGAAGTTTTTGTTAATTCTGCCTCTACAAACCTAAAGAACGACATTTGGTGCTTATAAAGGCCTTAAAGGACAGCTTTAGTGCCTGCTATAGGTGCCTAAAGCAGCATTTATTAGTGCCTCAACACCTGCTATCTATTCACGAGTGTAATTTTTATACATCTTTTTTATATGCAAATTATAATGCATGCAAATGACTCCCACAATTTAATCACCCAGCTGCTCTACAGAGGGAGCAAGAACTTATATAAAATCGTTGTAATCTTATAAAGGTTACAGATTCCAGCACTTTCCAAAAATAGGTCAATAAAGTAAAAAAAACATAGAAGTAAAATATTCCCACAGTTCATTCACATTTCTATGCTGCTAATACACAATAATGTTGCCACAGTTCATCTCTTTCATAAACAAAACATAGCAAATTGCAGCAAGTCTACTAATCCAAATACCATATGGCCATCAAAGAAAATCTTCGCAAGTCCGCCCCTGCAATTTCGTTTTTAACAGAACATGTTTGTAGCATATATAGAAAATTACAGGAAAAAATTAAATGTATAAGAGCATGCTTGTCTCAAATGCCGCACAACACGTTCGTCTAACAAGCAAGCACAAAGTACAAATGAAGTGTGCCCTAGTTATTGATAAAAGGGTCATTAAAATGGCAAGACACGATCACAAAGAGTATGTGATGCAACAATCTGATTCTTGAACTACTCTTAAGACTACAAAGTAAACTGCATGCCTTTATGTTGGACCATGGCAAGTGAGATCTTAATGAACCTTCATAACAATGAGGGCTTGTTGCATTAGGAGCCCACAAACTACATATAAGCATGTAAAAAAAGAATAAAACTTACCTCAAACACTTGAGGCATGAGTTCAGTATAATGCCTTCGTTGGAGCAGGTTTGTCTTCTGTAGCTGATTTGTATAATCCATTTTTGAGTCTTCGCAAGCTTTGTTTTTAGCCAGAGAGTTTTGTTTTGCCTGCAGTTCAAAACATTGGTTTTACTTGCACTATCCAAGTTGCATAATTTCAGTGGTGAGAAAACAAAGCACTGTAGTGCCAGTAGACAAAGCTAGTTTGTTGCTCAATCATGAGCAAAGCATTCCAGGGAAAAATCTAACAAGCGCTACGACACTGAATGATACATCAGATTCAGGCCACTTTGAAATTATGAACAAATGTGCTACTTTACATCATGGGCATATTTATTAATATTATAAAAATTCTGGCAAAAAGAAGACCAGCGCACTGATACCGTATTTACACGATTGTAAGCCGACCACTTTTTTAAAATTTGAAAGTCTGAAGTTGGGGGGGGGGGGGGTCGACTTACAATCGAAACCAAAACATGTCCCCGCCAAAAAGCGAGACCAACGGGAGCTACAACGTAGTTACAATTTTATGTTTGCCCTATGGCCCTACCCGTATCTTTTCGCTATATCGCGTATTTGTTCGCTTTTAGGAAGGGTTTTTCAACATTTTTAAGAGTTTTACAGTGCACGCAAAAATCATAAGGGGGGGGGGGGTGTCGGTGGTTCATGGACGCTGTTACTGTTTGCGAAGGCACCCTCAGAACCGTAGAGAATGTCAGAACGGCGGCGCTTGCGGGGAGTATTGGTAGTTCATGGAAGAGCAGATGCCGCTCGCGGTCGCAAGTTTCTCTTTCTCTGTTGAAAAGCATTGGCATAGGTTTGACGCGTTCCACTTGACTGCCGGCTACGTGCTACTTCTGTGCTTCCCCAGTCGTCATGAGTGCTCCAGGCCCACTAATCACTCGGCACTCGTTCACAGCAGCATTCAAGAGGGCTGCCATCATTTACGCCAAAGAAACATCACTGCGCAGCGGTCCGCAATTTCTAATTTTCTCAATGGGTGGTGAGAGAGTGGCGACTGCAGCGAAACGAAATTTTCACTTGTGATGGCAAGTGAGAAATTTCCCACGTGTCGAAGTCTGGACGCTTTCTCGAGCTGTAGGCTAAGCTCGTGGCGTACGTCGCTGAAATGCGTGATCGGTCCCTGCCAGTGAAGTGCGACATGGTAATTTGCATGACCATGACATGCCCGGACCTTCGCCTTTTAAGGCCCTGCTCCATCGTGAGTACGAGTGGCTGGCGGCAGAATACCGCGAAATTACGCCAACCGGACCTGTCAAAAGAGCCTCCCTGACGGCTGCGTGTGGTTGGGTGCTGTTAGATACGGGGCCGTTTCCTCAGCCTACATCGAGTTCGCCAGACCACATCGAATCGCACCACCGCTAATTAAGGAGCGCAGAAGCACGGATACCACGTTCCTGAGGCGCGGCACGTGCAAACAAGTTGGCGGCCCCCACTTCGTGTGCCGCAGGTGGAGCTATTCACTGCTTGACTTTTCCCGAAGGTGAAGCGAGAGCCTGGCACTGTTGCGGGTAAAGTGGGTCCCGAAGCAAGACAGCTGTAATGCGCCGTGAAAACCTGGCGGCGTCGCTCCCATCCATCCATTGTGACGGCGCATTGCAAGTCAGCAAGGCAAGACCCCCGGACCAATTGCAATGCATGCTCACTAACCTGGAGAGGCAAAGCAGAAGAGTGGGTCTAAAAATTAATCTGCAGAAAACTAAACTAATGTTTAACAGTCTCGGAAGAGAACAGCAATTTACAATAGGTACCGAGGCACTGGAAGTGGTAAGGGAATACATCTACTTAGGGCAGGTAATGAATGCGGATCCGGATCATGAGACCGAAATAATCAGAAGAATAAGAACGGGCTGGGGTGCGTTTGGCAGGCATTCTCAGATCATTACTAGCAGGCTGCCATTATCCCTCAAGAGAAAAGTGTATAATAGCTGTGTCTTACCAGTATTCACCTACGGGGCAGAAACCTGGAGGCTTACGAAAAGGGTTCTACTCCAATTGAGGACGACGCAACGAGCTATGGAAAGAATGGTAGGTGTAACATTAAGGGATAAGAAAAGAGCAGATTGCGTGAGGGAACAAACGCGAGTTAATGACATCTTAGTTGAAATCAAGAAAAAGAAATGGGCATAGGCAGGACATGTAATGAGGAGGGAAGATAACCGATGGTCATCAATGGTTATGGACTAGATTCCAAGGGAAGGGAAGCGTAGCAGGGGGCGGCAGAAATTAAGGTGGGCGGATAAGATTACGAAGTTTGCAGGGACGACATGGCTACAATTAGTACATGACCGGGGTTGGTGGAGAAGTATGGGAGAGGCCTTTGCCCTGCAATGGGCGTAACCAGGCCGATGATAATGATGAAGGCAAGACCGCAGGGAGAAGTAAGTCCTCGCCTATTGGCCGAAAATGGCATCACCTGAGCGGGCTCTCCCATTGGCCGAACGTGACGTGTCTTCGAGACACCGAAGGGCTTAAAAGACGCAGACCGGGAGCAGCAAGAGAGCATTCCTAGAGCATTCCTTGATTCATCTCCTTCGAGCTTCATGCCACGGGCAGCAGCGTCCGAGTTGCTGCCAGCCCGTAATGACTGCTACGAGGGTTAATTGACTCTCACTGTAAATAATGTAAATAAACCTCCCAAGTTTTCATCCCGACGTCCTCCTGTACTCTTACAGTGCATTCGGCGTGGGCTGCTGTTCCACAATATGTCGTGATGCGGTCGTTTGCCAATTGTGAAATTTCGCTGGACTGCGACGCGCTGTGGGACCGCAGCAACGATGATGGCACTATGATAGACGAGTAGTCCAGTCACCATGTCAGCTACTAATAAATTGTTCTCGAATGCGCCCTCGGGTATGCTCATGTTTTTCCTGTCACGCGATATGGGGGGGGGGGGTCGACTTACAGTCGTGTAGATACGGTAGTTTGCCTTTTGCAAAAGGCGCCCGACAATGGCTTCTGGAAAACTAACTATACTAAACATAAATGCATGTTATCCATTGCTATCATAAATGAGAAGTATATTGTCCGGTCAATAAAATGAAATAGCACATGTGAACATGTCAATAATACACAAGCCCAAAAGTTCGTAAGTGCCTGCTGAGAAAATTAAGATAGCACCATGGAAAGTTTTCGTACACCATGATAGGGAAAAAGTATCTCATGGGATCACTGAGGAATAGCTATGGGCTGCCAACCCGAAGTATCACTGAAAAGGGAAAGAAAATAAAAAAAGAAAACGGCACTATATGAAGAAGATGACTGTGCAACTGAATTCTCTCTAATGCATTTCCCACAATGCAAATACTTCAAAATATTGCTATAACAAATTTATACAATTTGCTTTACCTCAAGAGGATCGAAGAAAACACTCGGCATGATAACAGGGCATGGATGTCACTAAAACAACAAAGGTGAACAGAAACCACTTTAAGAGAAATAAACTAAGCGCACATTTGTTTTTACTAATTTCATTCATTCTGATATTGTTCCTGTGTAGACAGTGTATTGTTACGATCGGCCTGCAGGGGTACTGCTCTGCAAACCTATCTCAGCCCGTTGCAGTTGTTTCGATCGACCTGCGGGGGTGGTTCCTTCAGAGAACCGGCGACGATGACAGCGCTGACCGACCATGCACTTCCTTTGGAGAACTGGAGACCACGGGAGCATTAATCCACCATGCGCCTCTGTCGCAGAGTCAGCGACAGCAGCAGGGCTGGCCACGTATGGCGGACAGTGTATTGTTGGTTAATTTGCCGCGGCCTTCATGGTCTATTTGCAGCAAGAGAGCTTCTCTAACAAAGGGTGTTTTGCAGTGCGTTTCCTCGGGCCCCAGGATTCGTCACAGTCTGCTGATACTTATTGCGGCTACCGGAGAAGTCAGCTCTGGAATTAAGAGGCGCCGGCTGAGGTCAAGCGTGACAACCTGGCTACGAGGACCCGCTCAACTCGGTGGGTTCTGGGAAACCAAAGTGCGTAGGTGAGTTTGTGGGCCCTCCCCCTCAAAGGCAGCGGGTCGACTACGCCCCAGAGACTGTGGACGGTCCAATTGGACGAAGGTTGGACAGTCTTGGACAGTTTTCCTTCCCCTAGGGATCTAGGGAGGGCAGAAGCTTTATAAGCAGCAGTTTGTCGGCTGCTAGGGGGTGCTTGGTACTTGGAGCTCGTGTGCTGTGTATGCTTCGTCTTGCATGCTCCATTTGGGAGTCATGCTAGATTGTTGAAATGTGTCTCCTGTTTCAATGTAAATATGTAAAGAAATCCTGTGCTCCTAGTTCCTGTCGATGAGCCCAGGTCCTCTCTACAACCCCGACCACAACCCCTGCAGTATGTGAAGATCTGAAAAGAATAAAACGAATAACACATGTCATGCCACTATTCCACTTTGAAGCTTCTTGCAATTTGCTGAAAGATGCTAGTAGGCCAGTACAGGTGTTGATACAGGCTCGCGTTTCCAACAAGCCAGGCAGCGCCCAGCAGTCGTATACACCATGCCAGCGATGCCAGGATCCCCGAAAACTTGCCCCCTATATTTAGGAGTGCTGAATGGGGCCCGCAGAAGTGCAGTGATCAGCTGTTGCCATAGCGCCATGTGCACAAGTATGCAATGAGCAAGCACTTTTTCGTTTGGCAAAAGTGCAAACTCGGCACATGCTCTTTAGTGCACCGGAACTGTAGGCCAACCAAGCTAGCGTGCGACGCACTCTGGCTTGGTGGCTTCACCAAGCCAGAGTGCATTGACTTCTTCCTGCTCTTCTCTGGAGCATGCAAGGCAGCCCATAGAATCTCACAAACCTAGTCCAGATTAACACATTAATGATTTAGCTTAAAACAGATGTAGCCATCTTCATGGTCTTGTGATGCAACATGATTTTAAGAACTAGTCACAGCAGTTGTGACTAGTTATGTGGCACAAGCTACTCAAAATAATGACTGTCACTAGATATGTTTACGCCAGCCATGTAAAATCACGCTGAATGTCGCCAGTCACAATGGCTGCGCATTACCAAACCAAATATAACAGTCAGCAGGCAATTTGGAGCAAAGCATGCACTGGTAAAATCAGTGTGAAAAATGCTTGTTCCGACTCCTTTCTGAAGTGGACCTGGGCAATCATTACCGTGAAAGCACAATGTCTTAAACTTGTTACAACATAACAAAATAAGATAGAAGAGCTAAGGGATTATTCGCACAGAAAGTTACACAACCAGTACAAAACATTGTGTCGTTTTGAAGTGGCAGGTTACCTAAATTGTGGCACTTGAAGCAAGTCCTTCACACTTAATATTGAAAGATGAGAATGTAGAAATACAATAAGGTAGGATTTAAAGAAACTCAAATTGCAGCTATTGCGTTCACACATGAACCAATATTGTGGTTCACTGCTTAGTCATTGCACGCTGTGTGCACTGGCACACTTACCTTTTCCAAGTCGGCCCTGGAGAGCTGAAGGTCTGCGTCGGCCTTAGCAAATGCCTCTTGAGCCTTTTCTGCTTCTCTGAACATCTTCTCATAGTATTTTTTACTCTATAGAGAAATTGAGAAGGAAATGTAAGTGACAGCAATTGACTTCAGGAAATTGAAGTGCTCACAAAAGAAGAGCATGGCAATTTGCTCTTGCAATAGAGGTTGACTGCCTATGTAACCGACATAGGCGAATTCTTCGTGCTCTTCTCTGGAGCACGCAAGGCAGCCCATAAAATCTCGCAAACCTAGTCCAGATTGACACATTAATCCTTTAGCTTAAAACAGATGTAGCCATCTTCATGGTCTTTTGGTGTAACATGATTTGAAGAACCAGCAAAAAAAATTAAGCCTTCATGTCTCTGAACAGACATGTCAATAACCAGTCACAATGGATGCCAATAAGAAAGGAACACCTAGTAACCATGCAGAATTATTATTACTCTGCAAGCACAAGTTAAACGTCACTTAATGATGACTGCATTAAGTCAATTCTTGTCAAGGCAACTGCACCACTGAACAGCACTCAGCAGCAACACGCATTGACTGTTGTACAGGTGTCCCTTATTACGATTACCTAGACAGTATAGTACCAGGTCTGTTCTCTTGTTACATAAATATTAATTTTGAGTAGCTTGTGCCACATAACTAGTCACAACTGCTGATAATGTGAATGTTAACAATAGTGCACTCGCCAAAAAACTTCAGCTTACAAATAAGCAAAGACATTTAATGTACGCCTTAAATGGCTCAAAAAATACTTAATGTGGAGAAACCGTCTAGAAAGAGGGACAAAGCGTAATTGGGAAATGGTACGCAACAAGCACCGAATATTCAGCCATTGCTAGATTTATACCGAGTTTTTATGTAATTACAAATAGCATACATTATCTTTCCTAGCACTTATCTTTGGGACTTTAATCTGACAAAAGATAAAGCATAGAAAGTTAAATTCAACACAAGAGAAAGCCGTTTTCAAGGTGTTTCAAATGATGCACCTGAAAGAAACAATGCAAGGACAGGATGAATGACCTGTACAAACGAAGTACTGATATAAACTATTATTCACAGCACACAAGGGTATATAATATCCAGCACAGAAATAACGTAAAATAACAGTTAAAAAAAGAAGGGGGGGGGAAGACAGAACTTCGGTTCCATCATGTGAACAAAAATGTGATTTCCTTGGCGTCAAGTGACAGCAATATTTTAATTCTTTTTTATTCACCGGTTCTTTATTTTTCTTCCAGAAAACCAAAAGGGTCAGGACTAAAGGTGCTAACATGCGCCTAACTGAGGCCCTGACTCCGCCTTAGGGCTACACTGCTTTGCACTGTTTAGCGAAACAGAAGGCATGTAAGGGAGGCATATTTGTCTTTGTACCCTGGTCCCTCTGGAACGAAAAATCTGAGAGATTGCAATTTCTGGCAGCTTAGGCTCTACTAAGCATTGTTGCAAAGTCTGAAGAATATGCATGATAAAGGTGTTTCAGTCGTAATGTGCCATCGCCAGACTTCGCTGCCAAAGCAGTATTCACATATTGTGGCGAACAAACCAACTGGTCCAACTGGCAAGGTATCAGACTGCTTAGATTAACTGAAATATAACAATAGAAAAAAATTATGCAGATCCCACGCACTGTGCGAATCGATGTCAGCGAAGCTTTCTGTGCTGTTTGCTTTGAGGACGATAATTAGCAGTGATGGTGAATGTTTAATTTCTTCAACGTTTTCTCCAGCACAATAGTGGTGAGTTGATGGTAAACATTACCTTCCATGCACCACTGCTGTCTGCATAGTACACAAAACACAAAAAGAGAGGTGCTTGCTTGAGGTGTTGTTGAGCACCTTATTTCATAACCTTTGAGAGAGTTAACATTGTCATTGCCTCACATGGCACATCGCATTATGGTAGAAGCCTCAAATTTGAATTAGATTATGGAACTGTACGTGCCAAAACAACAATTGGATTATGAGGCAGGCCATAGTAGTGCACTCCTGCTTAATTTTGGCACTGCGGTGTTCTTTAATGTGTCCCTAAATCAAAGTCCGCGAGAGCTTTTTATTTTTCATCCCCATCAAAATGCAGCTGTCTCGGTCAAATCCGCTTCCTCGAGAAATGTCATAGCCGCAAAGCTATTGCGGTGGGCACAGAAGTGTTGACTTGACGTGCGACCACTTCCGTTGTGTCCCCTAGACCCTGTGGTGCGCTTTAATTAATGCAGTCTGCTTCTGCACGCCCTGTGTAAGTTGTCTGCTATACATGTTTGCATGGTTTTATTTTTCAGAAATCGCAGAAATTCACCGTACCATACCTTGAACTTAAGTTTATCCAGCATTTTCTTGCCCTCTCACGTTACCTCTTTTTTTTCCCACCCACTCCTTGTACCGCGTTGGTTCTACACATTTTCTGCTTCCTCTCCTCCCTCCTCTCTTCCATTCTATCTAGCTTCCCTTTGGACTTGCACGTTGGTAGAAAGGTAAGCGCCTGATGGGGCTCATGGATAATTACAGCTGTCGAGAGGCTAATGCGGAAACGATCACGCTCTGAACCACCCCCCGACGCGGTGTGCCGGACAGCAGCAGCCACAGTAGCCACAGCAGCGGGGAAGTCGAAGGAAAAGGCAAAGAAAGCTTCGCTTAAAAGGCTGGATGAGCCATGCCATGCACAGCTCTCACCTCCGACGCACCCATTATACCACATTAACATAGCTTAAAAGACATTGTAACAAACGCAAGATTCAGGTTTGTCTTCGCTGCATGGAATAAGCTTTCTGATGTTTACCAAAATCTGAACAGAAACGGTCCCCACTTGCAAATACAAAACAAAGCATGCCCAAACATTTCTTGATTGTCCCGTCAGCTTCATGTACACCAACCCTTTTTCCTGCAAAAGTTGCCATGCTGGTCAAACAGGGAGGTTAATCTGATGGGACATCAGAAGAACATTTTCTTGGCCTAGTTGGTACTTGCTATAAGACAGAGTTGCCGCTAGAAGGCCACACACAAAAACGGACAGGAAACAATCATGACAACCTGATAAGCATGAGCAGACATGTTCGCTCCTTGAAAGTATGACCTTGCAAACAACCATCAGCACATTTTTAAAATTGTGGCTGTGCATTTTATCCAGATTCATCAAATCTTGAGACATTATCATGACCAGGGCACGGGGAAAATTTTCAAAGCTTTCTGCACTGACCAGAGGAATGACAACATAGTGGGTAGGCCATCACTACTAAAGAATATGCTTTCCTTTTTTTATATTTCCTCTCTCTCTTGCATGATTGTGCAAAATTCCAAGTTCTGCCTTGTTTTCACTATTTCTCCCCTTATGTTGTTCCCTTTCTCTTCTGAATCCTACACGTTTGCCCTCGGAAGTGAAGGCTGACAGTGGTTGACAGTGATGTACGCAGCAGCCCAAGTCAACACTCATCCTCCAACGGCATGTTCAACAAATAGCCAACCAGTACATATAGCCAATTTAAGGCTATTGCAGAACTTTACCTTGTCAAGAGATGTTACAGAATTCTGCAGAGCTGTCTGCAGTTCGGAGCCTTCAGACAAAAGCTAGGAAGGAAAGAAAACATACAATGAGTGGACAACTGTCTCATGCATAACTGTAGAGAAACTGTTCTCAGCGAAGCTAACAATTCTTAAGACTTGACTAATCTAAGAGTTCACGCTCCAAAGCAAAAAAGTGCTCATGAGCATTATATGAACACGTACAAGTTTTATGGCAGAATCAAAAACCATGGGCTAACCCCGCTAGTAAAAGAGGGGGGGGAATCATGCTCAGATGCCGTTAAAACAATCCTTAAAGAGCCATTGAAACACTTTTTGATCATGGTAGGAAAATGTTCCTGGTCTTTTGACAATGGTGCCGTAAATGTGCCACCCCAATACTATTTGGCTGCATGCAGCAGGGAACCGACAAGGCATCACACTTATCTAATGTGCTGTTCAGTTCAAAAGACCAGTCTTTCAGGGCTCCTTTAAAGGGATCATTTGGTGGTACCATAAATATTCCGACATTCGAAGCCTGAAGTGTACTGTGACTAGATCAATCGATAACTAGTTTTTCAGGCATCAACGAACCACAAAATATTTTATACAATATTTTTTATCTTGGATGAGAAAACATGACACCACGGCTTAATTGACACAGTATATGACATAATAGCTGGCTCGATGCCCAGTGTGCACTTGCAGACTACCGAGAAAAAGCAAAGGGTGTGCAGCGAGCCAAGATGACTAATGTGTTTAGTGTGAAAATCCGACAGCAAACCCTGAAGCGACAAATGAAATATTCAGTGGCAGAGACATGTACGATGTCACATAGCAAGACATGTGCAGAATTTCAGAAAAACTTGGAGATTTTCCCATTAATTATGAATCAGAGCGTCCTTACCCTGATGCTTCAGCCAGCCTTGCCCTACTGACAGCCACCTTGCACCTAATGCAATGTTTCCTTAAGTTTAAAATTGATCATGCTGTGCACAACATGCTGTGCAACATTAATTTCTATTGTTGTTAGAGATGCTAGAAACAGCTTTTTAGTGTGCTTAATTTTGTTTGAGAAGCAAGGTAAAACACATATTGCAAGCTTCTCTCCAGCTTTTGATATAAAACATTTATGCACAATGGTCGAATTTTGATGGACACATGCTTGATGCTAATGGTGAAATTGTGAAAAAGTAACTAAGGTTGAGCTTAAAATGTGGCAACACCCATAGATGTTATGCATGTTGATTTGCGTAACTTAACACAATACAATATGTTAGTAGTCTTACTGACTTGGAGAGTCTCATTGACATCCCAAAGTCTCTCCAGTCTCGCCAAGTGCCTGTGCACTGTGACACCAGCACTCCAAGCACCATCCCTGGCTATCAGGTAACAAATCAAAGCCCATTCTGCCTGCATTACTAGCTCGGTCAGTGATTAATGCAGAATTTTAAAACAAAAATTTGTTGCATTTTGCTTTAAAATTTGCTTTAAATGCCAAAGTCAGTAACACACATATGCATGTAGACAAAGGCCTTTAGACTGCTAAATATTGAAGTAGCAAGTGCAGAAATAGACAGTAGTGTCAGCCACAGCTTTTATACCCTCTTGCGTTCCTCTTTAAGCTCCTTGATGAGTGTGGCGACTTCTCTGTTTATGCTCGTAGAGAGGTTCTCTGCGATGAGATCATGCTGGCCAGCAATGTCGTTGATTTCATTCAGGACCAAGCAGAATGCATTTGATGACGTGTAACTGGAAAATATACGAATTGTTAACATGCAGGCCATGTGCAAAAAAAAAGAGCAGTGCGGGAGGGAAGAGCAGAACAAATTTTAAAACAAAATTGGCTGGTCACCAAGATTTCTAGTATTTATTGGCAAGCTTTTTTACTTCTAGCTGTAAGTCACTGGAATACTTTGATATGAGCAGTACCTTCTGCATGCATTCAAGACACCTATAGTTGAGCTTCTTGAATATGTTCAGAGACAGCTAACTGCCTGTGTCTCAGTTGCTTCAGTTGGAGTATTCACGATAGCCTACCGTGATTATTTTAAGCCGTGCCACATTTTATATGCGTTTTTAAGTGGTTACATTAGAAAGTGATATATTTATACATTGTGCTTTATCCAGTAATTACGGAGTTGATAGCTACCTGAAAAAAGCAGCTAATGTGAGACAATAGTTTCACGTCAGTAGTTAAGCAAACAAGTTATTTTCATGCCTACAGTGCTTTCTTTCCATCAAAATAACTTCTGATAAGCAGTGACAAGTGGTAACAGTACGGATACGATATGTTTCAGGTGCTCAAAGACTTCTCGCCAGCCATGTTTTGTGGCATTGGGCATGTCTGAACAAAACGGCCATTCCAATGCAGTCTTTTCGGATCAGGCTATGGCACATTATCATGCTGTTCACTGCACCTTGCAGCACAAAAATTGTTTAGCAGCACACACTACATACAACCACTCAAACGTAGATGTGCATGAAAGTGTAATACAGCTCCGGTGCATAAAACTTGGCTAGAAGATCCTGAATGCAATAATATCGATGCCACACAATAATATCAATGTTGCAATTTCCATGGCAGAGGAAAAACAAGAAACACTATTGAACAGTGTATTAAAGAATTTATAGGCAAACTGCAAAGCATAGCATGAAGATGCAGCAGCACTGTCATTGCTTACAATGGCATTTCACAAGAGCATGAATTTCTCTGAAGAGACGATTAATCCACGTGGTGAAATTTTTAAAGGTTACTAGGTAAAGCCTATTGCTCAAAGCAGCAATCAATAAGAGGGGAAGTACCAATATAACTGTCTGCTCTTTAGCAATTTTGCTGACAAACAATCAACTTGTCTATAGGATTATTTTGTGATCCCATGCTGCAAAACTGGGCTCAACTGTTGCAGCAGAACAGCAAGTAAACAAAGAGAAAAACTTAGTGCCTCTTTTGTTGCTGCAAATGCTAGCATTTGAGCAGAAGCCGACATATATTTACAAACAGCACATGGAAAATACAGAAAGAGACACGTTCTAGCTCTTCACTTTAAGCTGAACCTGGAGCCAAAAGGCTCTGATGCATTAGAAGTTATTATTGAACACTAAAACACAGACAAAATAGGAGGGATTGGCACATCAATTTAAAATGCTGTAACATACAACCTTAGCATACAATCTTAGTATACTCCAATAATTTTTCAGCGCAAGGAAAGACAAGGATGATAGAGAAGCATGCATGGACAGCACTGCTGCTCCATAGTCCTTGTCTTTCCTTGGATCGAAAAATTATTTGAAGATGAATCGTGACTAACTAGCCTTACTTTCAGATCTTTTACCTTTAACCATAGTGTTGCTTGTTTGCACTCCACTTCATGCCCCAGTTGCTTCAAATTTCTATGCATGCATACAGTTGTCATGAGGGTCAGACACAACTGGAGATGAAAAAGAGTCTAGCCAGGCTTAGCTGAAGCTTGTTTCCTAAAGGTCTAGTGCACAGCTGCTCAAAGGACAATGGTGCCATGAAAAGCTGAGTTCTCCATGGTAAATGGAAGTCCAGAACTGACAAAGTTAACTGCACAGATTGTACAAATGAAGATCAAATGTATTCTACAATTCCTGGCTGCATGCTGTCTTGCAAAGAAATCCAGCTTTGTGCGTGTGTGCGTGTGCGTGCGTGCGCGTGTGTGCGCGCGCGCGCGCGCTCCAAGAAGTTCCTTTAGCCCACACACTTTAGCCCACACACTTTAGCCCACACACTTTAGCTGTAGCATGACCGCTTACCACCTTACAAATCTAAACTTCACACTGAACTTTGCACGTCTATGTAGAAACATGCAAAGTATGCATGTTACATGTTTAATGTCTCCAAATGTTAACAATAAGGAGGGAAAAGTCACCTTTGATATTGGACACTTGCTCTAAGAACTATCAAATTATTGGCGCTGTAAAGAATTCAGCATCCACATAACTACCCTCTAACGTTTCGCTAGCACTGCATACCTGTGGTTTTCATCGTTCTCCAACAGCCCTGCCAGCAAATGAAAACTAATCGAAGAATCGTTCAGCCGATATGTGACAAAAAAAAGCAGTAAAAGTACATCTTAAAACAGATCGCCATAATCATGCCTTAGATCATGCACATTGTGCATGAACCATGTCAAAGTGCCAGAGGCTTGATATGACAATGATAGCTAAGTCTATCTTATATTGCATGACCAATACATGGCTAATGTTGGACAAAAATACAGTGATGATAAGGAATAACTGCAACCATTACTTGCCTTCACAGAAATGACATATAACACAAGGAATCTAAGTTTTAGGTGCAAATACCGCTACGCAAAAGCAGAAGGCAAGTGGTTTTGCATTACACTTATCCCCATGGATACAATGTGCCCATAAAGTAAATGCCCATTTTAAATTTAATAATTTCCAAAACTGTAAATCAGTCCTGATAAAGCTCAACTTTATTTTGCAATAAGAAAATGGAGAATTTTGCCACCTTGAAATATTACATAGCTCATATAGAGGGTTATCCACAAGTTTGTACAAACATCAGGAATTACAGATTCATACAGAAACTGTGATGGAATATTTGTCGGGGCATCTCAGATTCTTGTTTCCATTTGATCTAAAATTGCTTGCTTGATTTTGGGATACTTCTTTCTTTACTCCACATCTTAAGTAAATGTCACGTGTAAAGCAAGAGCTGCGACACTTTGTCCTAGTCTATTTGTTTGGCGCACCGTGATACCATTTCAGGCATCACCTACCACCATCTGCCTCACAGAAAAATCCTAGGTTCCTCGTGTTCATAATGAACATAGCTTCATTGTATAAGCATGAAACTTTTGAAATTATCAGAAGTGTAAAATAGACACTTAGACACTGACTCTCCGGACAGGTGTAGATATGCTAGAGCTTTTCATACTAGAGTCACATTGTTATAGTGGACAATGGAATGCAAATTATAGTATATAGTAACTTAAATGTCAAAAGTGTTGGTCACACTTCACTTCTAAGGCAAAAATGTGAGAGAAGCAATTCTTTCTTTATGCTTAAGTTTATATTTTCAAGTACTATCTTTTTTTATATTTAGCTCAACCAACATACAAAAGAGCAGATTACAAGCACTTTAGCATAGAACAGACCAGAAACTGTTCCAATCAATGCATGGCCCCAGGATTCAAGTAGCACCTTGTACTTACGAAGATGATTGCAATTTTAACTTTGGCAAAAGCAATGCAAGTTTCTGCATCAAAAAAGATGCAGCATCACCTATATATTGGTGGTAGCAAACCACCAAAGTCACAACCGCACGATGCCAGCCGACTGCTCAGACAGCCTCACTTCAGAACTGCAACATAAGATGAAACTGCTCCCCTCAAGGTGAAGGCTAAAATTTTAAAAGTTGGTGAAAAGAGTGCATAGTTTCTGTGCCTATTTTATACAACCACTAAATATTGAGAGCATTCTTGCTTTGGATGGCAATTACCTAAATATACGCTTGACAGCAAAATGTTGAAAACTTACCGATTCTGCTCATCATCTTTCTTCTTGGGATGATAGCTCTTTGCAAGGTTCCTAAAAGAAGAAAGAAAAAAGCCAGTGAGTGGTCAATAAACATGTTTAATGTGGCCTAGGTGGGATGAATCGCTGTCCTTTTGCTAAGGACAGGCAAGCAGTGTTTCCAAGTGTGACCCCGCACATCCTCCGTGTGCATTCACAATTGGTGCTACACAGGCAATGGCATTGAATGGGTCATACCCACACCACACACAGAGAGAGCGGGGGGGATTAATGTAACTAAAGCTTTGACAAATAATGACTGATTCTCTGTGAACAAGACAAAGTATGCTGCATGTTGTTCATAATTTAATTGATGCACAGATGAGCTAAAGCACAAGCGGTTGATACAACTACTTCGAACACATGCACCTTAGACCATCCCCACACCTTGTTGGTATGGTATGAAGAACTTTATTTAGGTCCTGAGGGATAGGTCTGGGACTGATTTGGGCCGCTCCCACGTCGGTAGAGAGGCCGAGCCCCTCTGCCATCACACGGGCCCTCTGGACAGCCGTGAGTTGGTCCACCAGCACTTCACTGTGCAGCATCCGCTGCCACTACTTTTCACCTCGAGAACCATCACCGGCCAACGCCAAGCAGCGCCACAGCATGCGTTGTAAATCGAGCAAACCCCCACACTTACTACAATAGACTGAAACCCCGCAGTCCGGATTAATTTTATTCATGATGACCGGGTTAGGGTACGTTCGTGTCTGCAGAAGCCTTAATGTAACCGCTTGCGGCCTATTTAATTTAGGATGTGGCAGCGGGAATGCCCTGCGCCCTAAGTAATAGTGCTTGGTGATTTCGTTGTAGGTTAACAGTTGGTCTCTGTACTCAGGAGCGGGAGATCCAGCCCCTTCAGGGAGTACACGGCACACTAATCCTCGTGCCTCCCTGTGCGCCACCTCGTTGAGGTGACGCGGGGCTCCCTCCACTGTCCCCATGTGCGCCGCGAACCAAGTAACTGTATGCGAAGCGATATCCCTACCCTGTAGCAGTCTGTTAGCCGGTTTCGCAACAAGTCCTCTCGAGAAGGCTGTAATGGCAGATCGCGAGTCGCTAAACACCAAAACTCTTCTTGAATCAATTAGTGCTAGAGCAATAGCCACCTGTTCAGCAACCCCCGGATCTTTGGTATAAATGGAAGCAGCACTTCTAACGCTCCCTTTGCCATCTACCACCACCAACGTATAAGCATTTTTACCACTATTCCATGCGGCGTCAACAAACGCAGACTGTTCCTCCTGATCCCTTGCTTCTCGCAACAAAGCCCTAGCTCTCGCGACCCGCCTCCCTACATTGTGCACGGGGTGGACATTCCGCGGAAACGGACGAACCATGATATTTGCCCTAAGGTTCACGTTCAACTCGTGTAGGGGCGCCCTATCGTGCGACACAGCCACCGATTCTTCAATTGACTCTAAAATATGCCTACCCGCTGGTGTACCTAACAACCGCACCCTCTGTGCGGTACGTTGAGCCTCAGCGATTTCATCTAAAGTGTTATGCGAACCCAGTCGTAATAACATATCGTTTGACGTAGTCATAGGCAGACCAAGCGCAGCCTTGATGGCTTTTCCGATTAATGCTTCCAATTTATTTTTCTCCCCCCTATTCCAATTTAGCATAGCTGCCACACACGAGAAATGACACATAATGAATGCGTGAACAAAGCGCATCGCACCTTCTCCTAAACCCCTATGCCTATTAGAGATTCTTCTTATAAGTCTTATGGCCTCCTCCGTTTTCTTGGTAATACGCTGAATGGTTCTAATGTTCGATCCGTTTGCTTCAAGTACAAAACCCAGGACCCTGATTGCTTCAACTTTGGGTATCACCGAAACTTCCCTAGTATGAATTCTAATGCAAGGCTCAACTTCCGGTACCCAACCCCTCGGCATACGACATAGCTTCTTAGATTTGAAGATCAACTCCGACTGTTTAGTGGAGCACTTGAGCCCCATGAGACCCAGATACTCCTCCGTAAGCGTTACCACCTGCTGCAGCCTAGCCTCAAGCTCTTCATCACTACCACCGACACTCCATATAGTAATGTCATCCGCGTAGATAGAATAGCCAATATCCTGGACAGTGTCCAGTCTATTAGCCAACTTCGACATCGCCAGATTGAATAACATAGGCGATAGTACGGATCCCTGCGGAGTACCACAGCAACCCAATTTAAAGACTTCCGACTTTATCTCCCCAAACCTGAAACATGTCCTTCTATGCGTAAGGAAAGCCTTGACAAAATGGAAAAGCTGCTGCCCCATATTCAAGTCGAATAGCACCCGTAGAATGAAAGATTGTCGGATTTTATCGAAAGCTTTTTCCACGTCAAGTCCAATTAGTGCCTTAGTATCCCTTGTCTGCCGGTCAAGGATCTGATGCTTAATCCTGATAATAGCATCCTGAGTCGAGAGGCCGGGCCGAAATCCTATCATCGAGTGCGGAAAGACCCCATTGCCCTCAACATAACGCGTTAGCCTATTTAAAATGGCATGCTCAGTGACTTTCCCCAAACACGACGTCAGGGAAATGGGTCAGATTTTCAAGCCCTATGGCCTTCCCCGGTTTGGGTATCAGAACAGTAGTTGCAAGTTTCCACTCTTCCTGGAAAGAGCCTTCCTTCCATAGGAAATTGATCCGCCGCGTAAGGAACTCAATTGACCCATCCTCTAAATTCCGTAGCATTTTATTCGTAATGCCATCCGGCCCTGATGCCGATCTACCATTAAGATTCTGCAGCGCCATCTTTATATCACATTCAGTAAATTCCGCGTCCATAGCTGCATTTTCGTCTCCACTATATTCCAAAACCTCATCCGGTGTATCGTGCCAGGTCTCCAACGGAAGGTATCTCCCAGCCAAATCCTTCAGCAACTCCTGCTCCGTGGAGTCCCGACACGCCTGATGGACCACCTTACCTATCACAGTCCTCTGATTAGACTTAGTGTGTCCCATCTAGTAAATGTCTATGCGAACTCCAGGCGCCTACCCTCTTAATGCGAAAATCAATAGAATTGCACACTTCATCCCATTGCTGCTTGCACAGTACCCGACAATGGTCTTCAATTTCCTGATTAACCACTGCTATACGCTTTCTAAGCCTTCTATTCAATCTCTGACCCTTAAATCTCGCGAACATCGACTGCTTTGCTTCCAACAAATGTGCCAGGTGACTATCCATGTGTTAGATACACACATAACATACATCCAACTGCTTTCGATACAGGAAGCACCGAACCAGAGTTGGCCCACATCTGACGAAATTGGGCACTTTTAACCCGTCGAAAACAATGATGATTGATCCTGTGTTTTTGATTCGTTTGACCGCCATAAGCCAGCGGATTGCGATCGTTAACAATGTTCCGCTTAAGTGTCGCGGGGCCATCCATAATGTCTACATTGCGAATGACCCCCTTACACGTAGTGTGTGGGGCCGTCTCGTACGCACTGACTTCAAAATCCTTGTTGGGCCTGATGTTCTTAAAGCAACATTATAGGCAAAATATAGGCAATGAGAATTTTGTGTTCTAAAGCAACAACTACGCCACTTCTGCCTACAGTTCAACTGCGGCGAGCAAGAAATTGACTTTAATGCGCAAGAGGATTAATTAAATTCTGGGGTTCTCCGTGCATGCCATAGTGGGAGACTCTGAGTTAACTTTGGTGACCTTTTTTACTTTAATAAGCCTAGTAAGCCTTCTTAATAAGCCTTCTGCATGCCATTCCCATCGGAATGTGGCTGCGATGACCGGAATCGAACCCACGACCTCAAGCCCAGCAGTGCAAGGGGTCTGCAATCGTATTGCAATTACATATGCAAGAGGATGGGTCTCCTATGGAAAAGCGGAAATTGCTCCTACAGCAAGAAATTATGCTCACAAAAACCTGTCAAGAGTATCCAATGAATGATGGACAATATTATGCTGCATCCCAACCTCTTTTCTTTTCAGGCAATTTAAAGCAAGGAAGAGGTATGCTGTCTGCAAACATTTTAATGAGCAACTACTAATTCATTTCTTGACACAGAATAAACACAAAATTTCGGAGTCTGTAACCCATGGTGATAGCCAAACTCCATATTTGCCTTTAGTATTCCTTTATCGCTTTAGGCGCCACGTTTTCCCCACACACAAATTAAAGTTGTCCAAATAACACATAAACAGGCTTTCGATTCAAATGCCACTTCCCAGCGATATGTTGTTGAGCCTTTTAGAATTGTTAATCCAAAAATTACGATAACTAGTGTTTCTCTGGTAACATGGCCTCTTCATTGCTACCACTGTCTCTAAAAGACACCTTGTAATCAACATTGAATTCCTCTGAAACAGAGGTTGTAAGAAGTTCTTCGATTTTTCCATCATTTAGAAAATACACAGGCTTTTGGCACCTGTATGCCATGTCGAAAAACAAGAGACATGGGCAACATCAACACTCAATAAGCTTTGTGCAATCTCGTATAAGAATGGAACCTAATATAACATTTTAGTTTAAAGTATTTACACAAAATTATGAAGCCAGGTTAACTTGCGAGATCGATTTATGTGGACACACACACA
This sequence comes from Dermacentor albipictus, assembly GCF_038994185.2. Lineage (NCBI taxonomy): Eukaryota > Metazoa > Arthropoda > Arachnida > Ixodida > Ixodidae > Dermacentor > Dermacentor albipictus. Next base: position 2,845,764 of record NW_027225567.1, on the reverse strand, counting down.
TTGTCTACAAACTACAAATCGCGAATATACCCTAAAACATACTTAATATCAATTTAAAGTATGTTCGCGCAGCCAACCACAAAGCGCAGCACGTCGTGACATTGACGTCAAGCGAGGAGGTTTGTAAACAACCACGAAAACGCTACATCACGAGTTTGTGCTGTCTACCATGCTCCTTGCATGTGCTCTGCCTCTCAGTCATTGCTCACACGCCGCATGTGCTAGCTAGATATGGTCGCGCCGCTAGTGTGTACGTCATGGACACGTAGCAGACCCATCGGGGCGGGGCCGGCGGGCAAGTTCCTCGTCGCTCCGATCGTACAGGTCAGACGACATGTACGCTTGCCGATGCGCGCAAGCTCGCGTCTACGCGCCTTGTGCCTGCAATGCCTTGTGAGGTATTGTGGTTTGCATTGTTACGATCGGCCTGCAGGGGCACTGCTCCGCAAACCTATCTCAGCCCGCTGCAGTTGTTTCGATCGACCCGAGGGGGTGGCGTCCTTCAGAGAACCGGCGACGACGACAGCACTAACCAACCATGCACTTCCTTCGGAGAACTGGAGAACACGGCAGCGTTAATCCACCATGCGCCTCCTTCGGAGAGTTGGTGACTGCAGCAGGGCTGGTCAAGTTTGGCAGACAGTGTATTGATGGTTTATTTGCCATGGCCTTCATGGTCTATTTGCAGCAAGAGAGCTTCTCTAACAAAGGGTGTTTTGCAGTGCGTTTCCTCGGGCCCCAGGATTGGTCACAGTCTGCTGATACTTGTTGCGGCTACCGGAGAAGTCAGCTCTGGAATTAAGAGGCGCCGGCTAGGGTCAATCGTGACAATCTGGCTATGAGGACCCGCTCAACTCGGATTCTGGGAATCCAAAGTGCATATGTGAGTGTGTGAGCCCTCCCTCTTTTTTTTTGTTTAAGGCTTTTTAGCAGCAGTTTGTCGGCTGCTAGGAGAGTGCTTGGTGCTTGGAGCTTTGTGCTAGTGGGCAGTGTGCTGTACGCTTCGTGCTCCTTTTTGCAGTCATGCTAGGCTGTTGAAATGTATCTCTTGTTTTAATGTAAATAAATCCTGTACTCCTAGTTCTCGATGAAAGCAAGTTCCTCCCTACAACAACGTTCCAAGTGTGGGTGAGTTGGACGACGGCATGGGCCAGCTACGACATAGTTCATGCTACGTCAAATCCCCACAACTGGATGGCAGTGGTGGGATCCTCCTACAACTCTGACAACATCCACAAAGACGCGCTTCCATGCGCGCGACAGCACGCGTTCACGGGAATCACTCATAGACGCCTTGGAAGTCGTCGCTTGGTACTTCGTTATTGAGTGTTTCAAAATCCTTCCATAACTACAAACGTAATTGTTACTTTCAGAGCTGTTAGATCAGCACATAAAGTAAGCACTTTTTTGCATGACATAAATCTGCTTAACTGAGAGTTAAATGTATCGCGCCGTAGCTGCGTAGTCAGGCGCGTCGACGTGAGGCAGCCCAAGCGCGCGATTACAGAGAACAGCTGTTCACCGAGATGGCACCGCGTTTTGACGCGTACGAGCCATGCCACATTGTCTGCGCATGCGTGGGCGCGCGGAAACGAGCTTGCACGCATCCGTAAGCGTACGTGTGGTGAGTGCTTAAGAGAAAGCTTTAGCTCGTGCCCAGCTCCGACGCGGCCTATTCAAATACATGTCAAAAATGACGCTTTTCTGAGACAGCCTCTGGACCGACTTTAACGATTTTTTTTTTGCATTTGAGAGAGAAAGCTAAATTCTAGTGACTCTTGGAAACGGAATTTCGAGTTAGATCCTGAATTTTGTTAAAAAGACTCAAAAATTCGAAAGTTTCAAGAAATATTGAAACACGAACTTTATAAATTAATAGCTCTGCATCAAGAATAGATATTGCGGTTCTGTAAACGGCATCCACTAGATCATTAAAGCGGACAAATTTGATGTCATTTGTTATCTTACGTGAATTTTTTACGTTGTGTACAAGGGTTCTGCAAAAGATGTATTGACATGTTACAAATTTTTTTCAGATTCATGTGTAAGATATCAATTTTGTCCGCTTTAGATGCAATTCACATATGTGTTACATCATTTTTCTTTGCTGAGTTACAGCTTTGTAAACTTGATAAATCGGTCATTCTAAAAATGACCGATTTTGCCACTTTTAAATAAAAAATCGATGACGTAAATCGAAAATTAGAAACCAACAGTCACTAGGTTTTAAATATTTCCTTTAATTGCAGCAAACCTCACCAAATTCTGTGCAGTGGTCGCTCAGAAAAACGAATTCTCCTTTTACATATACTCAGATTAGGAGCACCCCAGCTAAAGCTTCGTCTTAAGCGAAAGATATCGAAAAGACGGCTTGCGGCACAGAAAGTCATGTGAGCTTGCATCGCGCAGACACGCGCTCGTACCACTGCTCGCGCGTTCGTCGTCTTCCACAGCTGGCTCCGATGCCGCTCATCATGGGGAACAAAATATGAAAAAGAAAATTGAAAAGAAAAAAATTCAGAGTTTTAAGATAGAGTTCATTCAGGCACTCGAACCCACGGCCTTTGGTGGGAGAAAACATTAAGTAACAACGCATTCGAATTTCAAGTAATTTAACGAACGTCTCTTGAGCGCGCAGGCTTTCGCCTTCACCATCTTTGGCGTATGCTAAAGCGACTCTATTTTTTTTCTCCCTGGTGGAGACGCTGGCCTCTCACGCCACTGACGGCAGCACAGAAATCGGCTACAATTTGATAAAATATAACTCGTAAAGTGACCTCGAAATCGCGCATGTCATAAAACGTTGCGCGAAATAGTAAATCGTTGGCGCGATTTCGACTCGCAATCGGTCAGCGCAGCAGCCATAGCAATCGTCTCTGCAAAGTGACATGTTTTCACATCGCTACCAGCGGCGTCGGGAAAACTACTTGTACTGCCACCAGGGTGTCTACCAAGTTGACATTTCCAGATTTCCTGAGTTTTCCAGGTTTTTCCTGAGTGCCTTTGCAAAATTCCCGGAGTGACAAAGAACATTTTTTTATGTCAACACTGGCTGACGCCGTGTCGCCCGGTGCTGCTGCTCTCTAAGAAGCGTGTAAAAAAAAGAAAAAAGAACGACTTAATTTAGTTTGAATACCAAAGAATAGTGTATTGTATTCGAAAGGAAAAGGGAAGAGAGGGGTTAGCAAAATGCACAGCGAATAAGATATCTTCAAAAAAGTCCCTAGGGGCCGCGAAAACGTCCGAAAAATTGGACAGTCCGACAAAAATGAATGCGTATTTTAGTGCTGTTATGGGCTCAAATCACCACAGGCACGTCCGCAAAAGTTCTGAAGGCCTGCCAGTACACTTATGCCTATCAGTGCTCGTACTGTGACATGAGATGGTGGGTTCCCTCCCGCATGTATAATTAAGGAATACATACTACGTCCCGTGACAATTGCCCGTTCCTACGCTTGTCATGCTTTACCGCAATACTTCGCTAATGATTTTTACGAACGGGAGCGCAGAAGCGTTGCTAAGAAAGGAGACGTGGACAGGAAAAAAGCGTCTTTCCTGTCCACGTCTTTTTTTCGCTAAGCTTCTGAGCTCCCCTTTGCATAAATCATGTCAAACCAACTAGCCCAACAGCTTACTATTCTTCGCTAATGCTTCACCGCGTAACATTCTTAGCTGACTTTAGGGCACCAGTATTATGAAACGCGCTGTGCGTTCCGAGCTTCGGAATTAAGCGCGAGGATTACGAAGGCGGAGTCGGTGCCATTGCTGACAACGGATAAGTCAATGAAAAATACGACACCGAACGGCAAGAAGCTTAATAGCGAACATCGAAGCAGCTAGGCCAAGCTAGTGTTCCTAGAATATTGGCTTTGCCGCGTTGGTGGTTACTGCTACCAGCGCATTTGCATGCGAGAGCACCGGTTCGAGGCGGCGAGATAATCAACATGGCGGCGGTGGAGGCTTTGATCGATGCCGTTCCAGATCACGGCAAAAAGTCCGGAAAAGAAAACGGCGAAGGGTTCTTGCGTCTGAAATTTTAGACGCTTTTATACATTGACTATGGGGTACGTGGTGGTGCCGCGAAGTCATCCGAATTATCGGGCACGCCTGAAAAATTGGGCGTCAGGAAAATAGGTCGTTTACTGTACACTGGCAACTCCTCCAGCCAACGCGGCGTCAAAGAGGATTCGTTATGATTCTTCTGTCACTCGAGCCAGCATTAGCGCGGCCGCTTTTGTTGCCTTTCAATAAAATTTGTTAATTTTCCCTGATGGAAGCACAAATTCCCAGAATTTTCCTTGAGTACTTCCCGACTATTCAAAATACGCGTGAATTCCCGGTTGTCCCGGTTGGTAGACATCCTGTGCAGAACATGAATGTGCAGACGTTGGTTGTGTTACCGAATATAGGTGCTTTATTACGAGCTGCGGACGGATCGCAAGGGCCGTCAGCCTCGGATCCGACGGCCAGCGAGCTAGGCCTATACTGTTTCCCAGCGATCACCAGCAACCCGTGCTGGCTCATTTGCTACCATGGGCGTCGATGAGCGGAAGATGTGGACAGAGTTTGTGCACGCCACTGGACGCTTAGAAAGGACCCCGTTCAAGAACAGTAAGATTTGCTCGCTTCATTTCGAGCGTACCTGATATAAACAAAACCCGCTGAGCTTCGCGCAGTCCGATTATCTTCCACCAAGACTATACGCACCCCCAAGTCTGGTGCTGTGCCGACTATTTACCCCACCTTGTGTCCTGCTCCGGTATGTGCTTCATTCACAAAGCGTCCTCGATGAATGGTTCCTACTACATGCAGCGGTGCGTACGCATACTGAAAGCTGTCGCTGGCCGCACTTTCCGAGTCGTTGCTTTGTAGGGGATCGAATGGAAAGTGGTCGGCCACGTCTAATACGTCGGCGACTCCCACCTGCAGGAAATCATCGCAGGTGCACGACAACGTTGGCGAGGACATCGCAGAAGGATATCCAATCCATCGCAAAGCATATGCAGGCGTAGCAGACTAACTAGCATCAGCGCGCACGTCACAATTTTGTTCGATCACGGGTCCAGCGGTGTTTACAAGCCTCCTGTCCCCTCTCGTTGCTCTCTGAAACCGAAACATTAACTGGTGGCTGCAAACAAGATTCCAAAAGTACGCGTCGCGCTCTGAAGCAAATCAGATTTCCTGCCGTGATTACTGGTTCATTAGCTAGTTATTACAGCAGAAAAAAAAACAAGCTCGAAAATTTTTGTTTTCATACTCCTTTAACCAAGCGAGTGGATGGTGCAATGAATCCACACATATTTCAAACTCGCGAATTATCTTGGGCACAGCCAGGGGTGCACACAGGCGGCCAGACGAGTATATTCCTGCGTGACATTTAAAGGGACACTAAAGGATAATACTAAGTCAAGCGAAAGTGATAGAATAATCCTCGAGAATCTGTAAGGCGTCAATATTATTGCGAACAGAGCCTTACTAATAGAGAAATCGAGGTAAATGCAGGACATGATGAGATACTCCTCCGGGACATTCAAGCACTTGCCCGATGGCGAAAACACTCCTGAGTTAAATTCTCTCACTGGTACTCAACTACTCGTTGCAAAAAACATCCTCATGTTGTATTATAAGATTAAATAAAATGCTACTTGTCCAGTTCCATTTCATGTTTACAAAAAGAGGACTCATTGAAATTTCCGTTGACAACGATGCGGGCGGTCGAAAGGTTTCGTGCTCCTCGACTCAGCACCGCCCACGCTTTCGCTTTTCAATACTTTCCTGACCGCGTATGCTGTGCTGGTCTTGCTGGCCCGCGAAACTCGCGTAAACTGTAAGTAGCAGAAAATTCAACTTCCATGTGATGTCGCGGGATGCCCGAACGGTCGACGTCACTTGACCGAAAAGCCGCTGCAACGGCGAATCCGCCACTCTGTCTTAGCTCGGTACCACCGTCTGTCGGGCGACGTTTTACTCACCGACGGCAGCAAAGGGCGGTGATGGCGTATGCAACGTCACCACTCGCCGGTTGGGTGGCGGGAGATTTTAATTTCAAAAAAGGTATTCAGACCCTCCAGATACAGTTTTATCGTAAACGAAGTATTTTCTTGGCACGAGAGAAGCGTTGCGAGGTTCCTGGAACGGTATTTAAACAGTCCACGGCGACTTTTTAGTCTCCCTTTAAAGGGAGAAGCATAAAGGACCACAAACGTCTCACAATATTGCTACCACTACACCTTTCTGTACCCTTGTGCAGCATAAGCCTCACGATGTTTCGGACACGAGCCGCACGCGCTGCCGTAGACATGGCGGCCATGAACAAAGTTAGCGCCATATCGACTAGGCACCGAAACCGCAACTTCGGTTGCCGATGAATGAATGAATGAATGAATGAATGAATGAATGAATGAATGAATGAATGAATGAATGAATGAATGAATGAATGAATGAATGAATGAATGAATGAATGAATGAATGAATAGTTTTTATTGGCGCAAGGGCCAGATATGGCCAAAGAGCGCCGGTCTGCGGTGATGAGTTTGCAACGTAGGTATGAGATCTATGAAGTTGGTGTGGCGTGGCTGTAAGGGGGCCTTAAAAATAGTCGCTGTATAGTACGTAAAATCTTTATGTAATAAGATTATGTCGATGATAAATGACGAATACTATGAACAATAAAATCCATCGTAAAAGAATGACGCAGAATAGAAAATATATGAGATGGTAAAAATACCTGGAGCACCACTGCCTCGCCGGAGCCCTTGAAACACAAGGGCCTAGAGGCACGTGCTATACGAAAGAACTATCACAGCGCCATCCTCTGAAAAGAGGAGGCGCTACGAACATGTGGGGCTAACAACATGCAACACAACATCTTTCAGATAACTTAGGATTGCGTTGGTGTCAAATAGCGGTTCTGGGCCGAGTAACATTACTGGATGAAGGGGAATGTGCTGCCGGTATGCTAAGGGAAAATGTTTCTTTCAGATTCGGCTTTCGGGCACTCCAGGAGGACGTGGAGGATGGTAAGCCTCTCCCCGCATCTACCGCAGGTTGGAGGGTCATTTCCGGTGAGTAGAAAATTATGGGTGCCGAATGTGTGTCCTATTCTGAGACGACCGAATAGGACATCTGTTCGGTGTAATTTTGTTACAGAGGGCCAGAATCCTTACTGTGGCATTATCACGTGGAGCTTATTTGTTTCCACGTCCCATAGGCGCTGCCAGTGGTTCCGTAGTTTCCTCCGTAAGAAGGGCTTCAGATCTGACAGGAACTGCAGCGGTGGGATTAGCAGAATGCGATGCAACTGATGTGGAAATCTGGTCCGCCAGAACATTACCTTCGATGCCCCTATGACCTGGCACCCAGCATAAGATGACATGCTGGTTACCTATATACGCTTTACACAGAACGGAATAGAGTTCATTAATTACCGGGGTTTTGTGGTTAGAGAATGACATCAAGGCCTTCAAAACATTAAGGGAGTCCGTATATATGACTGATTTCTGGAGTTTAGATTTCCTGATATGCTTCACAGCCGACAATGGTGTGTAGGCCTCAGCCGTAAAGATACTAGTTTCCGGATGCAGTACATCGGTTTCCGAGAATGATGGACCAACGGCTGCGTAGGACACCCAATCGTGCGACTTCGATGCGTCTGTGTAGCACTCCGTGCAGGAGTGTTTGTGCTGGAGTTCCCGGAAATGCATGTGAATTTCAATCTCTGGAGCGTGTTTTGTAACTTGCATGAAAGATATATCGCATTGTATCAGCTGCCACTCCCAAGGAGGTAGCAGTTTGGCTGGATGCATTAAGCGAAGCTCGAGGAGTGGGACATGCATTTCATGACTAAGCTCCCTCACACGCACCGAGAAAGGCTGTCTTACGAAGGGACGATTATGAAAAAGTGTAGCACATGTCATGTCGTTAACGGTATTATAACACGGATGTTCAGGATTAGAGAGGACTTTCAGAAAATATGTTTGGCTGATCTATGTTCTCTGAAGATGAAGTGACCACACATTCGATTCTGCATATCAACTTTCAATGGGACTTGTCCTGAAAGCGCCCGTGGCTAAGCGGATACCTAGATGGTGAACAGGGTCTAGCATCTTTAGCGCACTCGGGGCGTCAGAATGATAGATCATGGCGCCATAATCTAATCGTGACAGAATCAAGCTCTTATAAAAATACATTAAGCACTTCCTGTCACTACCCCACGTAGTCTGGGATAGAAGTTTCATTAGGTTCATTGTTTTCAGACATTTTCTCTTTAAGATGTTATATGTGGGGGACGAAAGTGAGTGTATAGTCGAGTATAATACCTAGAAATTTGTGTACATTGTTTACAGGTATCTGTTGTCCACATAGTTTTTAAGCAAGGATCTGGGATCAGGCCTCTTTTTCCTGTAAAAAGAACACAAGAACTTTTGTTAGGATTGATCTTAAATCCATTTTTGTCTGCCCACATTGACACTTTGTTCAGGCCATGCTGTACCGGTCTCTCGCAGACTGCGAGGTTACAAGATTTGAAAGCTAAATGAATGTCGTCCACGTAGACAGAGTAAAAGACGGCCGGTGGTAATGAAACGCGAAGCGTGTTCATCTTGATGGTGAAGAGCGTGCAGCTGAGCACGCCTCCTTGGGGTACACCAGTTTCTTGGGTAAAAGGACGTGAGAGGACATTGCCGACTCTTACCCGGAAGGAACGAGTGGACAAATAGTTTTCTATTAGGATTAGCATATTACCATGGATTCCAATTTCTGACAGGTCTCTCAAGATTCCGTAGCGCCACGTTGTGTCGCATGCCTTCTCCATATCGAGGAATATGGATAGGAAAAACTGTGTGTACAAATGCGTCACGGATGTTTGCTTCAATACGTACAAGGTGATCAGTTGTGGAGTGCCCTTCCCTGAAGCCACACTGATAGGGATCAAGCATTTTTCTCTGTTCAAGGAAATGGATGAGTCGCCAATTAATCATTTTTTCATATGCCTTGCAAAGGCAACTTGTGAGGGCTATCGGGCGGTAACTTGCCACTGAGGAAGGATCTTTGCCTTGTTTCAAAACAGGAACCACAATGGCTTCTTTCCATGTAGTTGGAAGGTATCCTGCAGCCCAAATGGTGTTGAAAATTGTGAGTAGTGCAACTTGGGTGTCATTACGTAGGTTTTTGATCATTTCATACGTGATTCTGTCAGATCCCGGTGCAGAGCTCTTGCATGAGCTCAAGGCAGCTCTCAACTCGGCAATACTGAAAGGGCAGTTGTACGATTCCTTTTGCAGACATGTTCTTTTGAGCGGCTTACATTCTTCTATTTGCTTATATTTCAGAAAGGATTTCGAATAATATTTTGAACTTGACACGCTCTCAAGGTGCTCCCCAAGTGAGTCTGCCTGGTCTTGCAGCGTATCACCCTGTGTGTTTACCAGAGGGAGTGAATATGTTTGTCGCCCTCTAATTCTATTTACGCGATTCCAGACTTTCGCCTCATCTCTAAACGAGTTGATGCCAGATAAAAACTTTTGCCAACTCTCTTCAGGCCTGTCGGCGGGTTCTCCTGCCTTGAGACTTTACTTTCTTAACGTTAACAAGATTCTCTGCAGTGAGCGAAGCGCGTAGCGACCCCCCCCCCCCCGCTTTGTTCCGATTCCTACGTGCGATTCTACATTCATCGTTCCACCACGGGACATGTCGTTTGCATGCCCAGCCACTTCACGTATGCATTTAGATGCGGCATCTATAATGAAGGCTCTAAAGTACTCCACAGCAGCCTCAATTTCTAACGAGGACATGTCATCCCATGATATGCTAGTTAAGGCTCGGAATTTCTCCCAATCTGCTGTGTCAATCTTCCACCTAGGAGTCTGTGGTGGATATTCGTTTTCATTGATGATGATGTTTGGTGTTTAATGGCGCAAGGGCCAGGTGTGGCCAAAGAGCGCCATGTCTGGGGTAGTGGGTGTGCAGTGTAACCATGATTACTGTGAAATTGGTGTGACATGGCTGTAAAGGGGCCTTGAAATATACGCTCTAAAGTGCGTAAAATCTGTCTAATAAAATAATGGCGATGACATATGACTTGTACTATGAACATTTCGATGCATTTAAAAATGAATGATACGATAGGTAAGATATATCAGATTATAAGAAATGCTAGAGCACTACTGCCTCCTTAGAGCCCTTAAAAACACAAGGGCCTGGAGGCATGTCCTATGCAAAACAATTATCGCAGCGGCATCCTCCGGAGAGAGGAGCCGCTACGAATGCATGGGACTTATAACATGTAAGACAACATATCTGAGAAAACCTGAGACTGTGTCTATTAAAAACCGGTTCTGGACCAAGAAACATCGCAGGATGAAGGGGAATGTACTGTCACTATGCTAAGGATAAACGTCTTTCTCAGATTCGGCTTCCCGACACTCCAGGAGGACGTGGAGTACGGTCAGCCTCTCCCCGCATCTACCACAGGTTGGAGGTTCACTTCCGGTGAGTAGAAAGATATGGGTGCCAAATTTGTGTCCTATTCTGAGACGACTGAATAGGACATCTGTTCGGCGCGATTTTGTAGTAGAGGGCCAGAATCCTAACTGTGGCTTTATTATCCGTTTCCGCGTCCCACATGTGTTGCCAGTGGGCTCGCAGCTTCCTTCGCAAGAAAGGCCTCACATCTGTGACAGGCACCTCCGCGGTAGCGTTAGCGGCTCGCGATGCGATCGGTGTGGCCATCTCGTCCGCCAGAACGTTGCCTTCAATTCCCCTATGGCCAGGTACCCAGCATATTATGATAAGCTGCTTAGATGAGTACGCTTTACACAAGACGGAATAGAGCTCATTAAATACGGGATTTTTATGTTTGCTGATTGTGATTAAGGCCTTCACAACGCTTAGGGCGTCTGTATAGATCGCTGCATTTGGAAGTTTCGATTTTCTTATATGCTTCACAGCAGAGAATAATACGTAGGCCTCGGCCGTAAATATGCTTGTTTCCGGATGCAGTACGTCGGACTCCGAGAAGGATGGGCCGGCGGCTGCATAGGATACCCCGGCATTTGACTTCGAACCGTCTGTGTAGAACTCTGCACAGGAATGCTTGTGCTGGAGTTCTAGAAAATGCATTCTGATTTCGGCCTCAGGAGCGTGCTTTGTAACTTGAATGAAAGATGTGTCGCATTGTATCAGCAGCCACTCCCAAGGAGGTAGCAGCTTGGCTGGATGCATTAGGCGAAGCTCGAGGAGTGGAACATGCATTTCTTCACTAGGCTCCCTCACACGCAGCGAGAAAGGCTGTCTTACGGAGGGACGACTGCGAAGGAGTGTAGCATATGTCATGTCATTAATGGTATTAAAACACGGATGTTGAGGATTTGAGTGGACTTTCAGAAAATATGTTTGGCTGATGTGTGTTCTCTGCAGATGAAGTGACCACTCATTTGATTCTACATATAGACTTTGTATGGGACTCTTTCTGAAAGCACCAGTTGCCAGTCGGATTCCTAGATGGTGGACTGGGTCTAGCATCTTTAGAGCGCTCGGGGCGGCAGAGTTATATACTACAGCACCATAATCCAATGGAGACCGAATTAGGCTCTTGTATAGGTTCATTAAACACTTCCTGTCACTACCCCACGTAGTCTGGGATAGAAATTTCATTATATTCATTGTTTTCAGACATTTTTCTTTCAAATATTTAATGTGTGGAATGAAAGCGAGTCTGTAGTCAAGTATGATACCTAGGAATTTGTGCTCTTTGCTGATAGGTATTCGTTGTCCACACAGTTCTAAGGAAGGATCCGGAACCAGGCCTCTCTTGTAAAAAGAACGCAAGAGCTTTTGTTAGGATTGATCTTAAATCCATTCTTGTCTGCCCACACTGAGACTTTGTTCAGGCCATGCTGTACCTGTCTCTCGCAGACTGCGAGGTTACAAGATTTGAAAGCTATTTGAATGTCGTCCACGTAGACAGAGTAAAAGATGGCGGGTGGTAATGAAGCACGAAGCGTGTTCATCTTAACTATAAAGAGCGTGCAGCTGAGCACGCCTCCTTGGGGTACGCCTGTTTCTTGCGTAAAAGGACGCGAAAGTACATTACCGACTTTTACCCGGAAGGTACGACTGGACAGGTAGCTTTCTATTAGGTTTAGCATATTACCATGGAGGCCCATTTCTGACAAGTCTCTTAAGATTCCGTAACGCCCCGTCGTATCGTACGCCTTCTCCATATCGAGGAATATGGATAAGAAGAATTGTTTGTGTACAAATGCGTCCCGGATATTTGCTTCTACGCGTACAAGGTGGTCAGTTGTGGAGCGTCCTTCTCGGAAGCCGCACTGATAAGGATCAAGCATTTTGTATCTGTTCAAGGGAAAAGATGAGTCGCCGATTTATCATTTTTTCGAACACCTTACAAATGCAACTTGTGAGGGTTATCGGGCGGTAACTTGCCACTGAGGAAGGGTCCTTGCCTTGTTTCAAAACAGGGATCACAATGGCTTCCTTCCATGCAGCTGGAAGGTACCCTGCATCCCAAATGGTGTTGAAAAGTGTGAGTAGTGTAACCTGCGTGTCATTGTGTAAGTGTTTGAGCATTTCATACATGATTCTATCAGATCCTGGTGCGGAGCTGTTGCATGCGCTCAAGGCAGCTCTCAATTCGGCAATACAAAAAGGACGGTTGTAAGGCTCATTCTCTCGACCTTTTCTTGTTAATGGCTTACGTTCTTCTGTTTGTTTGTATTTGAGAAAGGATTGTGTATAGTTTGTTTTACTTGACACGCTCTCAAAAGATTACCCAAGTGAGTCTGCCTGGTCTTGCAGTGTATCGCCCTGTGTGTTTGCCAGGGGGAGTGAATGTGTTTCCCGCCCTCTAATCCTATTAACTCTGTTCCAGGCTTTGGCCTCATCCCTAAACGAGTTAATGCTCGATAAAAACTTGTGCCAGCTTTCTCTTCTGGCTTGTCGGCGGGTTCGCCTGCCTTGGGATTTTACTTTTTTCAAATTGATAAGATTCTCCGCAGTGGGGGAGGCGCGCAGCAACCCCCACGGCCTTGTTCTGATTCTTACGAGCGATCCTACATTCACCGTTCCACCACGGTACACGTCGTTTGCATGCCAAACCACTTACTTCGGATATGCATTTTGATGCGACATCTATTATGAAGGCTGTAAAGAACTCGACTGCAGCATCAATTCCTAACGAAGACAGCTTAGCCCATGAGATGTTAGTGAGAGTTCAAAATTTCTCCCAGTCGGCTGTGTCTATCTTCCACCTAGGAGCTTGTGGAGGATATTCGTTTTCATTAGATGTTCTTATCATTATCGGGAAGTTGTCGCTCCCGTAAGGATTGGCCGTAACTTCCCATTCGAGTTCGGGCAGTATGGACGGGGAAACTATGCTAAGATCTATTGAAGAAAAGGTTCTGTTTGCTAGGGAGTAATACGTGGGTTCCTTCTTATTCAGCAAGCACGCACCTGAAGAAAAAAGAAACTGTTCGACAAGACGACCTCGCGCGTCTGTACGAGTGTCGCCCCACAGGGAGCTGTGCGCATTGAAATCGCCAAGAACAACATAGGGTTCTGGCAACTCGTCTATAAATGACTGAAATTCATGTTTGTTTAATTTGTAGTATGGGGGTACGTAGAGCGAACAAATGCTGACGAGCTTATTTAGAAGAACAGCTCGAACCGCCACTGCTTCAAGGGGCGTTCGTAGCTGTAAAGGCTGACACGCTATGCTTTTATCAATAAAAGTGGCAACACCGCCTGATGATACGAGAGAATCATCGCGATCTCTGCGAAACGTGACATACGGTCGGAGAAAGTTTGTGTGTTGTGGTTTTAGGTGTGTTTCCTGTAGACACAGCACTTTTAGATTGTGTTTTGGATAAGCTCTTGCACATCAAGGTTCCTAAGAAGACCTCTGACGTTCCATTGAATTATTTGCGATTCCATATTTGAAGTAAATCGGTGCTGTGTAAACAGAAACACAAGTGATGCATTAGGTTACAGTGCTCTTTCGAGGCCCTGTAACCGGGGTTTTCCTTTTTCTGGAGTGTTCGAGGGAGCCTCGTCGCTCCTTAGGCGCTTGGTGCGCCTTGAGGGTAGGTGTAGTGTCCATTGCCTCTAGTGAGGCGCCGGACACGCGCTCTTGCGAGCAAGAGGTTACCAGCGAGGGTCCCACCTTGGAGGGCAAGACCCCTGCGCCCACCAGCCCAGAGGTCGATGGGGCTCCCTGAAGGATTTGGCTGCGCCGGCTGTGGCCAGCGCTGGAAGGGGCCGGGGAGGTTGGGGCAGCCTCGGCTGCGCCCACCTTCGGGGTCGATGGCCCCGTCTGCTGTGTTGGCGTAGCAGCGTCAGCTGCAGCCACCGGGGGGGTGGATGGCGTCACTGCCGCCTCACTGGGTGTGGGTCGGACAGCCGCTGGAGACCATTGTGGCGCTGCCCCCTGACGCGCCACATCGGCAAAGCTTTTCATTGGCAGGTATGCTACCCGCCTGCGTGCCTCCTTGAAAGTTATATTTTCCTAAACTTTGATTGTGACTTCCTCTTTTTTCCAGGACGGGCACGACCGCGGGTATGCGGAGTGCTCTCCTTCACAGTTTACACAATGGAGAGTTTTCACGCAAGCTTCAGAAGTATGTTCGTGGGCACTGCACTTCGCACAGGTTTGGCGGCCTCGGCAGCTCTGCGAGCTGAGACCAAAACGCTGGTACTTGAAACATCGGAGGGGATTTGGCACGTACGGTCTTACACGGAGATTGATGTACCCGGCCTCGATTGACTCGGGCAGGTGAGTATTAGGTGTTTGGTTGCAATTTCTTTACCATCTCGCCTCATCTTAATTCTTTTGACGTTTAGAACATTCTGTTCGCTGAAGCCCTCCAAGAGCTCAGCCTCAGTGAGCTCCAGCAAATCATCGTCCGAGACAACGCCACGGGAGGTATTCATCGTGCGGTGCGGGGTTACTACTACTTGGGTCTCCCCAAATGATACTAGCTGAGGCAGTTTCTCAAATTGCTTCTGATCGCGGAGCTCCAAGAGGAGGTCTCCGCTAGCCATCCTCGACACCTTATATCCTGGACCAAAAACTTCGGTAAGAGACTTAGATACACGGAACGGGGAGATTGTTCGCACTTGTTTAGCGGGTTTTCCTGCGTGGATCACATGAAAACGAGAAAAATTGTGGACTTGGCGTCCGAAAAACTGAAAGACCTCTTCGGTGCGCCCTCGTTTGTGAGGGCGATCAGGGAGTTTAGGAAAAGCGTTTTCCATAAGTACAGTAGGGTTTTCGGCCGCGATGGCGACCACCCACCATGGAGCCCAACAGGAGGACGTGACAGGAGTTCCTGCTAGAGAAACCCTGCCAACGCCAGCCGTACATCACTGCTATAACCGAATAAAGCATAACCAAGGCTGGCTAGCTACACAAGGTTAACCCTTGCCGCCAGGAAACTAGAAATGGGGAGAAGTGATGAGAGGACAGGAAAGATGAAAATGCGAGAGAGAAAGACGAAGATTGGAGAGGAGGACAGGAAAATGCGACTGCGGATGTCCCCCGGGTGGGTCAGTCCGGGGGTGCCATCTATGTGAAGCAGAGGCCAAAGGGGTGTGTTGCCTCCGCCGGGGGGCCTTAAAGGTCCAAACACCCAGAATCAGCTCAACCCCCAGGATCCCCCTTTCCCCAGACACGGCTAAGCCACGCACGGCAACACGTGGGAGGGTCCTACTCTCGTGTGCTCGGGTACGTGGTGTCGCAACACACCAAACGCCTGCTGACACAGACGCCCCTGCGGGGGGTTGCCGATGAAGCGGCGCTGGTTAGGCCTATCGGCTTAAGAGCGGCCGCCGAAGTATCTGGTGAGAAAACGTCACCATCGGAGACCGAGTGCGAGAAAAAAATTAAAAATTAATTTATGGCGTTTTACGTGCCAGAACCGCTTTCCGATTATGAGGCACGCCGAAGTGGAGGACTCCGGAAATTTCGACCACCTGGGGTTCTTAAATGTGCACCAAAATCTAAGTACACGGGTGTTTTCGCATTTCGCCCCCATCAAAATGCGGCCGCCGTGGCCGGGATTCGATCCCGTGAGCTCGTGCTAAGCAACCCAACACCATAGCCACTGAGCAACCACGGCGGGTGAGCGCGAGATAAGACGCACGGACTAGTCAGACGTAGAAGCGAGGTACGGATCCACATGCAGTCACTTCCGTGTGCGAAAAAGGTTGTCGGTGGCAGGAGCTTGGCCGGACCCGCCAGTCGATAAGCCGAAGCATAAATACCCCGCGAAAACGCCGATCGCGTGGTTGCGCCTCAGCGGTGATGCAGTGCGCGCGTGCGTAATTTATCGTTGTTCCCGTGTCTCGTATCGGCAGGCAAGATGCCGAAGGGAGATCAAAATATCCAGGAGACCCATTGGTGTCTCGTCGCGGGGCACCCCATTTGCATTGCTTTCCCATTATTTTTCTTTCTGCCGATGTCTGCGTGTATGCTTATAACGAATACCGGATATAAATATTGTATCTTCGTGGACGACGCGACTTCGTTATAGCGACCGGACTCTCCAATCAGCAAGTAAGACCGCAGTAGAACGACAGGATCTATATACATCCCCATCGGTTCATGGGTTGTATCGCAAACTACCCAGTTATGTACAAATGTGCTGCCTCCCAATGCACGCTCAGTTGCAATAATAGTAAGTAATAAGATCCTGCTCAGAAAGGGTCCACGAAAAAAAGAAAGAAAAAGCCAAGGCGGCCAGTTTTACGGCGCAGCTAGGTTGTCAGTGCTCGGAGTTTCATATGTCCAATAAATATGAAACGACTTTAGGAGATTTATTTGCATTACTACTAAGATTGTCTTTGTGTGATTGATGTAGAGCGCAATTTATTGTACCCGGGTTCGTTATAATCGGGTTTGAGTGCTGACGCGCAGAGGTGCGGGGCGGCATATGTGCGCGAGCGATTTACCGGAAAGTGACATGTCAACGAGTCGAAGACCCCAAGATGTGGCAGACAGAGAAGGAGAAAGATGAGGAGGGGAAGCCAACCCGCCTGAGTCGCGCAGCATACTCCGTCTCGATGGTAACCCGGTCCTTGATGAATTGACGAAAGTTTTCTAGAAAATTCAGGCCCTGATGAGTGTGTTGGGATATCTTGTCATATAGATCCTGAAACGAGAAGCAGAACACAGGGTGTCACTCGTAAGAAGCACGCGAGCAAACGTTTGATGTACTGAAACGGTAATTATCACAAAATGCCGTCATGGGAAATGCAAGCACTCAAGCATTTTAATCTCAGCTATGCCAACGTGAATCCCATCGAGAAGATAAAAGGCAGAACTAATGCGATAAATCACAGTGACAGCAACACACTGCGTGCATTATGTGGATTTGATGCCGCAGATCCCTGGTTCTCTGAAATTTTGCATGTTATCTCACACTGGGCCTCTTCAATTTTCGGAGTTCTGGCAGCCCGCTGGCAGCCACATGGCAACCAGCTGGTTCCGGTCCTGATAGGAAATCACGTGGGCTGAAATCCCAAGACAACCCGAACCTGCCAAAGTTTGCGAAATTGAACGCCGGGATAGCTGGCCGAATGTAAACGTGCTACCAACATGGCAGCGAGGCCGGCGCGCGCTGTTAGGAATGGCCGTACGGGGTGACAATTTGCCAGCTATTTCAGCCCACTGCACGTGTTCCAATCCAACCGGGACGGGGCGCACTTCAGAGAACTGCGGATAACCGGCAGCCACGGGGCGCGGGGTCAGCTCAGGGGAGTTTTCGAGGGGAGGTAATTGGCGGAACCTCCCCACGAGTTTTTCGAGACACCAGACAATGTGTTACCCGGCCGCGCCATCCGGGACGGAGCTGAGTTCTACGAAGCACCTCTGACGTCGGCTCCGGACCTTTACACCAGTGTGTGGGTGCGGCACGTGTATGTTAGCCCTCATCCTCCTCCAAGTCGACAGCCCTCATCCTCCTCCAAAAGTGCGGGTCCTCTTGAATGACGTCGAACTATGACGTCGAGCGGAGAGCTTATGCGATTGTCAGCTGCTAGGGTGTGCTCGTTGTCGTGCTCGAGATGTACTAGTGAGCTGGGTGGCCGTAAGCGTTTTGCTGTGTGCGTCGTCTTGCGTGCTACATTTCGGAGTCACGCTAGACTGTCGATGTATGTCTTGTCTAAGATGTAAACAATGTAAATAAATCCTGTTCACCGAGTTCCTCTCTACGACCGTCAACTCCTTCAAATGGTGGCAGCGGCGAGATCGTACGACGACTCCTACATCTGGTTGACAGCCGAGGGATCGTCCGACAACTCTGACAGCGCTCGGCGTAGTCGGCCCATTTATGCATTGCCAGCTTGAAAATAAATAGTTGCATTCAGGGATACGATCACTTTCGCGCGACTCCCCACAGGACGCGCACTGGGCCAACCTCACCTTGTGCAGCGCAACAGATGGCCTCCGACGCATCCGTTGACAAGACGCGAAATCATGCGTAAGGTATGGTATTCTCGAAAGCGATAACTCGAGGATCCCTGCTCGCAGCGATCACGTCGGCGACATTGATGAGTTGGCGGTCGTTGTGTCATCACTTCAAGAGACATGAAAAAGCAGGATATCGGGTACGTGTCATACGCACGCATAAAATTTTGTGCTGACCTGCTTCGGCTTCGATTTTAGAAAGTTTGTCATGGCTGATGGTGCTCCTCATTTTGACCCTAAGGAGCTGGGGACGCGGCTGGCGCATGAAAATGCACGCCGCCTGTGACCAGCGAAACGTTTCACACGAAAAACATTGGACGCTATCATGAGAGCAATAAGCCAATGTAAGTGTGACTAATGTACGTGTGCCTACTAAACCAGTTCATTCCTACATCAACGGCCTGCAGTTCGGACACTTATCGGTTAAGAACTGCCACCTAAGCATACGACGAAGAGACGGAGCGAACACGGGCTAGCAGCTGCAACGCCTTCGCTAAGTGCAGAAAAAAGATCTCCGCATACATACGCGAGATATGTGAAAAGGAACACGAACAGAGAAAGACGAACCGAAAACGTAGCGCAATATGTGTGAACGAGCGTGTAGGACTTGCGTGGAACACGATGCAGATAACATGCACGCATTAAAGCGCGGCGCGCTGATCCCCACCGCGAAGAAGCGTTCAGGGGACACACACACGTACACACACAAAAGCTTCAAACGGTTAACCACTGCTCGTATCACACCGCTTCGCAATGCGAAACGGTGCGTTGGCATCTAAAAAGATAACGCTAGAAGTAAGGAAATCCGAAGATGACCGTAGACAGCTGAGCGTGGTAAATTTCAAGTCCTCAAGCGCCCGCGTTGCAATCCGTGAAGTCCCCGCAAAGATGGCGGCGAGCGCCCATCGCCTCCTTTAGTCATCTGCTAGCCGGAGAACTTCCAGGGAACAGCCAGACTAAAATCGTCCTGACAGGTTCTGGCAGCTCGCGGGTAGCCAGAAGTGGAAAATCGAAGAAGCCCACTGGGAAACTCACGAGATTAGACTTCTGCGCTATATCTTCGCTGCGTGCCTTAAGGGCTGTGGTTAGTGTTAAAACCATTATGGCGATTTCTCACACATTTATGGCTGCAAATTTAGAAGTATGAAGCGTCACAATATTTGTGCACTTTGTTGAATTCATAGCAGAAGTATGACATTACGAAATTATATTGAACCCTGGTAATTTTACACCATCTCCTCCCTATTTTGTTGCAATTTGCACACTGCAGTTTACAAATTCGGGTCGGGGAGTTCGCAAGGCAGATACACTGAGAACGAAATATCAGGATGACACCAGTTTCCAGATATTAATTCCCGAACATTGCGAATAACTACATTGTTGGTTAGGTTGGTTAGTTCGGGTTTAATGGCACAAAGGCAACTAAGACCATGCTGCGCCAGACGTAGAGTAACTACATTGGCGGTCCAGTTAATAAGTGGAGCGACAGTGCATCCTTACTGCAAGTTTGATGGCGCATATCTCGAAAATGGTGTCACAGAATTATTTTCAAGTGGATATACCGCGCTGTCTCACCGGCTACAATTTGTCAATTGCGATATGTATTATAACGTATTTGAAGTAGTAGCTTAGCGCGAATAAAACCACGGAAACAAGAAAGACGGACAAGGGCAAGTGCTGTTAGATAGGGGACCTTTTCCTGAGCCCCCTTGGAGTTCACGAGACCGCATCGAATCGCGCCACAGCGAATAAAGGAGCGCAAAAGCACATTTACCCCGTTCCCGAAGCGCGGCAGGTGCAAACGAGTTGGCGCCCCCCACCTCGTGCGCCGCAGGTGGAGCTATTCACTGCTTGACCCTTCCCGAAAGTGTAGTGGGAGCCTGGCACGGTTCCAGGTAACGCAGGTCCCGAGCAAAGCTGCTTTGCAGCACTAAAACGTCGCCCCCCATCCGCCTATTGTGACGGCGCTTGCAAGCCGGCAAGGCAATACCGCAGAGAGAAGTAAGCCCTCGGACAATTGGGGCCCAAGGAGCGACCCTCGGCGCCGGGTGTGACAATCGCACGGGCGCCTACCATTGGCCGAAAAGGACCACACTTGAGCGGGCTCGCCGATTGGCCGAACGTGACATGACTTCGAGACACCGTAGGGGTTAAAAGCCAGAGACCGGGAGCAGCAAGAGAGCATTCCTTCATTCATCTCTTTCGAGCTTCTTACCACGGGCCGCAGCATCCGAGTTGCTGCCGGCCCGTAATGACTTTATGACTTAATTTCTTTGTACTCTCACTGTAAATAATGTAAATAAACCTCAAGTTTTCATGCCGACGTCCTCCTCAACGTCGGCCAACTCCCGCACCCAACGGCAAGGTCCAAATATCTGGGGGACAGCAATTGGGATTGTCCTCAAGATCGAACAGCGCTAAGCTACTACTTCAAATATGGACGACCAACTAGCCCAACAGTCACCTCTTCTAGTATTGTAACGTCATTGGTAAAAAGCTTAATTGGCGACTTTTTCTTAATTTATTAATTAGGTATTTTAATTTCTCGCGCAAGTCATGTCCGCCTCTTTGAGGGGACCAGCTCAGGGACTAGAATTGTACTATTTGCCATAGACAATTTTCAAGAATTGCCGTCTTCGCGACCTGGTGTGTGTGTGTGTGTGTGGGCTCATGAGCAGAGTGTGCCAAATATCACCCACCAAGACTTAAAAATACGCTAAGGCCACGTAGCTGGACAGAACCACAGTACTGTTTGCCGTCGCTTGGAAATACTAGAACTGTTCTTTGCATTCAGCCTAATTACATATTACTTCTTAATTAACCAACTTCTCAAATATTATAGTTAGATTAGAAGTGAAAATGAGAAACTTGTAGAGCGACATGAAAAATTCCCGATACAACTTTCTGTCGCTCAATATGTGCTACATTAGTTTTTTCTGAGCATGAAAGAAGCCCCGCGAATACACGAAAAGTACCTCGAGCGGCCATGCCGGCAGTCCAAGTACCTAATTAAAGGTGGACTCGACTGGGATTCATCGAATGTCGTCTATCGTTTGGAATGCGGAGCATGCAAGATCCAATACGTAGGGTAGACGGACACCCCCTTTAGAATTCGGTTCAACAATCAACGTTCACATGTGCAGTCATTCCCCGGCCTTCCCCTTTCTGAACATATTACGTGAAAAAGTCACAGTTTTGGCAGTATCAAAGTTAAATTATTGAAGGGCAATTTTCGCACTATATACCGGAGAACGCGAACACGAATCTTATTTCATCTACAAATTTAGCATCATGAAAATTGAATAAATGAACGCTCCCGTACCCTCTCGGCATTAAGTACCTTAGAAGGCGAGTGCACCACTAAATATTTCCCGCAGCCTTCCATTTTCGATAAAAAATCCTGTTCCCCGGATACTTTTTTTTTCCTACGACCAACTACCCTACATTCCAACTTTGATATATATCCAATTGGCTTACGTATACACGCCACGCTACGGGGCTCCGCCCGTTGTCCGCACTCTGCACAGCGTGACAGGTCAGCATGCAGAGACAAATGCTACCGGCGACCTTACTATATGGCGACTTGCCCGCTCACCTGGTGGTTTCAATGCTGTTAATGTTTTTATTTCATACACTTTTTCTCCTCTTTAACTGCAGCTCAGCTGGAGGCGCCCGTGCTTGCAGAGTTGTGGCGCACGTGCCTTGAACAACGATTTTCACTTACGTCGGCGCGTCACTCCCTTGGTTCCCAACCCTTTCTCCTGGCTACGGGAACAAAGCCCATTAGGGTGACGCGAACAAACGCGCAGCGCACCGCGGCATCAACTGGAGCCGCCGCCACGCCTTCCTCGCGGTCGCCGCGGCGGGACGCCATCGTCCACTCCGGCAGGCAGAAAACGGCAACGCGTGCACTGTGACCCTGTCCACGTTTTTACCTGGAACCACTTCTCGCTCCGCGTCTGCTCGCTCAGCCGAACCTAAAATCGCGCACTTGTTAAAGCCCTTCTTACACAAACTTTTCAGCGGCTACTGGCATAAATGTCCACCTACGTGAGGAAAGTGGTACAAAAACACTTCATTCGATTTTCTGTCTAGCGAAAGGTCGGTCTCGGGCCGAAACGTCGAAACATTAAACAGTTGCTCTTCAAGAAGTGCATCAACTTTGCAATCGACGTACGACTGCTATAATAATAGAGAGTTTTAGAATAGGGGCCCCAATAGTTTGGGACCCCAAAGAGCTTTGCGGGTGTTTGCGTTGGGGCACACAAGAGTGAAGAGTTTTAGAATAGGGCTTGGCATTTGCGGATAGCGTCTTGCGCTGACAGCGCCACTACGGCGTCAAAGAAAAGCTATTAGAAATAATGAAATAAGATATACCATTTTATGATAGGAATAGTAATTTTGACTTGCAGGTATTCGCGTTTAATTACAATTCAGAGGTTATTCTGTAAGCAGCAAACAATTAGTTTCGCTTAGTTTTGAGCAAACCAACTTTACGTGCCTTCACCAGTCAAGCTTAGCCGTGTTAGGCCTACGAGCCATAAAATCCACAATCGAATTCGGAATCAGCGGCGTCTAATGAATCAATCTTCATAACACACGCTAGTTGAGAGAAAGCGATAACCGCATTCACTTCTCCTAGCTTGCGAACTTCACGCGTTACCACGAATCGAAGCCAGTTTGGTGCTCGGTTAGAGCCGTCGCTTCGATGGGTGCTGTAGGGGTTGAAGGATGGACTTCGGGATGAAAACCAATCTTGGGAGTATTTATTTTACATTATATACAGAGAGGTGAGACTCAAGTAACCGTCGTACAGTCATTACGGGCCGGCAGCAACTCGGACGCTGCGGCCCGCGGCAAGAAGTTCGAGAGAGGTGAATCAGGGAATGATTTGGTCTCTCTGGAATGCTTCTTTTAAACCCTTCGAGGACTGGAAGTCGCGTCATGTTTGGCCAATGGGAGAGTCCGCTCAGATGACGCCATTTTCAGCCAATGGTTGGCGCCCGTGTCGCGGTGTCACACCCGGCGGCTCTCTGCGGTCTTGCCTCGCAGACTTTCAATGCGCTTCTTCCAAGGCGGAGAATGGGGGGGTGCTCATGCTCCATTGTCCGAGGGCCCACCTGCTCCCGGTGCTGCGGCCGCGCAGCGGTAGCAAATGTCTTCTTCAAAGGCGATGAAGAGGTACGATTGGGCCTTCCCGGCACGTCCGGCTGTCACGGCGCATTACCGCCGTCTTGGTTTGGCACCCACTTTACTTCCAACAATGCCGTGCTAACCCTTCGCTTTCTGGAAAACTCAGCATTGAATAGCTCCTCGGTGGCACACGACCTGGGGGCCGCAAACTTGTATGCACGTGTCTTGTGGCCTTCAACTTGTTTGCTCGGGCGCTCCTCTGGAATGTGCTTTCCTGCTTCTGCATTCCTCAATTAGCTGCTGCGATTCGATGTGCTGCGATTCGATGTGGTCTGGGGAACTCGAAGTAGCCTCAGGAAACTGCGCCATATCTAACAGTGCCGCCATGGTTGCTGACGCAAAGCTGTTGCGGCCGCTATTTGGGCTCCCCCTAAATCGGTGAAATAGCGTGCCCAACGCAAAACCCAAACGCAGTTTGCGTCTCGTGCATGCGCAGTGGCTTCGACGCTATTTCTTTGGGGCCCCAAAACGTTTGGGGCACTTATTCTAAAACTCTAAGGCACTCGCCTCGTCTGAGAAGTACAATGCAAGCCTGTGAAACTCTGGGCGCACATTCACTAAAATAAAATACGCTTCGCGCTGGCGCAATTACCTTAGGAATGCGATCGCTACAGAAAACGTGTTAAAGCGCCAAGAGGCCCGGCAAGCATAAGGGGAAAAACAGTAAAAAGCTTACGACGCAGTGCACTGGCTGAAGTACACAAGAACGAAGTAGTACAAAGCAAACAACGCCGCAAAGACTTCATCCGAATGCAAAGCAGGCTAGCAGCCAAAAAATATATGCCAAGCACGATGTATCAGCGACCACTTCTCCACCGTCGATACATGCCGCAGATAAGCATAAATTTGTCACGTTAAAAAAAGAAAAAAGAAGGAAAGTATTAAAGGGCCCCTGAAACGGTTCGGACAAATTTTGTAGGCGCATAGGGTACAGCTTAAGTAGAACATTCGCACCACAATTTAAGTGAAGCGTTACGTATTAATGGAGTTACAAGCGATTAGAAGTTACCCTCCTCCCTAGCCATGCCTTTCCTCCTCAACTCGCTCGCCGAGCGAGCGGCGCTAAGCTCCGCCTTCACTGGTCCTGCGTCACGATGCGACGTCACATCATTCACTTCCGGTTGTTGGAGCACGCCTCCTCCCGCGCGAGACCTCTCCGCTGGCCGCTTGGCCATCGACCGAGAGCCATCGAAGCAGCGTGCGTTGCGAGCATTGTCGTAGCGCCGAAGGTGGCCGGTATTCCGGTAACCACAGGCAAGCTGGTCATTTCGGCAAATGACTGGAGGCATGAACTCAAGCTGATGAAGGAACTTCAGAGTAGATGCACGTGAGCAGCCTGATCGGTCTGCACGGACCAGACACTTGTTGGCGCAGCGCTTAACCAGTCAAACGAAGCGCTAATATTGCTCTAACCAAGTGTAAAACATTTTAAACATTTATAATAACAACGTATTGATGATTACACTCCTGCGAAAAATACACACCAGCAGCAAAGAAGAACGCGCTTCGTTGCTGCTACTGTGTATGGTTGAGCTCTGTGCCACCAGGTGGCTGCACCATGCAGACCATTCACATTTACCGTTCTGCTCACCTCATGGCTCATCCCGGCACAGTAAAGCGGCCATACCCTGTCCCCTTGCGCTTGTGTTTGCCCTAATACCGGACTTGCGAAACGCTATTGCGTTAGTAATCTTCCGCTGTAAAGTGACGGCCACAAACGCGCAAATCCTGGCGCCTATCGGATAGCCGCAGTCCGATGCGCAGCAGCCAGTTCGCTCGTATGCTGCCTTGCAGAGGGACACGATTTCGCAACTTCACATCTTTCCAGTCGCTACGTCTGCAGCCCACAACGCAACAAGGGTGATTCATCGTGCTCACGAAAAGACTGATCGACACTGACGGCGGAGCTCTCGTCAAAGACTGCGCACGTTGTAACACAAGCAGACGACACTTGCTGTGTGCCGGAAGTGCTCAAGTGTACTAAAAAACTATTCTTGTGTATTCTCTTTAAGTTATTTTCTTTTTACAAAAACAAAGTAACTAACATTCCAACTATTACGAGCATCATTTGTTCACCATAAAGTTGGAAAAATTATCGACCATGCGCCCTGGTCAGCCAATCAGATAGCTCGCCCATGTGACGTCATATGGGTTATTTGCATCATATGGGTAGGGGCGACTTAAAATTCCGCCGAGCAGTGCGCTGCGATCGACAGCGATGTGCATTTTTAAAACCTTATAATAAATTACACGCTTTACGCAGAGCACTTAGATGTGTCAAATAATGATCAGAACGACCTACTCTAACGACTCAGTAAGTTAGTAGAAAATCGCCAAAATCGTTTCAGGGTCCCTTTAACACCTTTTTTCCTTCAACGTTTCAAAACCGGGTCAGACAAGGTGTTGGCCAAAGGAAATTAAGCAAAGCTGAATAGCATACATGCAGGGGTGTTGCCCCGTACAACAGCGCCAAGACGAGCGCATTTAACAGGTTCACACGGGCGCAGGTTTGACCCGGAAGCTGCACACAGGCGCATTCTCCAAGCACGTTCCCTCGTGCGAGGAGCAGGAAGAGAATGTAGAGAGCGTACACACGTTACTTGCATAGCAAAGTGGGCAGCCTGCGAAGACAACGCGCGGTTCAATATGTGCGCCCCGTGATGGGGAAATGAAACCAGACTGTCAGCATACTGATAATTAACGAGCAGTGGCGTAGCTAGGTCGTCTGGCACCCGGGGCCCATAGGTCTTCTGTCACCCCCCCCCCCTCTTCGGGTGTGGCCGGCGGAAAGAGGGATGTCTTCAAACGTATATGACACCCTCCCCCCACCACCACCACCACTGGCCCCTTGCACCCGGGGCCCACGGCCCCCCGGCCCCCCCTGTTGCTACGCCCTGTTAACGAGAGATCAAAGCGGCGCCTGCACTGACCTAGTCCCGACGGCAGCTCGGTGGCTACCGACGCGCTAAACATCGTACACAAACATATGCGCTCTATAAAAACTGCACAATTTTTTGTTGTGTGTGTGAAGACTCGCTAAGCATGGAGCCTTTGTAGGCATACATATACAGGTTGCCCGAAACGCTGCACCGATGAGGCTCACCAGGCAAGCAGGTCAAGGCAACAGTCATACGCCCGCTGGGTCAACACTCCTCTCACATCGGGCTCGCTCCAGTAATGTCAGGTTCTCTATGGTGTAATGTGGGTCAAGTCTCTCGAATGCGGAAACTACTTACATTCAACCAACCACTTAAATTGCGCTCATTTTCCGCTTCAACGAGCTGTCCATGTAGTGCTGCCAAATATATGCATTTCTTTTTCAAGTCACATAGTTGTGAATATAACCAAATCTTCAAATTTGTCTCTGCGGGAGAGCCGTGCTCCCTTGTACACTTTTTGATCGGACACGCCTAACACACTTCCCGTGCTGCTTCTTGAACGTTAAACCCGATCGGTCGATCAACTAGTCAATCGACAGATCATGCTGCATGAGCAGCCTTAACCTAAAAACGGCGATGGGCTTCTCGCGCACAATACACGCATGTACGATCGGCTCTTGAAAACTTTACCTATATATAACCAGTTGAGTAGTAATACAACACACGATTGGGAGTACATTATTAACCCGGCAAATGACCGGTAGCCGCAGCAGTCCAAACACAAGGTCGATCGGTAATACTGTGCGTTTGACCCGTGATTTCTTGCTCGAAACATGTGCGCTTATCACTATACACTGGCGGCGAGAGCTGCAGATGTTTCAGAAACGCAGGCGCTTCACTGGTTTTGAAGCCTTCTTTGTGGAACCACAATGCCACAACACGAAAGCTACACGCGTTATGTTCCTTCACGGAAGTTTGAACAGGATTAGTTATTCCAAAAAGCAATGCAAAGAAGGCACAAAGCACCGTTTCGCGTGAGAAACAACCTCTCACTAGGCTCAGCGCAATCAGATGGATGAAACCAGTGCTCATTATTATTAGGCAGCCTTCCTGAAAGAGCGGCTGCGGTGAGATGCCCTCACATACATCATGCAATGGTTGCCATTTACTTTGCAGGCAAGACGCGCACAAGACTCGTGGCACGGGACGGTGCACAATTTTAACGGAATGGCGATCAATATACATTAACTCACGTAAGCGAACTCCGCATTGTGTTAGGAACGGCTTGCAGAGGTGCCGACATGCAAAGTTTTCTCAGCCAGCGGCAGCTGCGAGCTTCCCCGAAGAGACTCTGAAAGCCTTCCCCACCTGCCGCGTCAACACCCCCTCGGCGCCGCTATGACTAAACGCGGTCGGCGGACGAAGTATTGTTAGTGGAATCGCCAACGCCTTGACGGTTCGATTGAAGCAAGGGGAATTCCTGGAAGGAGATGCTCTGCGGTGCCTTCTCACGGGCCTTTGAAGACGCCAGACAATGGACAGCCGCGGCGGCCACTGTGCGAGGTCCGCTCGGGGATTAATGCTACGTTCACACTGAGGAATCCGGCGTCTACAGCGAATGGAATTCTCCTGCCGCCGAAAAGCGCGTAGTTCACACTGCTTGCGGACCGCGCCGCCGGAAAGACGTACAGCGCCATCTGCCCCATAAAATGCTAACCTCCAATCAAGCGCGGGATGTCCCGGATGTTCGCGCGGCTCGAAATTGCGCAGCAGTTGTCTCCGCTCGCGTCGAGTTCGTGTGTTTATGTTGCGCGTCTCCACCATTGCTTGGAAAGACAATGATGAACCCCGAGCAAGAAGAGGCAGTACTGCTCGGCCTGTTGGCAAGCACCTTTCTGGCGATGCATGACGCGCAGAAGCATTCGCCGAAGAGACGGCGGCAGCGGCGTTGGTGGGTTCGCCCACCAATCTCGCGACCGATGTTGTGCCACAAGTCGTCCTTCTGCACGTTGTCTTTGTGCTTCAAGTGGCGCTTATCGTTGAGGACTGGGTTGTTGCGCACCAGTGCGATCAGCATTTCGGATGTGGATGTCGCGGCGGACTTTGATGACTGCGACGACTGCGACATGACGTGAGACTCGGCCGCCATCTTTGGAAGTTCTGTTTCGCGCTCCCCTAGGGTGCCTCGATGCCTGCCCGCCGCGCCGCCGTTCAGGGTGGTGACAGCCTTTGTACCGCTCCGCGCCGCCGTTCGGCAGACGCGCCGCCATATTGGTTCGACGTTGCTGCCCGCTGCTCGTGTCTCCCGTGCGGTCGACGAGTTGGTGAGGCGGCATTTTCGTGCTCTCGTGAGCAACCGACATTGAAAACATTTTCGCACACGCTCTTGCAGTGTAACAGTATTCTTATCGTCCAAAAACAAGAAAGGGGCTGGCAGATGGAATGGCACACTGTGGTATAAAATTTTTTAAACAGGGTTGAAGTACCTCAGACAGGCTGGCCAACGTTTCGATAGGTGGACCTATCTTCGTCAAAGGCGGCCTCGTCATCCTCGGCGTGTTAGTTTTAAAGGGTTAGTGCAGTGACGTCACGTGCGGGTGTTGTCGCTGGCGGCTGGTTTTAAAGAGAGAGATTACAAGAGGGAACAGGCGCTGTCGTCCGACGTCTGTGAGCCTCATTCTCAAGACGAAGGGACAAGAGCGTGAGAGTGGGCACGCGGAGAGGAAAGAAAAGAAATAGAAGCAGAAAAAAGGGGAAAAAGGAAAAAAAGGAGCGGGGAGCCAGGGCCGTACCAAGACACAACAAAGGGGGGGGGGTGAAAGAAAAAGAAAGAGAAAAATGAAATCTATAAGCAATACGGGGGCTTGGGAGCGTGTTGGGGATGCGAAAGGTTAGGAGTAATTCAGGGGGAGTCGTTGGCGGCATGTTTTTGAGGCATTAGAACGGCCGGTCAAGCAATAGGTCGAGTAATTTTGAAATAGTTAAGGTGGCGACGAGGAGTCTGCGGTGCAATGTGTGGGGAGACTGAAAGGCAGCGGCATGGTCTTTCAAGGGGCACTGTCCCACGCGCTTAACGTAGGTGTCGTTACGGCGGCATCCAGAAGGCGATACTCTGGGTTGAGGCGCCGAAAAAGGCATATTGACTTCGGAATGTGTTGTCGAGGGGGTTTCAAAAAAAAAGGACTAAAAAAGGGGGGCAGGGGGAAGGGGGGGGGGCGAAATCGGTATAGCAAACAGGAGGGTGACGCGTGCAGAGGCGGGCACGGGCACGTGTACATGGAAGGAGGGGATCGTACACTTGGTATAGACGTAAAATCCTGAAAGAGTACATTAAATTGAGTAGTAGGCAGGAAATTTTTTTTTCTTTTTTTTTCTTTTCCCTCCTCCCTCCCCTTTTTTCCTCCGAAATGAAAGAGTAGGTGAGGTTAAGAATTAAAGTTGGCTGGTGGGCTAATGTGTTTTGTGTATTGGTTGATGATATGAGAGTTTCAGATTTAAGTTACAGCTTTTAAAGATTCTAAGTTGCCGCGTGCCAAATTAATTCCTGTCGGGCGTAGGCAATTAAACTTGTGTATGAGGTATGATTCCGTGTACTTCCTTTCGCGAGGGGAACGGAAATTTGTTTGTAGTATATAGAGCCTTGCTTTGTCAAACATATGTCCATGTTCATTAAAGTGGCTGGCTACTGCTTTGGGCAAATTCTGTTTTGTGTCCGCGCGGTGACCATTGAGTCTTGTATTGATTTGTTGTCCGGTCTCACCTATGTATTGTTTGCTACAAGCGGCGCATTCTAGACAGTAGACTACATTGCTTGATGTGCAGGTGAAAGCCGAAGTTACCTTGTGTGTGTAATTCGACACTGTACTTTTTACTGTAGTAGTGGATTGAATGTGTTTGCATGTAGAGCACCTGGGGCGACCACAGGGATTGGTTCCCAACTTCTTTTTCTGTAGTTTGGCGTGCACAAGAACATCTTTAAAATTAGTGTTGCGTCTGTGTTACGGCTGGGACTCTGTGATATAAGGCCGTGAACTGCTGTTAAACGCAGCAAACGAAACATGTGCTTCAAAGTTTCGAGGGAGCCTACCAACACGTGAACAGATAAGCGTTGTGTAATTTCTCAAACGGTTTTGTCAAAAAATTTTCCACCGTCCAAACGAAATAATATTGCGACAGTGAAAACTCAATTAACATTCCGACTCGCCAATCGCCTCTCCTTGTAACACCGCAGCGCTCTGCTAACATGACTACTGTGCTTTTTTACAACAGAATATGAGCTCTGTATTTCAGCCCGAAAGCATAATTCCACACATGCCAGAAATTTTCAGCTTCCGATGCGATTGGTGAGAATCCTGCCCTCTGCAACGATAGCTCGGCGGGCGCGCGAGGCGCTTCTTCAAACCAATATGGCGGCGCCGCGGGGCTGTCACCACCCTGAACGGCGGCGCGGCGGGCAGGCATCGAGGCACCCTACGCTCCCCGATTGGTCAGCGCCGCGCGGCGGCGAGGCAATCCGGCGGCAGCTGCCGAAAAAATCGGTACGGGAGCGATCGGCGCGGAAGGGGCTATTCCGGCGGATCTCGCCGCCGCCGAACTGGGCGCCGCTCCAGACGCCGAATGTCTCAGTGTGAACGGGGCATAAGAGGCGTCTGCTCGGGGCAAGACACGTATCAGTGAGAAGCCCCTCACCTCGGCCTGGTCAGTGAAACCTGTGCGGAATGTGTGTGTGTAACCCCCCCCCCCCCTTTCAGAGGCGGGTCGGCTCCGATGACTTTCAACGCTCCGAGTTTGTAGCAGGTTGAACGGCAGTTTTTCCCTTATCTATGGATCTAGGGAGGACAAAGTGTTTATAAGCAGCTGTTGTGCGGCTGCTGAGTGCTTTCTCTCGCAGTCATGCTGGACTGATGAACTGCAACGTCCTTATGTAGATACTGTAAATAAACCCATATCCTTCGTTCTCGATGAGAAGCAGTCCTTCCCTTCAACAACGTCCTCAGCGTGGATAAGTTCAACGACGGCATGGGCCAGCTACGATCTATTTTATGCCCGACTCCAAACATTACAATTGTTAAAAATTCCTTTTGTCCGCTGGTGGTGCAACATCCAGGAGTTAATTAGGAGCACCTGGATGGAGCGTTGTATTGTGCTACTTCATGGACAGCCACCACGTGCACTCGCAGCGAGATATCCAAATACGCGGTTAATGTAAACGCGCAGTGCCTTTTCAGTGCTGTATATGCAAGAAAAAATTACCGACAATTACGTTACTTCCTAATGCGAAATTTGAGCGCAGCAAATAAGCTGTTTCACCTTTCCGATAGATTGAGGCAAAGAAATCGAGCAACACATGTATGCGCTATCACAGAATTTTTTTTTATTTTTCACACGTATTCCTTTAACAAAGACTCCACTAACAGTTCTTGACAGTCATGAAGGAAGCTTTGTGGTCGGAGAAATAGACTGATATATGTTCGACTTGGTACACCAATGCTTGATTCTCAAAGACGAGATCTATACAAGTGCCTCGCGAGGTTGTCACAGCCGTGGGACGCGTTACGAGCGAGAGGAACGGGATGTTCTACCGCATAAGGGCCCATACATGGTCGCTCCGCACGTCCGTTCCGCCCTCGTCCGGTCGCGAGCGGAAGCCCGAAAGGCGGAAGGTGTCGCAAAATTCGATGCACGCTCAATCCGCACGAGCGGAACGCACGCGCACTCCTATTGGGCGACGCGGCCTGTTGACAGCTGGCAACCGTTCGGCGGAGCAAAGGTGTTCAAGGTTGGCAACGACCTTTGACAGCAGACGACACTGGCATATTTTTGCAGATGTGATTTCAATTTTCCGCGTTCCGGCGAAAATGCGACTCTAGGCTGCCACATTCTGTTCTGCAGCCGTATGTGTTGCATTGGCACCGTCATCCTTCTTCGAAACATTGCACAGTCGTCTTATCTGCGCCACCTTTTACAGATGTATTGCAATCGCATCACGTCGCAGCACGCGACGTATTCTCGGATGATTACTTTCAGTGCACGCTGCCTTGGCTGGTTGAACAAAACCTCTCTAATTATCCAAGGTGATGCGTTCTGCGACACGCGAACCTGATATTGTCGCCGGAAGCGCGGTGGCGCGGTTTCTATAGTGTTAGTGACAGCTTGCAAGAATACAGAACACACGCACATCTGTCGCGGAATGCATTTGCGTAGGTCGCCAAGACGCACATTTCTACCACTGAGCACGCGTGTGAGGCCCCGAGTACAGCTTGCTGATACGCTTGCTCGTGCTTTTTTTTTTTCACTCTGCCAATTTTAAGAGGGTGCTTAAAGCAGTTGGATGCATGGAATGCCTTTTCCTTAAATGATATGCTCAGCGATGACTGAAGTTCTCACCGTGTGCAGAAAAAGTTGTGCATGAGTGGTTAACTTCATGCAGCAAGGAATTGAAGGTTAAGCAGTGAGTGTACAATTCATTATGACTGGCTTAAAGCAATGTGTATGTATTGCGGTGACCTTATGCAGATATATGCATACTCATGAGATATGTTTCCAAGGGGAGTACTTATTTGAAAGCATATAATTTACATTGCTGATAAGAAAACTTATTTTGAGTGAAATCAAACAATTGCATTCTTTCTTGCCAGCCTGGCTACCCAATATGTTGCCACCTTACTACTTAACATACCTAATTTAACATTTCAAAAATGCACAAACATTACCAAAGCGCACAAAATTAAGCAGTACCTTGACAGGCATGCTTCCTCTCTCACCCATGGCACCAAACAAGGATGTTCGACTTGAGACTGTGATACTGTTGGCATCATACATGCGTGTTCTATTTTGATTGCTCTACATATAAAAAATAAGCTCTACTCAGGTTATGTGAGTTAGTTGGGCATGGGCTGCATGTTGTTTATGTATTTATGCAGTAACAACCTTGCTAGCTCATGCACACATATTTTAGGAAAATGAAAAATGCATAGCATAACATAAACAGCTGGCCAGTGCCTGCATTTATTTGAAAGCAAGCCGATATTATCAAGTGTAGCTTAGCAGTGAGTTCAGTGACATCTTGTGGTGTGAAAAGGTTGATGTAGTTAGTAGTTTCGTGTTCGGCTTTCTTAATTAGTTGGTGTTTTAACATGCACATGACAATGAAAAGAAGGCACACACGGTGGAACACAGGGCCACACAAAAAGTGGGGAAACAGTTACTGCCATTTTTTTTATTTGCATAGCAAACCAGCAAATAGTTCCTTAGGTTCAGTTTTGTGAGTAATGCACAAGGTGTTCTGCATAAAACTGAAAGATGGTTGTGCTCCTTTACGTATTCACTATTCGGGCAGCCAAATGAATGATACCCCCTTTGGCACTGTGAGAGCACAGAAATTTGCAGTCAAGAGGCCGCAGTGGCTCAGCCTCTGTGCCAAATGTAAAATTGTTCCAAAAGAAAACATGCATACCGGTGAATTGGGTATGCATTCACATCTGCTATTCAAATCCACACATCACAAGTAATCTTTCATTCCTTGGCACATTTCTCACCATTGTACAGACTTTGTTTCAGCGCTCTGTGCGTGCAGTAATATAACTTGGTAAATCAAAGCTGCGGTTATTCAATACACTGAAAGCAACTTTGCGTGTGGGTTAGATAAAATAATGCTCCTACATATGGGTCAACTTAGTATTATAAGCCGCTTTGTTTACTAGTTCACTGTTACGCCTGAACTATACGGTGCCACTGGACAATGCTGTATCCCTGCAAGCACGCTAGAACAGCTTGGATATGCACAAACAATCCTTTACATCGCACTTAAATTAAGGTGGTGTAGATTTGCTGTCACAATGTGCTTGTAAGCATAACTGCCGAGCATTCAAAAAAGTGTTTGAAATGTAAGGGTGGATGCTCAGGTTTGCAGGTGTGACATTTTACATTTATAGTGCAAGGACACACCGATGAACAGGAAGGATACCACACAAATCCTCGTGTTGTGACCTTGCAGTCACAATGCAAGTAGTTTTCAGTGGTGTTTAGCTATAAACATGTGAAGCAATCTGTAAATTCAAAAGTGTATTAAGTAAACTGAGACACCATGAAAAGCAACATAACACTACGGTGTACACATTTTTTGTCACATCAGCTCTTTGTGGTGCAGGTCAAATATGTATACAAGCTATTTGTAGGAAGTAGGAAACCTATCCAATATAAACAAGAAACTTGTAGGCAAGGTAATCACAACAAACCAGCTGAGACGTTGGTACTATTCTACTTGTGCTTGTACTTCTACTATGTGCTGCTGGATGGTTGCGACTGATATGCTCGCGAAGGTTTGGGTCATTCACATTTCAAGGGATGAGTAACTGTTACATATGTAAATCCTCCTCCTCTGCATGCAGCCGCTGTGGCTGGCAGTCAATCCCGCAGCCTCATGCTTAGCAGCCCAACACCACAACCACTAAGCAATCACGGCGGGTAACTGCTCCTCAGGTTGTGCAATCTGTGTGGCTGTATCAAAGCACTGATGTAACACGTGTTTCAGTGGGGTCTAACTACCGCACAGAAGTTGTGGTGCAGCACTTCCTAATGGCAACATGTGTTGCAGCTGGGATACAAAGAGTTGAGCCTTTGTATCCGATGAGCATACGGTAAGTGGAAACTTTGTTTCCACTTCTAAAAATTTTTGAGTATGTTCTAAATGACATGAGCCCATGTTGTAATGCTATTTTAATTTTTAAAATAGCTGTACACGTTGGTGTACATCAAGTACACCATGAAATAACAGTCATCGGGGTATGCTTGAAAGGCACCTTCAGCATCTGCACTTCAAACTGCAGCTATGTCGTAGCCATTGTAGGTGAAACAGCAGTAGTCAACGCGAAATTGACCGCCACTTTAGCAGTTTGCATGCAAACACACATTCATGTGGTGGCATTGTTTATTTTGGTTACCTGGCCCAGGCAAGTAATGTGACTAAGAAAACAATTATGAAACATCATTAGCTTAGTGAGGCCCAAAATACTAATTCGGGTAACTATTAATAGCAGTAGTCGAGGGCACGCTTGAAAGGCATCATTAGCAGTCTGCACGTCAAAGCGCAGTCAAGTCGTCGCCACTGTTGGTGAAACGGCAGCACTCAATGCGAAAATGACAGCCACTGTTGGCAGCTTGCATGCAAACACACGTTCATGTGGTGGCATTGTTTATTTTGGTTACCTGGCCCAGGCAAGTAATGCGAATAGGAGAACAATTATCAAACATCATTAGCTTAGTTAGGCCCAAAATACTCAGTCGGGTAACTATTCATAGCAGTAGTCGAGGGCACGCTTGAAAGGCACCATTAGCAGTCTGCACGTCAAAGCGCAGTCAAGTCGTTGCCACTGTTGGTGAAACGGCAGCACTCAATGCGAAAATGACAGCCACTGTTGGCAGCTTGCATGCAAACACACATTCATGTGGTGGCATTGTTTATTTTGGTTACCTGGCCCAGGCAAGTAATGCGAATAGGAGAACAATTATCAAACATCATTAGCTTAGTTGGGCCCAAAATACTCAGTCGGGTAACTATTAATAGCAGTAGTCGAGGGCACGCTTGAAAGGCACCATTAGCAGTCTGCACGTCAAAGCGCAGTCAAGTCGTCGCCACTGTTGGTGAAACGGCAGCACTCAATGCGAAAATGACAGCCACTGTTGGCAGCTTGCATGCAAACACACATTCATGTGGTGGCATTGCTTATTTTGGTTACCTGGCCCAGGCAAGTAATGCGAATAGGAGAACAATTATCAAACATCATTAGCTTAGTTAGGCCCAAAATACTCAGTCGGGTAACTATTCATAGCAGTAGTCGAGGGCACGCTTGAAAGGCACCATTAGCAGTCTGCACGTCAAAGCGCAGTCAAGTCGTCGCCACTGTTTGTGAAACGGCAGCACTCAATGAGAAAATGACAGCCACTGTTGGCAGCTTGCATGCAAACACACATTCATGTGGTGGCATTGCTTATTTTGGTTACCTGGCCCAGGCAAGTAATGCGAATAGGAGAACAATTATCAAACATCATTAGCTTAGTTAGGCCCAAAATACTCAGTCGGGTAACTATTCATAGCAGTAGTCGAGGGCACGCTTGAAAGGCACCATTAGCAGTCTGCACGTCAAAGCGCAGTCAAGTCGTCGCCACTGTTTGTGAAACGGCAGCACTCAATGAGAAAATGACAGCCACTGTTGGCAGCTTGCATACAAACACACATTCATGTGGTGGCATTGTTTATTTTGGTTACCTGGCCCAGGCAAGTAATGTGAATAGGAGAACAATTATCAAACATCATTAGCTTAGTTAGGCCCAAAATACTCAGTCGGGCAGCTATTAATAGCAGTAGTCGAGGGCACGCTTGAAATGCACCATTAGCAGTCTGCACGTCAAATCACAGTCATGTCGCAGCCATTGTTGTATTTGTTTATCTCACGGCAAGTAACACCAATGGAAGCACAATTATTCACCCTGAATAGCTTTGCTAGCATTGTTTGTACTAAAAAATTCTGAGTGAAGTTGAATGTGTTTTATTGAGGCAATTATTTAATTCACAAGCCATCGGCATAGTGATCGATGGCCAGGTTCAAACAATGACATTTGTGAAGTAATAAATGGTGAAAGTTGCAAAAGCTATCAGTGCACTGCTTTGCTGGGCTCCATTTACTGAAAAATTTCTTTGCAACGACAAAAGCATCAGACAGGAAATGACACCCCACTGCACAGTGTTATTCGTGTTGTACTTTTTTGCCATCATATGTGATGGGCAGCGAAACCATCCGTTTACTAAGACTGATTGCATGAAAAATGCAGCAGCATAGCAAGGTGTAGTTTCACAATATGGCACCCTTTCATGTGCACTTCTGGCGAGCTGCCACATGCACTGATGCATAAACATGAACTGAGGTAAGAGGCTAAGTTGCTGTGCAACCCCCATGACGCTTTTAAGAAAATCTATCTTTAAACCTTTCTGTTTTCATAGGCGATGAAAATCTGTTTTGAGCAAGTTGGTTAATCACACTGCAGCAACAACACAAGAAGCAAGGACAGAAAACACAGCGAGTAGGCAGACTGAGAAGACGAGGTAGACCAGTGAGAAAGGTTTTAATGAGATGGAAGAGGCCTGCCCTGCCGTGTACATGAGTTAGTGCTTTGAATGAGATTGGTTTATGAAAATGTGTAATGACTTTCCTGAAAGACAACTAGCAAAAGCAAATGCTAATATAATATAAAAGGACAGAAATAATGGTAAGCGCAAGAACGCATGGAAACAGGCACGTATTCACACACAAATGCGAGAACTAAGAAGAACTCCAACGTAAAGAAATCTGGGAAATAGAAAAAAAATTGACAAACGCAAGAAAACATACATTTACAAACAGACGCGGGTCGAGGTATTGTAGGAGCGGGTTCACAAGCTGCTGTGCTTACCTTCTCATATGTGTTCTTTTTTAACCGTTCTCTTAACACTGTCTTGGGAATTTTTAATTGCATTCATGACATTAGTGCTCTCAGGCGCGTCCACATTTCACGACAGCGCTGAACGTCTTGACGTATGCAATTATAATGTTGTTCCCTAATTTCCCCCCACCGATAGAAGCATCTTTAACCGTGCAGTAACAACTTTTGAAACAAACGATAGATGTACGAAGCAGAAAAGGCCGGTGTGATAGGGCTTCTCTATCGGGCTACTACATAAGAAAACGCAATCGGCAACACTTATGCTCAGCTCAGTTCTGAGCACACGAACATCGCGTAGTACGACCACTTCTACACCCAGTAACGCTGCAACACATCGCACATATATATCACGATTTGTAGCTCGCAAACGCACTTCATAACGGCAAGAGCACAGCTCGAACGTCGCGATCACCACGGCGCATCGCAGCCGGCAAAACGGCTCATACGCAGTATAGCACACGCAGAATGGCAGCGATAACTAGGCGATAAAAACTTATCGCTACTGATCGTATCGTTACTTTTGGTAAGTTGCGAAGGGCTGGCGTTCACCACACCGCGGCAACGATCGGCATACACAGAGCAGAAACCAAACGTGTACGCTGGGTGCGCCAATCGGACGCTACTTATTTCGCCACGCCTTGAACGTGTGTGCTGCTCAGAATGCACGTGTATGTGATGGAGTTCTCGTCTGCGACGCACACGCGAAGCATGGCACAAGAAATCACGAAGTCGACGGCTTGAAATATTTCTTCCGACGCTCTCGTAAACACAACACACACTTCCTGCGCTCCGTCTGTTTCTGTTGGCGATCGCACGCACTGATGAGGTCTGGAAGCGTACACCGGCTTGCTTCTTCCGATGACTATCTCCGTGGGTGCCACATATCTCTGGTAAAAATCACAAAAAGGAGAAAAAAATAGACTGTTTCTGACGCGGCTGTAGCCTAGGCCTTGCGTCCCAGCTTCGCTTCGCTTCGAGCACGCGCCATGTTTGCTGTGACGACAGCCGAACTATCCGCCTCGGACCAGCCAATGAGAGACGAGCAGGCGGCCGGACGGGAAACTTGCGTCCGCTCTTCGCTCGCCAGTAGAGAGCTATCCGCACGCGACCGGACGAGGGCGGAACGGACGTGCGGAGCGACCATGTACGGGCCCTAAGTGTTAGGAAATTGCTGTTTGTCTTTATGTCAACATTAAAGTCCCCCACTACTAACATCGGTGTGGATCGATGGACGGTTAATGCGAGTTGCAGGAAGTGCACGACGTCTTTCGTGAGTGCGGTAGCGGACTCACGAAAGCGGTATCAGTCGGTCGCTGCTAGCGCTGGGGGGATGAAAGGGGGGCGGAGCTGGTTACGAGGCCGACGATAACGCCGACGGTGACGCGAAACCCAGGAACGGACGCCAAAGAGCCATTTGTGTAGCCAGCCCTCCTCCACAGTCTCTCCTCCTCCCTTCCATCATCCTCCCTCGCCCGGAGAGCCGACAGCGCGCATGCGCGGCGGCGGAGCAGATTCGTCGGCGAGCTGGTTACGAGGCCGACGACAACGCCGACGACGACGCCGACGACGACGCGAAACCCAGGAACGGACGCCAAAGAGCCATTTGTGTAGCCAGCCCTCCTCCACAGTCTCTCCTCCTCCCTTCCATCATCCTCCCTCGCCCGGAGAGCCGACAGCGCGCATGCGCGGCGGCGGAGCAGCAGATTCGTCGGCGAGCTGGTTACGAGGCCGACGACAACGCCGACAACGCCGACGACGACGCGAAACCCAGGAACGGACGCCAAAGAGCTGCGCTCTAAAACGAAAATGAGAAGACGCGTCACATAGGTTCGCATCAGGTGATTCTACGCGAGTGCTGTGATTCGCGCCATTTATTGGCGCCCGCGACAGATGAGAACGCGAATGACTGAACACAATGAGAGATATTTCAAATACGTTCCAATTTACCATCAACTAACTTTACCGCACCCTCAAGTAGACTGTATAATTAACGCCCACACATGGACAAGAAAGCGGGACTATTTTAATTGACGCTATCAGCGCACAGAAGCCGCGGCTCCCGTTCTTTTTTTTTAAGTTTAAGATCATGCTGAATGTCTGGCTAATACTTGTGCTTCGTCTTCTTTTATTATATTTAATGGGTTCGGGTTACTTCGTCTTGCGACAACGAAAACGCTGCAGGAAAATCGCGTCAGCAGCAAGTTCCGAGGTTGCCGGTCACACAGCTTTGAATGGTTACCCGGTGCTGCCTTTGCAAACGTTCTCTAAAAAACGCGGCCGCGCTTGGGCTGTGCTGTGTCCGAAAGCTTAGATACTTTATTTGGTAACTCATACATTAAATAAAGTTCATCATACCATACCATAGCATCGTCATATGTACACATGGTCTTTCCGCTAAAATGTTTTCCTTGTGCAGAACACCTCCGCAAGCTTAGTTGCCCGTATCCACCGCAGATACCACAGTCGCGGGACACATACCATTTAAACCAGTCAAAAGAAGAAGACAGAGGAGAGACGTGGCACACGCCTTCTGACTGGTTTAAATCTTAAGAATATGTGCCAACTGACCCAGACTGCAACCTTTCTGCACATAGCATGTACCGTGTCGAGCTAGAATGCGCACCTACCCGCGACGGGGCCGCTATACGGCCACGATTCGCGTCGAGGACATTCCTTTTCGCGTACGTGTCGCAGAGACATGTGCCGGGCGCTGCGCGTCTCTGCGCTTGTATTTATTTTCCCCCGCTGTGGTCGAACACCCGCTATCTGGACCAGAGAGCGTGGGCGCTCAGGGCGAAGGCAATCTACGGACACCTCCGACGACCACGAGCATTGGCATGCCCCGTCGTGGCGCGCGCTTTTTTCCACACAGGACACCCACGGACCAACAGAGTGGGCACCACACCCCAAGCAGGGCCTGCGAAAACGAGCCCGTCCGGCAGAGCCAAGACGCTCAAAGCGAAGCGGCGCTGGCTGGCTGGCCGGCCGGCCGGCCGGACGGGCAGGCGCCATCGCGTCAATATACTTCCGCAGGTGGGCCTCACGACAGCAGCTGCAAGGGGAGCCTGGCCTCGCGACGCAGCACGCGCCGTTTCCCAACGCTTTTTCTTTTTTTCGTCCCCATAGCGAGGGGCACACGCCCCGACATCAGTTCCCAAAGAAATAAACGAACACCGACGATGAAGGGGCAACCTGAGGTCGATACCAAGCACGTCATGTACACGGAAGGAACGAAACCGCTTCACTGGACAGCATTCCTCTCGTTTCCCCTGATATCTGTTAAAAGAAATTCTTTATGCAGTGCAACTAATGGTTCACTGATACATTCGTCATTCTTTTTATATGTTGCAAGCCACAATTACCTTGCATGTTGTCAGGTCGTAATACCTGGCTACAACGCAAGTTTTGTGGAACACAGGACCGCAGTCACATTCTTTGCAGTATTTAACATTGTGTGAGGGAGGATTGTTTCACACGGATGACTCATACTCCCTCAATCTCCCTGATTTCGCATTAATAGAACATCCGCTCTGTCCAATGTAGGCACGGCCTTATAATGGCTGCAGACTACACAACGCTTGCAGCCTAGCTCACTAGATGCATATTGTGATTCAAGCCACAGCCAACCTTTCCTTTTTTTGGCTTCTGCCTTTTATTACAGCACAAAACTCTCCTTACAAGGGCCTGAGAAAACAATGATTTACGCAACTAAATTAGGCATGAACATGGAATATAATGAATGAGATAAAGTGGAAAAGTGGTTGCAGTTGTTTCGTAAGCATTTGTGACTTTCATGGGTAATTATGTAGCTGGTCTCTACGGGCAAAAATTTTTTTCTGTATGAAAGATGTGAAGAGAGATTTGCTCTGACGAGAAAAAAGACAAGCCAGGAAAACAAATTAATTTGTTGCGCGCAGCACAATTTGCAAGCGGTGCACTGTGCAACGGAGGTTATGTGACAGTCGGCCATTCCATTCCTGTCATACTTGCATTACATACACACATTGTATTAATTTGAGATTGTGGCTAATGAACTTTGTGTGGAATAACTCTCATTCACATATAGTGATGCACTGCAAAATAGATTGGTTCGTTCCTGTGTTCTTCAAGCTCGTAGCCAGAAATTATGAGCAGACGCACATAAGATAATTAAGCTTTGGCAGATTAGCGCGAAAAGGACAAATGCATCAGTCATTCTCAGTTACATTGCACGAAGAATTTGTTTTTGAATTAATGACGTCACTTGCTGTCACTGTGTTGTAGATGATGTCTGTTTTCTTATTAAAGCGAGAGTTGAGGTTAGGCGCTTGTGTCCTGCATTTCTTTGTCTTCGTTTGCTTCTGTGGTACCATTACACCAGAACAAATCCATGACAGGAGCTGCCAGTCTATGCAGTTGTACTACATTGGGCTCAGTACACCTGGCGGCTTGAATGTGACGAGTGCGAAGTAGCAGTAAGAACTTCAGAAGGGTAGAATTTTGTGTCAGTTGGTG
Organism: Dermacentor albipictus; assembly: GCF_038994185.2. NCBI lineage: Eukaryota > Metazoa > Arthropoda > Arachnida > Ixodida > Ixodidae > Dermacentor > Dermacentor albipictus. Next base: position 2,803,239 of record NW_027225567.1, on the reverse strand, counting down.
GTGCATATTACAGTATGAGTATGATGAAGCGCTATAGATGGAACAGTGTGAGGCGAGACAGATGGGAAAGTGCTACAGAGAACTGTGAGCTGCAGTAGGACAATGCATGCATTACCCTGGTGTAGTAAAATTTGCCAATGTTCATAGTTGTCAGTAGCACTTACCCATCTACATTACACTTCACCGTACACTAGTAGCAGTAACCACAGCAACCAACTGACCCGAGCAATAATCAAAGCCCACAGAATTGCCAAATTGTAGGAGAAATGTTTTAGTGTAACACATGTTTTGTTAACTGACAAGTAAATGTCGTACATGTCAGCGAACCGATGATCAGATGCATTTTTCATGCGCATACATTATTTTGTACAACTGCTTCCTGCTTTGGTTTTTATGGCTAGTAGGCAGCATTCCAAAGTACTTAGCTGTTTGTCTGTTCTAAAATTGAATCTGTTCTCAGCCAGCCCTCTGTGGCATTACTGCATAACCCCTTACTTCGTCAGTGCCCTTCGCACTGTTTCCAACTAAATATGAATAGCCAAATAAGATTTTTTTTAATTTTCAGATTATGAAGAGAATACTCTTAATATGTATTTTATTAGAAAAATTCTCAATTTTAGAAAGAAGTCTGGCTGGCCCCAAGCCTGGTGCAAAATGAAATGGCACTCCACATCAATTCATGTTTACTTGTCGTCATAGCCAGTCTGTTAGCTTAATTTTTGGTTCTTCTTATTGAATTCTCAAGAAAGGTACCACCGCTGTCATTCATTGAAAACAAATTTTTGCACTTGGGGATGCAGCCATGCACAAAGCCTTTGAGCTCATTAATATCTTTATTTTTTAAAGGAAGTGCTGCTCCTGTGTGGAGCAATAAGTTGAATAAGACGAGGGTAAATGAAAAGATGGCGAAATTAGTCATCAACAGTTGTCCAACAAAGGAAGTCTCTAGCTGGAGCCAACATCTTTGCAAGGGAACCTAATGGCTCCAGCCTGAGACATTCGTTGTTCAACCTGGCAAGTCTCCTTCTCGAAATATTTCCTCTAGCCTGAGACCTGTATCCATTCCACCACCCTCGACCAACAATACACCTATACATTTGGCAACCCGTGGAAATGTAGCAAATTCACATTCAAAGAAAGGGAATGTAGTGTGCACCCTGGAAGGTAGCATGAACAGTATTTTATTTACTTTATTTTGATCCCCATTTTATAACTGGACTGCATGGTACCTCAGAGAGAATAATAATTCGAAGCTCACACAATTTTGCTCCTTTATGTCCGTTAAATCTGTCCTGGTTGTTACACTATCAGCCCTGTCTGCTATTGCATACCAGTGTTTTGAGTATGCATCCCATTTCAAAATAAGTTAGGCTTCTACCTCAGAATGTCTGCTACTGCGTTGCTGCTTGAATTCTATATCTAGGTGGTGCCTGTGATGCCATGTGCTTTTTAAATAAGACCAGTATGCTATTTGAAGGGCAGTTAAATGCAATCTCAAATGACCTCAGCTCAGGGGATGACACGATTGGAGGCCAATGTGTTAAGGACGATTTGATTTCTGAAAACAAGGCATTTAAACGTGAAGAAGCATGACTAATTTCGTCTAAAGATGCTGCTACTGGATATGACCAAGGAAGGTACTTGTTTGTGGCTGCATTTGCAACATGTTACATTGCTAGCTTTATATATTGCACTGGGTACAGTGAAATATTGCTGCTTGCACAATATTCAACTAAACATGGTAGCCATGCTAAAGTGTCCATGCAGAACACAACTCATCCACTATTATGGACTACAATGGAATCTCGATAAACGAAAATCGCTTCGAAACTGCCGCTTAAGTAGGACACCATCCTGATGGTGGGTTGGCTCTCTGAAATGTCTCAGTAAATAGAACGCCTGGTAAATGGAACCAATTTCCCTGGCACCTTGAGGCTCCATTTAAAGAGCACCCACTGTAAAAATATAGGCGGGATCCTGTTTGGAACTTTCGCAAATCTAGTCTTAAACAAAACCGCATTTCCATGAGAGTGAAATGCAAAAGCACCCGTGTACTCAGACAGGTGCATGTTAAAGAACCCCAGGTTGTCCAAATTAATTTGGGGTTACTCACTACGGCATGTCTCATAATCAGAAGGTGGGTTCTGGTTCCGATAATGCTTAATAGCTTGCTCAGAAATACAGCACTAAATTATGTAGCTTGTTTGTGTGATGATTCTTAATTTCTTAATTTAGTACTTTGACATTTATCATATTTGTGTGCTAGTCCATGCAAAATACCACTGATCGGCCTCATTATACAAGCCACTGTTAATTAGGAGTGGCTTAGTCAAGCAACTTAAACTTGCAGCACAAACACCTAAGACGAACCACAAAATGAAGATACGACACACTGGTGCGAACAACTTCTTTATTTCTTCTTCGTCGATGCAATATAAACCCTAGACCACACAACCGCGCAGGCACTCAGATTACATTACAGAGATCTGCCAAATTATCACATACGCAAACGTAAAAAGTCAAATTCAGATGGATGCATGGACAAAGATATCTTACTGATGCAATTATCACTCTGCCTTTTTTGTGGTAGGCCTCTAAGGCAAGCCGCGCATGCTCATTTTTGCTTTTGCCAAGAATCGACGTCCCATCAAGTTGTGCCTCACAATTGTTGCGAGAGTTTATATGCGCACCAAGGTGCGCTCCTCTATCTACATTTTTGTTAACTTGTTGCGCATGTTCCTTGAGTCGCTCATTGACGCAATGCCCTATCTAGCCAAGCTATGTCTTACCACATGAGAGTGGAATGGTATAAACCACGCCGACGTCGCACAACACGTATGAAGCATGCCGAATTTGGCATCCTCCTCTGCCCTCTCCGCAGGTGCGTAGCTTTAAAAGCTTGTTCGGTGCACAAAACGCCAAAAGACCACTATGCCTGCAAGCAACTTTCTTCAGTTGATAGATGACCTTATGTGTTTAAGGAACCATGCAGGGAACATGCACAAAAAGTAAACAAAAATGTAGATAGAGGAGTGCACGTTGTTGCGCATAAAAACTCTTGCAAAAATTGTGAGCCACGACTTGATGGGACGTCGATTCTTGGCAAAAGCATGAATGAGCTTGCCGCCTTGCCTTAGAGGCCTACCACATAAAAAGGCAAGGTGATAATTGCATCAGTGACATAGCTTTGTCCCTGCACCCATCTGAATTTGACTTCCTACGTTTGCATGCAATAATTTGGGAGATCTCTGTAATGTAATGTGTGCGCCTGTGCAGTTGTATGGCCTAGGGCATATATATGCATAGACGACGAAGAAATAAAGAAGTTGTCAGTTAGTGCCAGCGTGTGTCGTATCTGCCTTTTGTGGCCCGTCTTAGGTGTTTGCGCTGTAAGTTTTAAGCTCAGAATTATGTACCAACTAGGCCAAATGAAGTTTTACTCTTAGTCAAGCGAGCTCAATATATAGTCTGTGCAAAAGTATGGAGTGTCAGTACAAAGTAACAGTTCAAACACATGGCTCTGTAGTTACAGTTCAGTATGAAACGAGGTAAGATTTCTTAGCATTTCTTTCATTTACTAATTTCATTGTGTTGGGATGCTCCCTGTAGACCATGCTCCCTCCGTAGACGGCCATGTACAGCAGACGGGAATGCGGTAACGTTTACGACTTCCCTGTGAAATAACCAATTATGACAATTAAATCCAACTCGTCGTAATGATAGAGTCGTCTGAACGGCCAATTACAGTGTGATTTTTTCCAGAATACCTACATTAGACAGAGCTACGTACGCGAGAAACTGGAGATGAACTGTTTTTTTCGTGTCGACGTGACGTGTAGAGGGCCGGACATCGACCACCGCCGCGGGGTAGCTATATACAGCTTCGCTGTAAAAAGAGTTTTTTTTCTACCACGTTTTCCCAACACTTAAGCCCGCATAATCCCGCCTGCCACATGCCAAGCCAAGAAGTATCCCGTAGACAGCACCAGCTGTAATCCATGAGGTGGATGCAAAGAAACTGGCCGCCCAGACTGGGGACAGTCAACACGAACTTGCTTCGCTTGAACACGTCGTCAAACAGGCAAGCCGCGGGCGGTGACTCGGACAACGGGTAGCGCACAAATTGACCCGTCAACGCAGCCAGTCGGTGGGCACGTCAGAAAAAGACGGGTCCTAATCGCTGCGCGCAACACGCCTACGCCGCTAGCGTCTACGCCGGAAAAAGGCCAACGAGCAGAAAAAACGCTTCTTATATCCTTTTCCGCGGGCAAGACAAACAATGGGCACGCAACGACGTATAAGGAATAACCCGAGTGGTGCGGTGAAGTCCGCACTCGCGATGCCCTTCTCCTGTCGGCCTCGCCACGGCCGGCACATTCTCAAGAATACACTTCCTCGGTCCCTGTTAAGCCGGAAAGGACAGCGCGGGAAGCACAATGGCCGTGCTGCAAGCTTTAAAGTTCGCGCAACAACAACAAAAACCAAAGGAGCTGACAGACAGAAAGCAACACCGGGAAGGAGGAGAAAAAAAAACACGATAACCGAGCATGCGGGACTCCCAAGCAGCTCGGAACGAGAAACGTCCCACGTCGTACACACGCACGTGGTGAGCGCGCGCGAACAATGCGGGGCGACGGTCAACGCCGACAAAGGGAGCAGCGGCGTTTTGGCAAGCTTTCGTTGTCGGCAGCAATCCATGGAACCAGCTCCCTTATCCGGGCACCAATCTCTCCTTCCGGAAGATTGGCCTCCGAGGAAGTGCCAACGTGTGTACGTCCCTTTACCGCTATATGGCACGCATTAACTCGAAGCACTTGACGAAGCCGCCAAGCTCTATGGAAGCTTAGCATTCGTTGTTCTTCCCGAGTAGCGGAATTATGCCGAATATGGTTAAACGCATCTGGAATTGCGGGAGGCGCAATGGCATGCGAGAATTAAAAGGTAATCACCGATGAAACTAGCGTCGCAAGATCTTTCACGCAAGCAAGAGCATAAGTATTAACCGCGAAGGACAGACAATGTAGAACAGATATACGCGAGGTTGGTCATCCTTATCCCGAAGTAGTGAATTATATCCAGCTTTACAAACGTCTTTGCCTCTGTTTCGTGATGCAGCGACGTCTGTACAAACAACGCGATATGTTCAGTACCATAGCGACATCGACAAATATAAGCACAAGCGCGTCGGCAAGGATGATGCAGACACAATCCACGCCGCATGTTAAGCATCGCGCGTGCGCAAGTGAAGTAACTCGTGCATCAACTCAAGAGGGAATGCACACGGCCAAGGATATTCCGCGAGAAGCACCGGCCCAAGACAGTGACATCACCGAGGACTAGATCCGGTTGCGCGTTAAGATCCGGTCAAGACATACACTCAACTCACTGTGGAACTTCGCATGCTAGGCTTGCATATAATGAGCCGTTGCCCTAATAGGCTTACATTTATTCTGCTCAGACATCTGCAGCTCACGTAGCAAGTAGTACAGCTGCAGACATTCACTTACATGTAAGCTGCAGATGTCCGTCCAGGTGACTTATCCGCACTCATTTCTACTTGTTAAAAAGAGAGCGAAGAGAAACTCTGCTAACAATCGTCCGCAGTTCACTGTTTCGCAAAGAACAAGCCACGGACCTGATGTCCTGCATTTGCAGGACACGCGAGACATTACATCAGTGGCCAGTGGCTTTATCTGTGCTTCCCCAAGTACAAAGTACGCTACAATGTCCTATATCGCACCCTACCACCCCTCACCCAGGCGCCTGACGACAATGTTTTACCACGGCTTCTAGGCTGCAGGGTACACGCAAGCTCTATTGCAACCCCTCAGCAGTGACGTAAAAAAAACCTAGAGGTAAGAGCACCAAGTCCTCTTGACACCTACGTGAGATGCCACAGTCGCCGTGCTCGCGGCGTGCAAGGCCCAGTACGAATAGCTTACTCGTACCTTCTAACAACTGCCTTAAATGAAGATTTGTGTTCCTGTTGTATGTACAAAAGGCAAGCCCGCAAACACGAACAGTTTCTGGGGGTAGCAAAACAAGCACTCGACAAAGAGGAACGACCACCTTTCCTCCTCCAACCTGCATATATGTAGCGCGCAGGCAGCGGCGCAGCGAATTACCGCTCGCGAAGGTATGCGGACGAACCTGCCATCGGGACAGGAGCTGCTGCCAAGCGGCCCCCTGCAAGCCGGGGGGCACTTCGCAACAGCGGAAGCCCGAGGCGCGCTATGACGCGACACAAGGTTGGAACAATGCCTAAATGTTGCTCAGCGGATGCAAACACTCGCCAAGCGACCAAGTGGGTGCGAGAAACGCGCTATACCGGCGCACTGCACGGGTGAATGAACCTACGTTTCTCCAGACAAGATGGGGAACTTCGGAGCCTCCGCCGCCCATTAGCCTGAACAAGTCGCCTCGTGATGCCGACAAGCTGGCCGTCCTTGCAATGCCCACCATGGCGGAGATCTGGCGGAGATCTGGATGATGCCTTAGTCGGTGGCGTAGAATCCCTTCAGCAGTGATGCTTCCGCAGTGATGCTTCAGCGCTGTGCCGTAAAACTGCCAACGCGAGCCTCCTTATCTCAAAGTGACGATACCAGATCAAATCTTGTTCACTTCGCTGGTTACGCGCATCACGGGAGGAAACTTCAAGGCGCCCCCTTGCGTACATTTCTTTTTTATAGATTAGAAAAACGCCGTTGTCATAACTTTTGATTGTGCGAAAAGGCATTAATCTTGATTACAATATAAATGCAACAGTGAAAAGTGGACAACATTGCCGAAAGTTTGCTATGTTCACTCAATATTCTTTCTTATAAACGCGTTCTTTAAAAAAATGATGGCCCCAAACGCAAATGCCAACACCACCCGAGAGCGATGCAAATACTATGAGCACGCGTTATGAACAAAATATTTTTGTGGCGCCGAACGACGGGCAATATGTGGCGATATGCATTCCTCTCAGCTGCCATTGCATATGGCTACTCATTAGGATAATTCGCGCGGCTCGTCGCACCACTAATTATGGCGGAAAATCTCAGCAATGGCGGCCCAGCGCAACGTAACGCATCGTCAAAATGACGTGGACGAAACAGCCCTTCCTGTGACGCTCCTCACGGGAGATTCCTTCAGCCAATCAGCAAGCTGGCATGGCGGCTATCTTGGATCGCCACCACATATTCGCGAAATTGCAGATGCATTGCACTGGCTTCTGTACGCTACCGCTCACGTTCCTTTTGAAGCGCTAACGTCGTAATATAGCTGCCAAGGACCAAAAAATGTATTAGTCTATAAAATTTGCAGCTCCACGTCACGTTTCGTCATCTTGATGAAAACGCAAAGTTGCATTTCGCAAAGTTTTCACTTCCCGGCACAAATTTCAAGGGACGTGAGCTCTCCACAGCCAATCGGACAGTCAACATAGCGGATAATGGCGGCCGTGCAGACGTCATGCGTGTCCACACGCTTCAGCGTGTCCATGGCGAAGGCGTCTGGTTGAGGCTTCGCGCTGGGCATAGTTTACGACCTAGTCCGCGTTTTTCACGGTAAGCTTCTTACTGCCATTTTCCTTTGCGTACCGAATGAACTTTAACGCGACAGACGTTAAGCGCCCCGTGTCGCGGAAAATCCGGCGTCGACGCCGTTGTCTGTGTGGGAAAAATGTTCGCGAACCACGTAGGCCCTTCGGCTGGCGCAAATGAATTACTGAAATAATTGATTTTCTCAATGTAAAACGCGTCACGAAATTCCTTAAGTACGACTTACACTCAGCCTACAGACATGGTAGCGTCGAAGTTGAATTTGAATATACGAGAAAACATATGTTTGTTACGCGGAACCTTGAACACAAATCCCTTTTCCTGCCACCGTTCGACGTCTTAGTAGGGGGGCGATGGTTTGGGCTAGTTGCTTTTCCATGGGACTGAGTGGTGCAGCACGAAGCAGGACAGGGGACATTGGAAAAAAAACGAGGACGAGCGGCTACTTCCAAGTAGGAGCGGCACCCCCCGCTCGGTTCCAAGCAACACTATCCAGAAGGCAATCGCGGCAGCGGCGGCGCCTGCCGTGCGAGTGGCATGAAAAAAAAAAGCAGAAAGCTCGCTTTCGTGCATACTGTTCGCCTCCAGCGTTTGAAAGTAAACATTATGGTAGCATACGCTGCAGTTGCCGGGAAGCGTGAGAAGCAGTTAGGGATACAAGCGTGAGCTTGTATCTAACATCACATCATCAACAGGCAGCAACTTGCTCATTCCAACAGAAACTCTGCTACAGAATGACGTCACTGATACCGAAGTTTTGGCCGAGTTACCCGACTTCCATGTTTATCGAACTGACCACGTAGGCACAAGGGGCGGCGGCGTTCTAGCAGCAGTTCACCGGCAACTTTTGTGTTCATTTATTAACATCGCATCAAAACTCGAAATTCTTTGGCTACTATATCGCACATCACCAATTACAGTGCTGCTGGGGGTTTGCTACAGGCCTCCCCATGCCACTCCTGAATTCTGTGGGGAGCTCAATAACAGTTTAATACAACTTACGACCACCTACCCTAATGCCTCCATCCTACTTTTCGGGGACTTTAATTTCCCAAACATAGACTGGAGCAACTTACCATATTCTTAAACAGTAGGTCCCCCAGAGACAAGGAATTTTATCGACATTTGTTTGAACTTTAATGTGACACAATTAGTTTCAGAGCCAACGCGCGTCACACTAGAATCCGCCACCATTCTGGACCGAATCCTGACTAATAATCCCAGTACCCTCTCATCAATTACACACCTTCGAGGAATTAGTGACCATAATATCATTCATGCTACTTTCTCCTTTCCGGTAACACAAAATAAGACGCATAAGAAAACTATAAGGCTTTACGAAAAGGGTGACTATAACGCAAATAACCGCGAACTTGAGACCTTTTTCCCCACGTTTGAAGCCGCGTATCGCAATCAGTCAATATTAGATAACTGGTTGATGTTTAAGGATAAGTTAACAGATTTGACTAACAGATATACTACTAAAGTTCACATTCGCCACAGTAATCAAAAACCATGGTTTACTGACGCATAAAAAACTAGAAAATAAAAAGAAACGTCTTTACCAAGCGGCTAAAAATAACGGGAAGTCGCATCAATGGGAAATCTACTACAAAGCTGAAAACGAATATCTGATTGCTATCCGCAGCGCAACGCGTTCCTTTTATGACATCCGACTCCCAAATTTGCTGCGCTCTAACCCAAGACAATTTTGGCAAGTAATAAATACTCAACCCGTTCGCACTATTACGCTCACCAATGATTCACACGAGACGGTTACCGATACTGAATGCGCTGACACTTTTAATTCCGCATTTGCAACAGTATTCACGAAAGAAATCGAAACAAACATTTCTTTACCTTTGTACAATATTGAAGGTCCCATGCCATGCATCACATTTTGTGCTGACGGAATTTCATCCATAATCCAGTGGACTAAGCTATCATCTTCATTTGGGATGAAATTCTCTCTAAACTTCTAAGAAACACAAGACACATGGCTGCATCATACTCGTCCTTACTGTTCTCACAGTCACTCTCATCAGGAAACATGCCGGGTGATTGGAAAGTATGAAGGGTCATTCCAGTCTACAAAACAGGTAACAGGAATTCTCCACTAAATTATCGACCCATCTCACTAACAAGCGTGCCGTGCAAAACCACGGAACATGTCATCTACTGTCAAATCATTGCCTTCTTGGACAGTAATCACTTTTTTCACCCTTCACAACATGGTTTTCGCAAAGGTTTCTCTTGCGAAACTCAATTAGCTCTTTTCGTTCATGACTTGTGTGGTATCCTGTGTTGGCTTCTGGTTTCGGTTTTGGGTCGTTTACGTCAGGGCGCCACTCAGCGCCAAACGCTGTAAGTTGCCTCCTGTTTCCCCTATCATTCTTTGTCTGGTCCCCGACTGAAGCAGCCCGGCTCTTTCTTGCGGCGCTGCGCGCCCCGGCCGTTTAGGCCTCATGCCGTAAATCCTCCCGTCCGGCCGCCCCGTCGGAGCTACAACAATTTGCATACTAAACTTGACATTAATGTACAAACTGACGCAAGCTTTTTAGATTTTGCAAAGGCATTTGATAAAGTATCCCACCGACGTTTGCTACTAAAACTTCAACTGTTGAACTTGGATCCTAACTTTGTAATCTGGACAATGGAATTTTTGTCTATTCGCACACAAATGGTTTCAGTCAACACTAACCTATCAAGTCCCCTCCAAGTAACCTCTGGCGTGCCCCAAGGTTCTGTTCTTGGTCCCCTGTTATTTTTAATATATAATAATGATTTGCCTCAGTGTGTCTCCTGTAATATACGCATGTTTGCAAACGACTGCGTCATCTACGGCTTTATCAAAAACTCCTCTGACCATACTGCTCTCCAAAATAATCTTAACAGTGTCTTAGAATGGAGCAGCAATTCGCTGATGACCCTTAACGCCCACAAACGTAAATTCGTGTCCTTCTCCCACCGTCGCAACCTTTCCTTCTTCCCATATACAATTAATAAGACACCATTAGAATCAGTACAATACTATAAATATCTAGCTGTAACCCTATCACGATTTGTCTTGGCGCGCTCATGTCACTACCATTATCTCCGCAGCTAACAAAACCTTCGGTTTTCTAAAACGGAATCTACGGCGGGTCGCATCAGATGTAAAATTACTAGCATATAAGTCACTTGTCAGGCCGAAACTGGAATACGCGTCAGCCATCTGGAACCCTCACCAAGCATATCTCACCGACGCATTAGAATCAGTTCAAAATCGTGTTGTTAGATTCATTCATACCTCATACTCTTACGACGTCAGCGTTTCATCTCTGCAATCAGAATCCGGCTTGTCAATACTTCCATGTCGACGTCGCATTCCCAGTCTTTCCCTGTACCACAAGTTCTTCCCTTAATCAAGAGCCTTACATCACAGCAGCAGCACGCATATTGCCACGTGTACTTATCTTTATAGGGCGACCATGTTTCGCCGCCTAACAAATGTAATCGCATAGCGCGGGACGCGCCTGCATGTATCCGAAGTTTCTGGAAAGTTATCGATGCTTCCACCCGACTGACTGTTGTCGCCGAACCTTGCGTTATCTGATTTCATCGCGTGACGCGAATAGTGTAGAACTTTGTGGAAGGCACGCGGGTCCGAATGATTAGTCTGGAACGTTCGACGACTGCTGTATAAAAGCCGTCGCGCTTGACCCGCTGATCAGATTTTCGGCGATCGCCGACCGTGTTCGCCGCTATCGTTGTGCTGTAAGTGTAGCCTGTTTTTGTGGGCACAAGTTCGCCCAATAAAAGTTTTGTCTTTCACAGTATTGCCATAGAGAAAAAAACTCAACAAGAGGGGTCGCTCTTCAAAAACTGGCTACAGGAAGCACGTCGCGCCTAGTTTCAACTCCATCCGTAAGTTGACGCGAGCATCAGAAAAAAAGAATGTGAAATAAACCTACAGACAACGTTTTATTTTTTTATTCTTTCCCACTAAAAGTGAAAAAGTTTTGCGTGTAAATGAACTTCTACTTTACGACTTATTTTGTTGCGTTGCCCAGCAACAAGCTAGCGGCACGCCAGGCGCGCGTGCATACGTCATGCGCCAGACAAGCCGCCGGAGTGAACGAGGCCGGCTGCGCATGCGAACCTCGCGTGCTCGGCGACCCGTCTTTTTTGGATGTAGCCCGTTTTTGGGGCTCCTGGCGTTCTTTTGTGTTCCGTTTGCATTTCGGCACGGCACAGCTGCACTACTGGACTACAACAAGGTGAGGAATCTTGTTTGACAGTCTGCGACGCACTTCAAGCACATTTACGCTTACTGCACAAAAACTGAACCTATATGGTGACGCAGTTACCGAAAAACAGCTCCGCCGTCTAAGCCTACTTAGTTTGAGTTAATTATTCGTAGTGGAACATGTTTGCAACGCTTTCTATGAGCCCAAGCATAATTAAAACTTATTTCGGTAGTTTTTTGGGCACGCTCACCGCACCTGGTTTTGTGACGAAAAGCACCTTGGCCGTGTGACGCAATTTCACGTGTACTGAATCTTACCGGGAGAAGTTTTGGCGCTTTCTCTGACCCCAGACATTATTCTAACTAATTTCGCTACTTTTGGGGGTACTTTTCAAGCACAGTGGCCGCGCTCGGCGTAGTGGCGCAGTTAGCGAAAAGAAGCTCGGCTGTGTGCCACAGTTAGTTTCGCGTGTACGTGTTAGTGTTAGTATAGTAGAAGTTCGTGACGCATTCTTTGGCCCGAAAAAGTATTGTAATCCATTTGGTAACTTTTGGCATATATTGAGGCATGCTCGCCGCGCCTGGAGTTGTGAAGCTGTTACCAAAAAAGCAAGCCGCCCATAGTGAGTTAGGTTTGCGTGTACTGAATTTTAGTGGGTCAAGTTGGTGACGCATTTTATAGCCCTGAAACAACATATACCTTATTTCGGTACTCACGCTTGTCGAAAACGCGACGAGCGATTGCCGAGAGTGATAACAAGGGAGTGTTGCTTGCGCCGGCAGTACGCGTAAAAGATAACACGGAGGAGCTCAATAACTTGACATTTGTGTATTCTAAGTGACTGAAAACAGGCTTTGCACCCACGAATCTGTTTTGAGTGCGACTAGAAAGCATTCTGCGAGCGTTAACATGCTCTTTAGCAGGGAAGAAGTTTGGGCGTGTTGGTGGGATGCATTCAGACTGGGATACATAGCGCGTCCTGTGTTCTGCTTGTCCCTGTGAAATTTTTTGCGCTATGTATCCCAGTCTGAATGCGTTAACATGGTCTGACTGAGCCTGTGTTGAAGCCACGTCTGTGTACTTGGCGTACCGTCGCATCGACTGAGGCCAAGTTGTTTCGGAAACGCGCAGTCACCCATGTATTTGTGCACCTAAAGTGGAGGAAATAATGCCAGGGAAGGGAGGGGTGCTTGAAAATCGGATGTTTTCTTCAGATTTTGTGGTATAGTTTGGGAGGAGTCTTTGCTGCGAAATGTACGCAAAAGTGAATTTATCTGTAATGCCGCTCATTCACCACTTACGCACGTTTCGCCTCTACCCGCAATACTCCTGTTAGGTCGATATACCAAAATGATACATGTTTGTAATTTACTTTCTTTCAGCTGATGGCATCCGGTGGAGCTTCGTACGGCGACTGCTGCTTACCTGGTGCCACAACTTTGGATGAATGCAGAAGAAGCCCGTAACGAGCATTTATATAGGGCAAAATAAACATCTCACCATTGTCTTTCGTTTTCTTTATGAAATTGCACCTGACAGGATCGGCGCAGTCTTGTAAAGGTCAATCGCAATCATTTCTACTGAATAATGAAACGAATCCACGCCAAGGCCCGCGGGGTTCAGCAGAAGCGAAAAAAAAATGAATGCCGCGCCGATCAGTGGCGCGGCGTGTACCAACTGGTGTTCAAAACGCGCGCGCCCAAAACCGAAACCGGAAGGAGTCAATACCATCCGCTTGGTGTGCTACAGTCAATTCGGCCGCTGGGCTCTATGGGAGTGTCCGCTCTCGTTGAAATTTCTTTCTCTATGCTATTGCTACTGTGTTCTTGAACGTCACCACCACGTGACATCTGGTGGAGGTGCTTGTGCGTTCATGTACCGAACGCCCCCGCAAAGCCGCGATCCAAGCCCGAGGACAAAACCAACATCGTCCAAGACCAGCGTGCTAGCCGCAGACTGCAAGGACTGCCCCCAGAGCACGGACTTCTACCTGAGACGACAACGAAGATCGTGGTCAAGACAACCCCAATGGCGGCCCCAGCGTCCCCCGTTATCTTAAAGCAACCTCGGGACCCACCGACCTTCCATGGAGCAGCGACTGAAGACCCGGAATCCTGGCTGGAGACCTACGAACGAATTGCGACATTCAACAACTGCGACGCCGACGACAAGCTGCGGCATGTCTACTTCGCCATAGAAGACGCCGCCAGAACGTGGTTTGAGAACAAGGAGTCGACCTTGACAACGTGGGACCTGTTCCGTAGCGGCTTCCTGCGCAGCTTTACAAGCGTCGTGCGCAAGGAAAGGACCGAAGCTATGCTGGACGCCCGAGTGCAGCTACCAAACGAGAACGTTGCCATTTTTGCGGAAGAAATGAGCCGTCTATTTCGCCACGCCAACCCGGAAATGCCCGAGGAGAAGAAACTCCGCCTACTCATGCGTGGTGTGAAGGAGGAACCATTTGCCGGAATGGTACGAAGCCCACCAAAGACAGGCGACGAGTTTCTTCGCGAGGCCACCAGCATCGAGAAGACACTCGAGATGCGAAACCGGCAATTCGACCGCCGCCCGAACTCGACAAGCTATGCGGGAGTTCAGTGACTGGCCACCGACGACCTGCGCGAGACTATCCGAGTGGTCGTGCGGGAGGAGCTACAGAATCTGTTCCCGTCATCACAGCCTCAAGTGACTTCGATTGCCGACGCCGTGCGTGAGGAGCTCCAACAACAACTCGGAGTAGCCCCTGAATCGCCTCAGCCGCAAACGATGACATACGCCGCTGTAGCCCGCCGTCACGTTCCCCCTCCGCGCCCACGGCCGGGCCCAGTGACGACACAGTTCCGTCGTCCACCACCACCCCCGCTCCCGGCACGCCAAGCCGTCAACCCACGCGGCTTTCCAAGGAAGGCTGATGTTTGGCGCGCCCCCGGCCACCGTCCGATTTGCTATCACTGCGGAGAAGCCGGACACATCTACCGACGATGCCCATACCGGGTGATGGGACCACAGAACACCTATACAAACTTAGAGAAGGGAAACTGTACCTTCCACAGTGCTACGGAAATAAGCGTAGCGGTGGCGTCGTGAACTAAAGTATGTGACCACGGGTGGCGCTGTACAACAGGAAACGGAAACGGGGTTTTGCACACGCTTTACCAGGTGTTCTGTGGCTTTACTGGGTTTCTGGCTGCTGCGCCTCGATCGTGGTCCCGCCAGTTTGGTTGCTGTGTGGCAAACGTAGCGCCTACATTATACAGGCGCTACGTTTGCTACACAGCAACTAAACTGGCGGGAACACGATCGAGGCGCAGAATACATGTAGCGCTGAGTCATATCGAGTT